>NC_085924.1:2518580-2833402 GCF_035222485.1 Podospora pseudoanserina
GGTCGACCTGGCCGCTCAAGAACATGGCCAGGAGCATTTTCAGCTCCTTGACCTCGCTCAAGGCGCTCTTTCATGACTCACAGCCATGCTTGTGGGCCTTCTCCGACTTGTCCTGCCGAACAGCGAGACTCATCATGCCAGCCGTCAGGGCATCATGGTGGCCCTCGGCAGCCCCGTTCCGGTCGCAAGCGGACGAAAAGTCTATCCTGTCGCTATCGCCAGTAAAGACCAAATTCCTCAAGCTTTTCCTCTACCTTCTCAACACCGTCCCGCAATAACTTCGCCAACACGGAGGCCATGTCCTTCTCAGTCTTCAGTTCTTCCACGTCTCCCTGTTGCTCCAGACGCAGGAGTCCCAAGTCATTGACGAACGTGGAGTAGTTCGTGTGAGCTTGAGATTTCCTCCATCTTCTGCCCCATCAGAGACAGGCCAGCCCCAATAGCAAAGGTTTTCATGCCTATGGTGTTCTGGGGGTCCAGAACAGCATCGCACACGCGGTCGACATTGTAAACCATGTATAACTGGTACTTCTTGATCAACTCGGGGGAAGGTTTGCCGCCGATATCCAGAGTGTTGGACACAAGCTCGAGAACATCCTCGGCGCTGTCGGAAGAGGCATCATTGTGATCGGGATGATCGGCGGAGAGGGACTCGGCGGCAAAGGGGCGAGTGGATTCGGCACACTAACTGATGTTAGATGTGTAAAGAACATGAAAAAATACGGAACATTGCATACCTTGTCTTGGGTGTCAACGGACATCGTACCGTCCTCGGCAGGGTTTTTCGCGGCGCTGTCGGCAGCGGCGTCGGAGGAAGCACCCTAAGTCCAGTCAGCAAGGCACAGAAAAAAAACGTTGAGTAAGTCGACCACCAGAAATGCCTCAAGTTCTTGATCACCGCGCCACATCAACCGGGACCCCATTCCACCACATGACCTTCGCAGGCCCAGGATATTATATTAGGGCTCCCTTCAAAACTCTCGCATACTGGTCCCTGCGCCCTCAGAGGTTCCGCTGGGGACCAACGAATGCTCGGTCAGTTACAGTGCCAAACGTGGTTGACCAAGTTAAAGAGGCGTATACACAATTGAGCGGTGGTGGTTACCAACAACGAGACACACGAGAACATCAGACTCAGTATTGACCGGCGATCAAATCGAATCAAGGGATGAGTCTGACTATCAGTGTTGGCAGTCCCGTGCCAGATCCAAGTGCGGTGAGACGAAAACAAGAGGAGGAGCATATGTGTAGGAGAGGCAGTCTGGGGCTGGGCATACCGATGATGAAAGGTGTAGGGGGTCGGGTACTTACATTGTTGGCACCTATCAACGCCACCACAAACTGGTCGCGGCGTTCGTTATGTGTCATACATCAACGAACCAACCACCGTGAACACTGCCAACAACACCGTCGATACCACTGAAAAGAGGGGTAACTGCACGCTGTAAGCCAGCGGTCAAAGTGAGGCAGACAATCACAGGCTTCGCGGTTATTAAGAAGATGATATTGGTCAACCTGAGATATTGAAGGACTTCGCAGCGGCCTGAGGCTACTGGGCACGGACCCCCTGACGATGGATAAATACGCGTCTTTGAGATCTGTTTGTATTCCTAGACCTTCTTCTTCCTCATCACGCTCTTCGAGGCCATTGAATATTATTAGCCTGAATTGAACCATGAGTTCCAAGCCCTGATATTACAGCCCTTGTCACATTATGGCCCTCACGCGCCATCTTCAAAAAGCTCGGGTTTTTTGGCGTCGCTTGCAAAAGCGGAGAAGATAGCGGTCGAGTCGCTTGAAAACCCCAAACAATTGGTGTGACAAGGGCTGTAGTGTCAGGGCTTGGAACAGTGGTTCAGTTCCGCTAATAATCTTCAGTGGCCTCAAAATCCTTGATGACCCCTTCTTCTGGCTGTCTAGCGAGCGGGTATCTTCTCTCTCATAAAGTGGTCCGCGGCACTAGCTGCTTAAGGCTGTCACCAAGGTGCCCATGGTGTCCGTGCATACCAATCTATCCTTTGTTCCGTTTGCCTCACTTCCTAACGACTGGCTCATAGCCTGCAGATACCCCTCACATCCAGTGGTGTTGGTAGTATTGTTGGTCATGGCCTCAGGTAGTTGGTCCTTTGCCGTGTGACAATTGGTGATCCAGTCGCTTGAAAACGTAGAGGAATTGGTGATGAAGTGACTTACAAACGGAATCGGAGCCGGCAGACGACAAAGTTGCAAAACCGAAACTGTGTTGCGAGGCGCACAGAGAAGAAGAAGATGGGAGAGCAGTGGGAAGTTGGAAGGAATTAAATACCCAGGGAAAGCGGGGCACCTAAAGATTGCAGAATCAGCAAGGACCAGCAAAACTAAAGCGGTCAGCCTAACACCTTCCACCGGGAGGTTGCTCCTTCCCTCTAAAAGATGTATGACCAGACGATTTGGCGGAGGGCCTACGTTCTCAAGGAAGGAGCAACTTAACTCTGCAAATCAGACGACCAGAATCCAGGCACCTGGCCATTGAAGTTGCTCCTCGAAGGCTAGAGCATGACGCGTGATCTTGGAAGGGTACGGAATCCTGGAAGGCTACGGAATCTTTGGAGAGAAGCGGAACCTTTGGCAGGAGCACTGTGCCTGAGAAGAGAAGTCGGTGGAAGGGCCTCCAGATAAGCCGATAGTAACCTACCCTTTGGGAGGTATCCAACTTACGGCGCTCTTCTTCTGACCTTCCTCAAAACAAGAAACAACCAACTCCAATCTATCACATCGTCTCACCAACACTCACCTCGCCATCCACCCACACCCAGAATGACCAGCAAGCACAAGACCGAGAAGAAGCGATAGGCGTGGAGGGTGAGAAAAAAAGGCACAACACAAAACAGAAAGGCTTGCCCCTCAGGTGCAACGGGGTGACAAGAAGCCTGTCCCCATTCCAGTATGAATAGCCAGCAAACTTTCATGTATGAGTACTTCTAACCTCAACGGACAACCCAGGAAGTCAAAGACGGAGCGCCGTCTCGATGCTTTTTCTTTGGAGACCGAACGCCAGAAAGCCGAGGTCGAACGACAGAGAGCCGAGATCCAACGCCAGAAAGCTGAGGTCAATTTGCTGAAAGTCAAGGTTCAGAGCTTGAGCAAGAAACAGCAATCCGACACGGCGACAATAATAAAGAGGATTGACAAGGGTGGATCGGCCTTCCAGAGCAGAATCAACAAGCTGTACCACACGATTCCGCGCCCGAAGGAACCAAGACCGTGGTAGAGAGACTGGAATGCTGGTGTATATCAATTTTTGGGACATGGCATGACTTTTTTGTCGGGTGGATGTCGAGAAAGTAGATTGTTTGTTGGTTCCTGAGGCACAGTTCAGGGGTAACCTACAAGATAACATCTATGTTGTCACGGTAACTCAAAAGGGGGTGCCAAGCCCATAACAATTTTCACTTCCAAAACCGTCAACCAGGGCCCCATGATGTTCATTGAGACCATCATCGACAAGTTGCCGACACATGATGGATCGATTTGAAGGCAATTTGTCACTTTCTATCTTCATGGCCGTCCACCTTCATCATGAATACTGCCAATAAATTGAGTTACCATTGGCCCAGACCGACCTTGCGTCTGTTTTCCCCATCCTGCATCAAGGCCCTTATTTGCCCAAAGATTGAACTCTATGGTTATTCCCTGGCTGATGGCCATGTGTGTGGTCCGCCATTAGCTCATTTCGCAAGCATCCCGAACTCCAGACGCTTTCATTCCTCTGGATAATACACAATTATATAGAATTAAAAAGGGTGCCCAAAGGCATCGCCAACGCCTAGCTTAGTGTGACGAGAGAGAGTCTCAGCCAGCCCTGTGCTGGAAGGGCACGATTGGTCCATTGATCTAACCCACTTATTTTGCCCTGCCTCAAGACTGCACACACATTTCTCTAGAATCGTATTCACTTGTTGATTAGCATTGTCACTCCTCCTGCTTGGGATCTCCCCCGCTTCCCACAAAAGAGACAATCAAGAGATATCCGAACAATACGTTCGCCCTCTGCTACTTTTCATCGACACGCGCAACACCAGGACTCCACAAGTACCCCATCATCGTCACCCCAATTCCTGTCCAGTCTTTACCGTCGTCATCTGCTGATTTCATCATCGCAGCTGAACCACTGACAGGCTTTTCCGGCAGGACTCAAACCCGAACTCAACTCTCATCCCATTCACCCAAGCGCCACGATGTCGCCCAAAGCTGCAACTGTAGGTTCCCGATACCACATCATCGTCGTCGGTGTTCCCCTATTCTTTCCACAAACACAAGCAGATACAGGTCATTCGGACGAGGCGGTACTCTAGATACAGCACTGTGCATTTCTCTCCTGGTCGACTTGCTCAGCTTTGTTTACTTTTGTTCACTTTTGCCAACGGGGCTTTTAGATTGCCGATGGTGATCCCTCGCCGACCCTCGATGTCAACGACAAGGCCAAGACCGCATGCAAGAAGGATGAAGAAGCTGAATGATTGAGAGACTTGATGAGAACACAGGACAATCTCATCAAGCGTTTGGAGTTGGAAAGCGTGGGGATCAACCCGCCTTGACTCGGAGGACACCGCATCCGACAACACCAATGACAGCCAGCTTTCGGCCACTTTTCCTGCTGCAACGAAGCATAACGCTGAGGCCCTTCCAGAGTTGGAGGCTGAGGCGACTGCCAGGCTGAACGCGGCGGAAAAGGCCTTGGCCTCCAGCCAGCGAGCGTTCCACTCCCGACTTGCGGTCGGTTATGCCCGGTTGCAAAAGGTCCAAGCCATCAGCGAGAGCATCGCCCGCCTTCAGGACACGAAACGTCCACCAGCTGCGATTCGCTATCGTCTCAGGTTGTTGAGTTCATTGATGAGGAACTTCGGGATTATTCGAGCACCACGCAGCTCTGAATAGTTGTCTCCATGAGTATGAGGCATGTAGGGAACATCTGGCTGATGTTAGGGCCAGGGCCACAATGCTGCAGAATGCCGAATTCATGGCCTGGGGTCGTAGCTTGGGTTCATGAGGGGGTCATAGTATCCGAGGGTGTGGGTGGGCTGGAAGCTACCTACAGGCACGGTGTCAAGCAGCCTCGAGAACCTGAAGCAGTCAACCAAAGAACACATCCTCGACAGCCGTAGATGATCCACGGGGAAGCTGTGGATCGGGGATCCCTGCTGGCGATCCATGAGAAGATGGGATAGCCCAGGAAAACAAAAAACTACCCATCACATAAAAAGTTCACCCAACAAACCAACCAGACCTGAATGACACGTCCAAACACTGTGAAAACATTACGTTATTGGTATCAACCAACCTTTCTATCTACCTATCCAAACCCCTTTCCCTCAAAACCCTTTCCCCCTCCCAATCCATCCATCATCACTCAGTCAATTCCCCATCTCATACCCCCCACACCCCCTCCCCGGCTCAGCAACCTCATACGCATAAACATCAACCGCGAAATAAATCAACGCATCACTATCAAACCCACTCCTCTCATCCCCCCCCTCGGCCATGCCCAGGACCTCATCCCACCCATCAGCATAATGGTGCACCGCATCCTCGGTCACCTGAGGGACGTGAAAAGTCCGGTGAAGCAAATCGGTAGCCCAGAACAGGTTGGTGGCCCCCTCCTTGACGGTGTACCCCAACCCGCAGACCTGATCCAGCCACCTTCTCTTCCCCGGGGCAAAAGACAAGTCGCAGATGACGGTTTCTTGCGTAGCGTTGGAACCGCGCCAGTGGCCGGCCCAGCCTTCTTGGGTGGCGCAATTCCGGTCTGGGTCGTCGCAGCGGAAGAGCATTTTCCCTCTCGCGGCGGAGGCGACGCGGGAGAGGACCCCTAGGGGGGCGATGGTGGTGGAGTTGGGCCCGAAGTACTTCTTGACAAAGGGGGATGACTGCCCGTGCTCGAGGAGATGATCGCGGGCGACGGAGGCGAGGGTGACGGTCTCGTCAAAGGCGCGGGTGAGCTGGTGGGAGAGGGTGGAGTTGCAGCTCGAATGGATTGGGAAGGCGGGGGTGGTGGAGGAGGAGCCGGTGTTGGAGATGATGGTGGTGGTGGTGGTGGTGATCTCCTGGCGGCCCAAGGGGGAGGCTGAGACGGCGGCGGCTGCGGTGAGGAGGGTGAGGAGAGTGGAGGAGCGCATTTTGTTTTTGGCTGGATGCGGGGGGATGGGAAGATGCCTGGGCGAGGAATGCTGGATGATGGCAGTGTGATCTTAGAATGGCACGCAGAAGGGGGGGAGGGGGGGAGGGAGGGGGGGGTATTAATACTTGTGCCACTGGATTGGGACTCTGTGCATTTTCTTTTCTTTGAGGGGCTGGATGTATGACAGCTGAGAACCTCGATGTCAATGTTGGTTCCTGAGAACCTTGATGTCTGGCAGGGTTGGGGATTCACCATGGGGCACCTTGATGGCCACGCCAAGACAACTCCACCACTTTTTTGATAGGGAGACTGGCCAATCACCATCAAACGAGCACCGTAATTGTGGTCAGAGATGCATAATAAAGGAACATCAAGTCCCGATTCTGCATTCCAGGTGGTATTGAGAAGGCGGGTTGGTGGGGTGGTGAACGGCATGGTGGTGACAAGCTTGGAATGCCCTCGGGTAACGCGCTGATCAAGGACCCGGGAACCTGGGAAAAAGTCTTTTCGTTTCTGTGAAGCATGAAATCCCACGTGAGGGGTTGCAACCTAGAAAGTCACGCAATGGGCCAGAGCTGGATGAGGCTATCCACCCATCTCAATCAAGAACAGTGTGTTCTGAAAGCCTTCCAGGACCTACACAGAGGAATCCAACGCCAGCTACTTATCCTTCAACATCAGTCATTAACAAGCACTCATCCACTCCACAACCACCCTCAACCCCCTAGCCCCCCTCTTCGCCAACCCCGAAAGCCCAGAGACTGTGGTGGCAACATCCGACTCCTCCGTCTCATACAACGTCAGTTCCGGCCGATCCCCCGGTCCGAACATTGCAACCAGGAGATGTCTCATGAAGACATAAACCAGATGAATCCCCAAACATGTCCTGGACCCCCTACCCAAGCTTGCAAAATTCCTGTCCATTTCCGGCTTGTGATTCCCTGGTAACCACCGCTCTGGGCGGAAGGCGAGAGGATCAGGATAGACCTCAGGATCGGTGTTCAACATCCAGGCAGACATGCCCACTGGTGTACCGAAGGGGATAACCCAGTCTTTGTATACGATCGGGGCGACGAGGTTTCGTCTGGCTGACCCGCGCAGGGCTCCGAAGAAGAGGCTACATTTATGAGCTTAGCACTTTTCACAAGGTAAAGGGACAGTTGACTAAACTTACCGAAGTCCTTCCTTGACACAAGCCTTGAGATACTCTGCTTTGTTGAGCTTTATCCAAACCGGCGTCTCCTGCTTTGTCCATATCGGGTCCGAGAAGGTCATCCAATTCAGAGCGGAGCTTCTACTTGATGTCTGAATTGGCCAAGATATGATATGTAGTCACCATCATTACCCGTGGTATGTTGAAGATGGTCGCCATGAATATTGTGAGGAGCTCCGCGCAGACCCTCTCGGGAGTCCTTTCGTGTGGGGGTAGGTTGCTATTCAGAAGATGGGCAATGAGCTTGGTGTCGGGACTGAGAAGTTCGTCTGTCAATTCGTCGTCTGAGGTGGTGACAGTGGTCTTGGACGTCGAGATGCGCGCGGCACGGGAGGAGTCAAATTGCTTTTTAACGAGCTAGAGGGAGAAGAATGGTTAGCCATCATGGAGGAAGCTGAGGGTTGGGGATGACAACTCACCAAATACAAGCGATTATTCGTTGCCATCGCCGGGGCCAGCCGCAAGAGGAGAGTTGTGGGGATGGCGTTGATTAGACCCGTAACCCAGGAGAAATGATTCAACCAAGCCGAAACCCGAGCCACTGTTTGGAGGGCTGAGTAGCTGCAGAGGTCAGCGGTCCAGTCTTGATCTTGCCTGATGATGCAGAAGCCTACATTGAGCCCCGAAGTTGTAGTTCATCAGTCTCCGTCAAATCTACCGCATCATCAAAACTGACAGCGGCCATCGGATCAGCGGATACGACCGTAAACAGGTCTTCCATCTTGACCACCGAACCTGATCGGTTAAGCTTCTGGAGTCTCGATCGTATTCACTGTGAGATCTGCCAAATAATCGGCTCCATATTATCGGTGTTTCTTGAAGAGAAGAATGTCGCAAGAGGCTTTCGTCGCAGTTTGTGTAGCTCATGTGACTCGGTCAGAATGTGGGAGTTGTCAATCAAACGCAGCCCTTGCTGAGACCAGGCATATTTCTCGATACGATGCTTGACACCAGATGAGTAGATCTGAGAAAACAACACTGGGTCGCTGGCATGGAGCTCCAAGGGGTTGATCCTGATGATGGGGCCTACACGGAATGAAACTGACTTAGTCTATGTCCAGGCCGATGGGTTGGCAGAGCGATGTTACCATATTCTTCATGCAGCTTCTGTACCTTCAAGCAGAATTGGCCGTCTTTAATGATGTCGTAGTAAAACTCGTACCAACCCGTGAGTGCTGCAAGATTGGGGCCTGGAAAACGGGAAAGCGGGGAAAGGTAAAGTCGGGATAATGACACGCCACTGAGGTAAACCCCGAGGCAAGCTAGCACAACGACTGGTAGTGGCGGGGCTGCCTCCATCAAACCACTGAGTTGCTCCAGCATGGTTGACGCCGCTGAGAAGACGCTGATGATATGTTTGCCCGAGCACAAATAGACGGAGGAGCAAAAGGCACAACATCCATCAGAGAGTAATTAATGGACTGTGGTCAGTTGACCTTTATACCTTCGCTTCTATCAGCAGCTGCATACAGTGATGATAAGTTTCTACCGCCAATCCAACCATCAAGATAGCGGTGTTTCACGAACCGGTATTCTGCAAGCCTTCCTAAGGACACTTCTAATTGGTTCATTTTCCCGACCAAAGTGCAGATTGCTGGTAAAGATCGGCGAGTGTCGGGAAAGGGACTTCAAGCTGATCTTATCGCCAGCCGTCTCCCCTGGGTTTCCAAAACTGGCCTCGCATCCAACGTGATCCCCGAAAGTCGCCTAGACAGACTGGAAGGAATCCCCCTCGTCAACGAGTTCGGTCCTTCTACGACGACTGGGTCGGTGCCATGGAGCAAACCGAACGTGACACCCGCGCCCTCGACCTTTTTGAACACTTTGCTTCTGGCCCTCTACAACCGTCAATGCTCTCCAACTTGGGAGCTGCATCACCACCCATCTACAAATATCCAGGCCGGATTGATAATGTAAGCTTTTAAGACTGATCGCCCGTGCGTGTCGTGGTGGTCAAATTTGGAACAAGTGGACTGAGCACCGGACGAACCGACAGCGGGATGTCGCCTTCAGTTTCAGTTATGATCTTCTTCAGCCGAGCTTGTAGTGTTTCCTGCGCTCGTTATGGTTACTTTCAGCCCCTTTCGTGAGAATCTAGCCGATGCTTCTTCCCCTTTCAAATCCCAGCCCTTCTTGGCAATAAACAGAGTTCCGTTCCGGTGAACTGAATGTAGGTGAAGGTTTTGCAAACTTTATCAAGTTCCACTCGCACCTCTACTTAACACGAAAAGTGTGGGAAATGGCGGCGCCTTGCCACACAACTGGTGACTCAAGTGGCTGCCCAGTGCTCCAAACCTTTCTTTGCCCCTAGTAGAAAAAGGCTTGCTTCCCGCCTACTTAACATCGCACACTCACGCTTTGGACACAAAACAAGAGACCGCGATCAAATAGTAAGGCCTTCGAAGATAGTTCACGCACCTCTTAGCCATCTAGCAAGGCATATCAACCATCTTATTAAGGCCTTCAAAGATAGTTAACACGCCTCTAAAACATCTACTAAGGCCTTTTGACTATCCTCAAAGGCCTGTCATACGTATTTAACGCCTATCTATTTTATTTGAAGGCATTTAAGCCATCTCCAAAGGTCTTTCGACTATCTTTTGAGGCCTTCGATAACATGAGTCCAGGATGGTGGGGATGCCCCATTTGTGGTTGGCGCATCTACGTTGAACGAAACCAGCCATCTTGGCAGAATGAGTTCCGTGGTGGTACATGCCGCTATTGATGGACAAAGACTGATAGCTGACATCGTGCTTGTGTATCCAGTATGGAAAGATTTCAACAATGGCCAAGTCACGGTAACTGGGGTTGGCATCTACGACAAATCTGAGGACTTCATCGCTCCGGTGGATTTCAATGCTCGATACGATGATGACGGATATGACAAGCCTAGAGCCGACGAAGTTTTGCTAGAACGGAAGGATCCCATCCAGGGCAGGTACGGATTTGCCATGCACGCTGCTTGCTGGGCGCTACTAGAAGAAGGGATGGGGCCCGCCAACACCGTCCCTGTCAAGAGAGTATTTCAGATTCTCGACTCGCTTCCTGAAAGACTAGGACTTTTCCAACTTGATTGTGGCATCGGTTCCGGAGCCAACGAGGCATGCCTTCCTTGGGAGCCTTGTCTTCCTTTGCAGTCGCCGGGCGGCCCATCATCATCTTCTGAGCCAACCGCTCCAGCTGCGACTGATGTGAGACGCAATGATGATACAGCTCGCGGGGCCCGCGCCAACCGAGATCATATCGTGGAGCGTGTCAAGGCACTTGTCGATATCGTGCAGCTACATCATGAAGTCCAAGAACTGGTTTCACCTTGGAACGAGGCCTCTGAGGTTGACGACACACGTTGGCGCATGGTAGCTGGAAGTCTGGAGCGTAGTACCAATGAGGTCATATATCCTCATCATGTTGGTTGTCGAGAGCTATTCCATAACACGATTTCCGTCCCTGAAGATATCTCACAGGTATCGGTGTCCACCATCCGAGATGGGCAATTTTGGACCCAGTTTGGGGGTCCAGACGGGGCTTATCTGGAACACCTGACTCGAGTGTCATTCTACGACTCTTCCCGTTTGGTCTTTGAGTATGACAGCAACGATATTCCGGCTGTCCATACATCATTTGGGAGGGCGGTAAAGCGGAATCATCAGGAAAAGGTGCACTTCGACATTGACGGCCCTGGCGGTGAACCCATCATCAGTGTTACTATCCGCCAGATTGTCCAGAACAACGAAGAGGAACTTGGCCCAACTGATGGGCTTTTGGGTTCTTTCGAGGTATGTCATTGTCTATTCACACGGCACATATGGGTCAGATTTGGGATTGACATACTAATGAGAGACTATCGTACTAGATTCGAACGAACAAGGGCACTCGCTGCTGCTTTCTCGTGGACGATGAGGATGATGATGAGGAAGGACGGGACATCAAAGTCATGGGGTTCGTAGCTAAGCCGCGTACTGAGGTCACTGGGATCTACGGGGCCCAGTATTTCATGGCAACTGGACTGGGGGCGCTAGGAATTATGACAACCCTGGCGAGCATTAGGTAAACTGTCATAAATAACCACATTTTCTGAAGCATGTCCCAGCCACAGACATCAGTTTGTCTACCAAAAGACGGATCATCAACCAGATCTAGATCTAGCTATGATATTAATGGAAATACAGTAGACTATCTTCAAGCCCAACACCAACAATGACTCAGGTGGTTAGCTCCCGGCTGTCCATTTCACCACTTATCAATGATGACGTGGACATTTCATGCTCAGTTCCTCCCCTTGTGCTCTATCAACCCAGTGTACCTGTTCCAGTTGTCGCTGTGCTGCTTCGGGGCATTGAGTGTGGTGGTCCGTCCCGGGGCGCCAAACTGAAAGGCTTGTGTTCCACAGTCCACTATGGGACGACCAGCTGACTCCTGATTTGATTCTGAGGTGAGGTTTGCGGTTCTGCAGAGATGGTTGTCCAAGAAGATACAACCGAGAGAGGGAGAGCCATGGTAGTAATACACTCGTTTCGACTCTTCCTTGTAGTCTGTTATTCATGGAGCGTGGTGCTGCAGCACCAGAAGGTGCCATCTCTCCGTGGCGGTGAGCTTACGGCCGCAAGAGATTGCCTACTCAAGCAATGATTTTGATGATCTTACCTCTCCAAGCACCATGATGGTGCTCTCATTTGGCGAGCGCTGCTAACACGATGTTAGGGGAGAGCTAATATGTTGATACACCAGCAACAACGGGCGGACAGTTTGGGGGTTTGGGATGTCTTGTGACAGTCAGTAGCTTGAACACGTCAATCTTGACGCAGAGAATTCCTGTTTAATGGTTGGTTTATAGGTGTATTCCTCGATTGTTCCCCATACCGAAGCAGGATATTCAAGAGGTTCTGGCTAGAACTTGTGTGTCACGGTGGTGGGTTCTTGTCACAAGGTGCTTCACTTGAAGCAGTCCAATTGAAGGGGGGAAAGATGGTTGTATTTCTCAAGTCCTGATAAGGTCTTCAACTTCCAATTTAAGCCACCCTAAGGTGGATCCAGTTCCTCTTCCCACAAACTACTGATGCCAATGACATATCGATTCGGGCCAGTGAGGTAACTATAGGATGTTCTACTATCAAGATAGACTTAGAGAGCTGATCTTTCTGATTGTTAAATTGTGTGTAAACATGGCTGCCGCTGCCCCTGACAGTAAGATGCCTACCTGATACCCCTAAGTCTTATCTTATCGCCAGCACCCCTATCTTGCAGGCTCCACCCGTCGCCCCACCAACCATTTGTGCTGTCAACAATCTAAAAGGGGGAAGCTCCCACACCGTGGACAAAATAACTGGCACTGCAAAACGCTGAATCAGGCGTCGAAAAATAGTTAATAGGCCCTGAAAAGAGTCAGGAGGCCTTAAAACATTGTCAAGAGGCCTTAACCGATAGCTAATGGGCCTTAAAAGAGAGTTAAAAGCCTTGTCTTTGTTCTGACGAGGCGTAGTTGTATTTTGCCTATCTCTGGCGCGTTCTTGCCTTCAACTTTCGCTCCTTCCACGCTGACCTCCACAGAGCAAAGTATTGTCTGAACTTTACTCACTCACGCGTCTCCCACGTGTCTCATCGGTGCAGATGAGATCACGAATCAGTTCACGAGTTGCAAATCACGAAGGCAGTCGCACCAAATAATGTAAATCAACACAATCTCATTGGTCTCTATACGCCCTAAATAGCTGCCCGTGATACCTTCCCTTTTCAAAGCGATACGAAAAGTAAAAAGTAGCGCGAAATAATAACTCCCTGATGATATCCCCAAACGCCTCCCATGCACGGTTATCCCGGGGTATCATTCCATCCCATCCCATATCCCCTGTATCCTTCCCACGAAACCAATCAAGCAACGCTGACTAGAAAAACCAACGAAGCATGCCGTTTACTCAGCCTTATCAGCAGGATATCCATGCTACTCAACAGTCCTAACAGGCAAGCAATAAGCAATCCCGCTGCCCAACCTACGCGTGGGGGTGTTGGCCGCGGAAGCGGGGACTGCAAGCGGCGAAGTAGCAGTCATCTGGCTAGCCTCATCATCCGCCATCTCGGCGTCGTCACCCGCGCCGTCCAGCTTCGCACAGGCATCATCCTCCTTCTTGATATTCTCAGCTTTGGTGGGAGTAGTCAACTGCAACTGGCCCAACTGAGGGAGACACTGCTCCTCATCAGAAGCGGTGACAAGGCTCGAGTTGCTGCGGAGATCTCGCATGTGGGAGACGATGTTGCTCAACTGTAAATAATCGCCACGTTAGTGTTTGAACAAATTGCAAAGGGCGCGAAGAGACTTACGGATTCATAAATCATATCCAACCCATCAGGCCCCTGTCCAGCACCATTCCCAACAGGCACAGCCGTTCCCGCAACCTTCTTCCGCTTCTTGCTCTGGTTAGCCACGCCGGCAGCAGCAGCCATGGCCGCCTTCCGAGCCTTGACATCCTCCGGACTGCCACTGAACTCAGGATGAGCCTTGACCTCATCCTTAAAAGTCTTGAGCTCGAGCTGCATCTGATTTAACCGACGGTTAATACCACGAATGCGCTCGAGAGTGGGCTTATTGCCGAGGAAGATATCAATCTCTTGCTCCACAGCAGCAGCGACTGACTTGGTGAACTTGCGCTCGAGGCGGTCGACGGCGGCATCCTGGCGGGCGATACGGCGGACGAGGAACTGGATGGCGTCTTCGGGGGTCTGGCATTGGTTGGCCTGGAAATCGGGGATGATTAGTTAGTATTGGAGTGAAACCAGACAGAACAGATGAGTGAATCGTCTTACAATGAACGTGTTCACATTATCAACAAAGGTCTGATAGCGACGGTTAAAGAAGCGCGCCTCTTCCTCGGTCATCTCCTCATCCATGTCGAAGAGGGGGCGGAGAGGCATGGCGTAGGAGCCGGTGGGCTGGGCAATCGGGCGAGGCTCGCTCTCACAGTTGAGATTCTCTTTGTGAGCCTCGAGGTACTCATCTAGGGGGATTGTCTTGCTCAAAGGCATGATGAGGAGTAGAGATAGGTAGACTTTGGATGTAGACGAAAGAAAGAGAGCAGAAGAGATAACTCGCGAGTGCAGAGGCAAGCCGAAGAGCTTTGAGAAGACAAAGGATGTCAGGAGGGTTTGGTGAAAGGTTGAACGGAAGAAAGCTGTGAAAGAGAGGAAGAATTTATAGAGCTCTCAAGGAGCAGAACCGTAGCCAGGACCCACTCTGGTGACTATTGTCAAGTGAATGGAATGAGGCAGTGACGTACGGGAGCAATATCGCAATCAAACGGTGAAATCTCTTCACTAGGCTGCCAATGCTTGCGTAGAAATCCAGTCAGGGGCGGTGTGACTTGGTGACTTGGGACGAAAGGAACGAATATGGCTGAGGGAAGAAGCGTACTAATGGATGTGTCCTGGGCCTTCGAGAGAGATCACGCAACCAGCAGTGTAAGACTTTACCTTCCCATAGTTTCCCAGAGGAAGGAAGGGAGCTCGAGATCAGACGAATCGATGGCTCTAGCACCAGATCAGACGAATCTAGTCCATCATGCTGGTTGACGCTCTTGGCACCGATCAGCTTGAGGAGACCTCCTTATCGTCTTACTATCGAGGTATTCAGCCGGTCCGGACACGCCATAGCAGAGATGACTAGCACTACAAAGTAGATTAACACAGGATAGCATACCAAACTATCCCTTATAAGATATATACTACCTTACCTTCCCTGTGGGAAGGATGTCCTTTTGCTTCCACCAGCACACTCCCCTTACCATGACCAGGTCCTCAATTCTCGGCCGCCAAGATGTCCAGGCTGCCCGGTCTGCCCTTCCTGCTCCTTCAACTTCTTTTCGGGCTCCTGATTGTTCACCTCAAACTCCCTATTTTTAAGCGCGACAAGCCCTTCTACGAGTCCCTCGGGGGATTGGTGGTAGCTACGACCGGCCGATACCAATGCCGCTCGTACGCCAAAGCGCAAACAAAATGACAAGACAGCTACTGATGACGAAAACCTGTAACTAATAAAGAATGTATAAACTGACGTTGCGCCGTATCTCGGGGTTTGGAAGCCAGCCCTCTACCGTCCGAGTTCTACGTCAAGAGAGAGAACGAGAAATGGATCGACAAAGCGATTTTTGTGGATCTCAAGAGTCAAAAGAAATCTCAATTCACGTCTACCAAACCCTCATCTCTACCAACCACCATCAACCACCCCTCTACTGCGAACTCCCCCCACTAATAGTCAAAATCTGCCCATTCACCCACCCGCCATCCTCACTACTCAAAAAAGCCACCACCCTCGCCACATCCTCCGGCACCGCGCACCGTCCAAGCGGGCAATGAGCAGCCATCAACCCCTCAATCTTCTCCTTCCCCCAATCCGGGCTTCCCCCGGGAATATAATGCCACGCATTCTCAGTAAACATATCACTCTTGATCCCCCCCGGCGCAACCCCATTAACCGTGATCCCCTTCACCCCAAAGTCCGTTGCGAAACTCTTCACCATCCCAATAACCGCCATCTTGCTAGCATTATACAGCGCATGATCCTTCACCCCCAACAACCCAGCCGCAATGCTCGTCATGAGAATCAACCGCCCGTTCCGCTCCAAATGCTTGTACGCCGCCTGCCCGACAAAGAACTGCGCGCGCGCATTAAGATTGAAGACGTGGTCGTACTTCTCCTCGGTCACCTCCTCCGTCTTGTCCCAGGATTCAGTCCCAGAGTTAGACATGACAATGTCGATCTTGCCAAAGTGCTTCTTGGCTTCCGAGAACAGGCGGTTGATCTCGCTGACTTTGGACACGTCGGCCTGGATGGCGATGGCCTTGGCGCCGTTCTTGTAGCTCTCGATCTCCTTGACCACCTCGCTGGCCGGGCCGGCCGAGGAGACGTAGTTGACCACAACAGAGGCGCCGCGCTTGCCGAGCTCGAGGGCGACGCCGCGGCCGATGCCACGGCCGGCACCGGTGACGAGGGCGACCTTGCCTTCGAGGCTGGCGGTGGGGACGGCGAGGACCATGGTGGTAGCGGTGATAAGGGACAGTACGGTGCTGTAAGTGATAAGACTGGCTCAAAGGGGGATTGGGTGTGGTTAATGGTCAAAGAAAAAACAATAACAAGACAACGAGAACCAAGAAACCAAAAAACCAAAGCCGGGCACTGCCTTTATTTCAAATTCACCATGTACATGTACATCCCTCGCCTCACGTACAACCTCCTCCCTTACTCTTACAAAAACGCCGGAGTTATCAAACCAAAAAAGTACTGGCCCTGCTGCAAATCACTACCCTCACGGTAGTCCGGACCTGCAGCCTTTTACTTCGGGGCTTCCCCGCCCCACTCCGCCCGCACACTTTGTACAACGGACTATGCAACGGGATTGCCCCGACCCCTAGTCCGGACTGCAACACCAAGTGCGACGGTGCCAAGATCTTAGTTTCTCCAGACTCTAGTCAGAAGTTTAGTTTCTCGCAACAGCCGACTGGTGAGACCCCCTTTGAAAGTACAGTGAGAGTCCGAAAGCGGTGGAGGGGAATGCCGATCCGTCTGTGTCTCCCTCCCTGGCGGAGCGGACCATGGTCAGCATTCCGTGTATTCTGAGTTCTGACTCCAACCCAGCGCCACGGTAAGAAAAGCTGACTGCATCCGTCCGCGGGCCCAGGACATGTCAATCCTCGCGACTCGGGAAGAAGTAAACTGCCAGCAAAGAAACCGGACGGCCGCTGTTTATAAGGCTCCGGTGCCCATTTCGGTCCCGAACATGACAAGGTCGGCAGACACCAAGCACCAAGCACCCGAATCATGTCCTTGGTGAGTGTTCCCCTCCTTTATCCGCCAGTTGTCCGTCCGTCAACAACCTCACTTCCTCTTGAAGTAATCCCCCCATAAATTCCTCACCTCCCTCACAATCCCAAACCTATTTGCCAGCACCCTCCCCGGGTTCATGTGCCTCGTCTGTGCAGCCTTATTCAGTGCCTTCCTTCTTGCTGCCTTCTCGGTCGTCTCCAACCAAATCTTTTGCTCCTCCACCACATTCTTGACTGTCCAACCCCTCAGCCCAGCCGGTAGTTTGTGGTCAACTGGCTGCGCCGGTTTGGGCGCCGGAGTCCCCCTGAACAGCCATTCACAGTATCTCTGTGCCTCCGCCTGTTCCTGGTTTTGCGGGTCCACGCCCTGGATGTTTGTCTTGCTTCGGAGAAGGTTCTCAAGCTGCTCCATCGTCGGGCGCTTGACGGGAACATGAAGCATGCACTGATTGATCAGCTCGCGGAGGTCACGGTCGATGTGCTTGAACTTCTTGTCGTTGAGGATGTAGCCACCAAAGCCATATGCGGTCGTTTCGGTGCCGTCGAGCATTTTGATCGTGATCTTTTCAGGCGAGGGTGGAAGTTCTGCGTGACAGAGGGACACCATTTGCCAGATTACCTGCGGTAGAAAATGTTAGTTGGTAGTTACATTGGTGATGATCTCCCGTTGGACTCACAAGTGCGATTTGATACAGGTTAGTCCACCAGTTGAAATTTCCAGCCGTCTCGGATTTGATCGTTCTTGGGTTTCCGTTGATGTAATCCCATTCTTCAGAGAATTGTTCCTTTCCTTGTCAGCAGTAAGCCATGTGGATTATGTCCAAAGGGGCCCTACAGATGTGTAAACTGATTGTTTGCCTCTGCCTCTCGAATTCCAGTAGTCCCAAGCGCTGGTATTCCCGTTGTAGATGTGGATCAGGCCCAAATCTGCAATCTAAAAGATATCAGCATCACCCAGAATACCAGAACACCGGGGGAGGGATAGCCTACTTTAGTCAAAGGAGCAAGGTTGTGCTGGTTTGCATCGAACTCATCAAACAAGACTGTGGACATTTGTTAGACATTCTATCGTGACAAGTAGAGGAGGGTCGTTCTAACTATTCAATGGGTCGATGTCATAATGGACCATCGTGTCTCTGTTATCGTAGGGCTCGAGTGGTCTGAGACCTCTTGCTGTTTCAGATACTTCAGGGACCTGTACTTTGCTCGGGTCGACGTCCCAAGGCATAAAGGCTTCAGGATAGGCCATCCCTATCACACCGCGAAATACTATCCTAGAAGTCAGTGTCAGTGGGGATATTTCAGCTCGCAAACTTACAACAATCAAACACTTGCCACAAAACCAGAGTCGGGAACGGCCTCCTGGTCATGGCAGCCCTGCAGATATGATCGTCCAACCGGCCACGATTCATAAACTAAATAAACAGCACCCTCTGGTTCGCATCCAGCTCTTTCCTCGCGTCTACTTTCATGTCGTGTTTGATTTCGTTCAAATCCAGCTCCTCAAACTCGCCAATTGGCACCGCCTCAATCACTTCGAAATCATCATCGCCATCGCCATCCTTGGGGTCACGTTTGCATTTTCTCCCCCTACTATCAATAGACGTAGGCACAGTCATATCCACCCCAGCCGCTGTCTGCCTCGCTATATTTCCCAGTCTGTTGATCGCGGCATCAGATATACCCCCCTCAGCCTGCAGGATAACCTGCTGCATGACGTGTTTCGCGCCCGCGGTCATGAGATGGGCCTTGACCTCACGGGGGATACACGTGTAATGGGGAAAGATGTCAATCTTGCACACGACCTGTAGCATTTTGTTGTCCTTGCCAACGGCGTCGTACATACTGGCCACGCCCAAACCACCCCAGCCAAGAATCTTAACCAGCCTGAAGTCAGCAACCGCCATAGTCGCAGCCAGTCTGTCGTTGGCCTCCAAGGCAGCCTGCCTGGTCTGTCCAGGACCTGCCTCGTCCCAGACCTCCTGGATTTTGTAGACAAAGTGCCTTGCGTGTTTGTTTCGGTAGCCCTTCCATTTCCCGGGCTTGGGGACTTGCAGTCTCATCAATGCCTCGTTGCCGGGGTGACCATAATTCAGTCCTCTGCGGAACTGGTCGAAGTAGTCTTGTCGCTGCCGCTGCATGTAGCGGAAGGCATTTAGATCTTTGATATCCTCCGTCTTCTGGTTAGCCATGTTGGGCGAGCTGTAGGTTTTTTCCCTTGATTTTCTCGGTGTTGTGAGGAAGATGCTGTGTCTATTCCGATGACCTCGTTAGCCATCCTTGAGGATACATTTTGGGCTTTAGTCGTGGGTGTAACCTGTTCCATTGACAAGGTCACAAAGGGCAGCATTTGTCAGCCGCGGCCATGGTGCAAGGCCATCTTCTCAATGGCCCTCGAAAGGGAGTCGCTGAACCGACAAAGCCCTTTGGATGACCCATCCATTTCCGGAAGGCGGGCTTAGATGTTGATGGCTGTCGGGACATGATGGTCGGTTGATGGCCGGGTGATGGAAGATAATTTTAGAGATGAAAGGTGAAACGCACAGCATTCTCCAACCCCACAAAGTCTGTGAAACAGGAGAATAGGCAGCGCCTGCAGCAAAAGTTACCCTGGCTCTTGCCATATAAAATGACATGACGTCTCTCACCCATGATCTTATCTTATCTAATCTCCTAGCCCAGAGCTAACACAGGGCGGCGTTGAACCCCTCATCTCTGCCCTCGTCTGACTTTGTCCCCTCTCTTTCTGGATATTGGATCCAGGAAAAGGGATGTGATACGATGAAATAATCTCCGGGACCCGGCTGACATATAACCTCACCTCAGCCGAGTGTTGCCCTCCCTGATGCGGGGTTGTCGGTCGACTTGCAACATCTCATTCCCCATCTTCTCTCCTCAGCAATTGGAGAACCAACATGTCTACAGAACAGTCCTAGTCATTGGTAAGATGATACGTGTCACACATCTTCCTGAGTCACTTGGATTGACAATACAGCAGGTGCCAATGGAGGCATCGGCTTTCAGCTGGCCACCAGGTTCTTAAAGGAGGGCTACAAAGTCTTTGGAACATACCGCCCACAGACAAAAGACGATGTCTCGGTTGCTGAGGTGAGGTGGGGCCGCCCTCAAGCGACAGCCTTGCTGTTCCTGATCCTGAAACTGAGACAGCTCGACGGAACCGGGGTGCAAAGCATCGAGCTGGATTATGCCAATGAAGAGTCCATCACCGCCGCTGCCAAGGGGTTTGCTGGTGAGAAGTTGGACATTCTCATCAATTGCGGAGCCATATACAACACCTAGGATGAGAAAGCCGTTGACCGAACAGACAGCCGATGACCTTCTCAGCCACTTCAAGATTAATGTGGTAGGCCCCGTTTCTCGCCTCCAAGGCATTCCTCCCGGCTCTGGAAAAGGCAGAAAATGCAAGGATCATCACCATGTCGTCAGACTTTGCCAGCGTCGCGGACAACACAGGAGGAAATGTCTGCTACCGCATCTCTAAGTCTGGCGTCAACCAGCTCAGTCGGACCATGGTCATTGACCTGGGGAAGCTAGGTTCCAAGATCAAAACGTTAGCTGTCCACCCGGGATGCCTCCAAACCAAGATGATGGAGTGGACGGGCGACGACAACATGGACGAATGCATGAGCAGTCTGGTCTCGGTGGTTGCACGGTTTGGCACTGCCTCGGGCACGGACCTTCCCAATGGCGGATATGTGAAATGGAACGGCGATATCATGGCGTATTAATAGCCGTCATCGTTCAGCCTCGTACCTAGAGAGTTGTCGAGGAAACCTTGGTAACCACGGGAGTGCACGAAGCAAGGCCAGGTGCGGCCAGGGCTCCGGACAAGCACCAAGGCAGCGATCAAAAGTGATGTGAGCCAAGACATGGCGAGGTGACCCTGCAGATTTCTGGAAAAGACACGCATTAGCACCCATCATGGCCCCCCTGGAAATCTGCATCTTGATTTGGACTCCACTGGAAATCTCATCAAGAAATGAGAAGACAATTGCTGCAAATCAAAAAGAGCGCGCGGCAATGGGACACGGGGACTGTGCCAGCACTGGCCAGGTGTGGGCGACTGGACTGGACCGTGTGATTTTAGCGGGGAGATCTCAGTGGTGGAGCGCTAGCGGCGGCAGCTAGTGAATGGAGCAACCTGCGGCCCAAATAGCCAATGGAAAACCTCGGTTCGGCAAGACAGAGAGCCATTGTTCGCTGTTGTCCCTGGCAACGCCAAGCACCCGGCAAGAAAACAAAGCTTGGAACAGCGATCATGGGCCCTCGTCGTCCCAAGCATCCCGGCAGAGCAACCATCTGCTGCAGCAAATCCATACTTTTGCTGCAATTCCCCAACCTCCAGATTTTTCCCACGAGACCTTCAAGCATCTTGCCTTGCCAATTCCAGCATCGCTCGCCTGCTTGCTTGCCTCCAAATATACACCAAGCCCAATTCGCGATTCGCGACATCGCGACCCTCACCGCCGCCCAGGCTCATCGCCGGCGCAACAGGTCTCTTTTTCGCGCGCACCCTCGCCGTCGACTGAGGTCGACAGCGACAGCGCGGCTCCAACTGCCCCTGCCCGCCTACTGTTCGGCTTGCGCTGAGAGGTAGGCACCTTGCTGTCTTGGTCCTGGGGCCAATGTTTACCCCGGTGGACCCGCAGAGCCACACTGGGCAAAACTGACAACGCCAATCATCCAGTCTCGATACCATCATCACCACCACGTCGTGATCTATTCAGGGGATCTATACACCACTCTACACGCGACTTCTACCGTTGCAATGCTCTCCAATCCTCCTCAATCGGGCGGCGGCATGCACCCGCGCCAGCGCCAACACCGAAGACAAATCTCCACACCCACAGCCTTTGAAGCCGTCAAGATCGCGCCACTGCCCAACTTTTCCCAGCAGCAGCAACAACAACGCCAACCTATCGCCCACCGACGAGGTCTGAGCCTGGATACTCGACGACAGCAGCAATTCGTGCCCACGACGCCCACATCATCCTCTGCTCGGCAAGAGTATCTCGCTGCTCGACATGAGTACAGCAACCAGATGGCAGCGATGCCGCCAGTCTCTTCCTCCAGCCCGGCCGTTCCCACCACACCACAGCAAATCCTTCGAGAGAACCAGCAGCGACAAAGCCTGTCTCGTCCTGGCACGTCCGGCACCGACCACAGCGACACCTCGTCCAACCACTCGTTCCAGTCCTTCCATGACAGCAGCGACGCCTTTCTCGTATCGCCAAACGTGACGCCCAACAACCAGCGGTTCGTCGATGCCCTGGCCAGCCCTGCGCCAATGGTGGAGATGAGTCCCCTGCCGTACGAAGCCTACATGAACTCGATGGGCATGATGAAGAACCAGGCCGCGTTTGGCAGCAACAGTGGGATCGACGTTGGTGGGGGTAGTTTTGACTTTTACGCCCAGGGGGATAGTGCGCTTTCCACGCCGACGTTTCTTACTTTTCCCGATTCTAGTCCTGCGAGCACAGGTCAGGGTGGGTGGATTTCGGAGGGGGAGACGGGGTCTGCGCAGAGCCGTAGGAACTCACGCAGGATAAGCAATGGGATTAGTGATAAGGTGGCCAAGTTTGAGAATATGATGAACAACGGCGGCGACCTTCAACATCGGCCGGTGACACCTTCCAATCATCATCAGTTTGTTGCGGGAGGGGAGATTAACCAGTGGGCTGCCGGGGTGGACAATGAAAGTTTTCCTCCGACCCCGACTGAGATGCCGGCGGAGCAAGAGCAGCAGCAACAGATCCCGAGCAGGTTTCGCGATGATTATGATGAGAGTATGGAGGAGACGCTCAAGCCTGTGAGGGGGAATAAGCATAATAATCGGAATTCGGGGATTTTCCAGGAGCTGAGGCAGCAGGCGGAGCAGCAAGCTGCTGCTGCTGCTGCTGCTGCTGGCGGTGTCAGTCAGACACCGCCGCCGCCGAGGGGAGGGGTGATGGGGGGGTATGGTGGTGGGATGCAGCAGGGGTTGACGACGCCAGAGTTTATGAACATGCGGAGCATGAATGCCGAGTTTGTTAAGATTGAGCACAATTTTGATGGGTTTCACTTTGGGATGGCAGGGGGAGGGACGATGGCGCCGCAGATGGGGGGTTTGGTTGGGACGGCTGCTGCCGGGGGTATGATCAACCCGGGTGGTGGTGGTCAACTGGATGGTGATGGACAGAAGGCGACGCTGCAGCACATGCCGCTTACGGCGGCGAGTCTGTCGCGTCATAGCTCGCCTCATCCATCGTCGTTGCATCAGCACCGCCGAACGGAGTCGATTGCTTCTCTGGCGTCTGCGGCGTCGATTGCCTCGATCAACATTGAGGAGACAAAGACCGATACGGGGGTCACGCTGGATGACATTGCGCAGTATATCCAGGGACCTGACCCTTCGGATGGGAAGTGGGTGTGCTTGTACGAGGAGTGCAACAAGCGGTTCGGGCGGAAGGAGAATATTAAGAGCCATGTCCAGACGCACCTGAACGACCGCCAGTATCAGTGTCCGAGCTGCCACAAGTGCTTTGTGAGGCAGCATGATTTGAAGAGGCATGCCAAGATTCACACGGGGATCAAGCCTTATCCGTGTGAGTGTGGGAATAGCTTTGCGAGGCATGATGCGTTGACGAGGCATCGGCAGAGGGGGATGTGCATTGGGGCTTTTGATGGGATTGTGAGGAAGGTGGTGAAGAGGGGGCGGCCGAGGAAGGACAGAGGGGAGGGGGGGGAAACAGAGAGGAGGGAGAAGAAGGAGAGGGTTAGGAAGGGGAAGAGGGAGGATGGTGGGGGGGAGGAGATGAGCAGTGCGAGTAGTCAGAGTGGGTATAGTGAGAGTTGCTCGAGTGTTGGGTCGCCGACGGGGTATGAGGAGGACTTTCCGGATATTTTGGATGTGGCGATGACGGGGGGTGGTAATGGGGTGAGTGGGACTGCGACGATGGATCCGGGGAGTTTGAGTTTGGGACCGCCGGGCGGTGGGGGTGGTGGTGGGTTGAGTAATGCGCGGATGCCGCCTGTTCATCCGATGTATAAGGGGACGACAACAAGTATGGAGGAACAGGTCAGGAGTCCGAGCGCGATGAGCAATTACAGCCGTGCCTCGTCGAGGCTTTCTGGGAGGAGGGGGACGGCCGGGGAGGAGTTTGTGCCGCCTCGGCGACATGGGTCTCCGGCGAAGAGCACGGCGAGTTATCATACTCCGCCGGAGCTGTCGAGTAGCTCTTCGCCGCCGCCGACGGGGACAAGTGGGAGATTTTTTGAGGATGGGGACAGTCAACAGCAGCCGGTTTCGACGGGGGTGTGTATGCCCGGCTTTGTGAGCTTGGATAATGACATGTTGATTGGGTTTGGGGGGGAGGGTGGTCATCCGCATGGGTTGGTCGTGCCGGTGCAGTTGGATCATGGTGGGCATCATGGTGTGCCGGGTTCGATGGGGATGCAGCATCAGGGGTTAATGTCGACGTTGGGAGGCAAGTTTGATCCTGAAGGGGAGTATGAGCAGATGGGGATGTTTGGGGGAATGAATGGGATGGGGGTGCCGGGCGGGGATGTGTTCTTTTCGGGGAACTGAGAACTCGATGGGGGCTCGGGCCAAGTTACTACTGAGCAATACCTTTTTCCTTTTTCTTGCCATTGCTTTCTATGTGGTATATCTGCCTTTTCTTGTATCTCTTTTTGTTTTCTCTTGTATTGTGTGTGGGCTGGGCCGGGCTGGTTTGGTTATAGAACTGGCAAGGCTGGTGGTTTGGTGGGGTCGTGAGGCAGGCTGACTGGGCATTTGGATTATCATTTGGGATTTTTGTTTGTTTGTGTCTTGCACTGTTGCTGCTTTTCTTTTGTCAATCTCTTCTCTCTGGCCCCAAGGGGTAATGTGCAAAGGCTGGAAACAAGGGGTTTTTGCTCTCGGGCGTGGGCGTCCGTTTTGCTATCTTATATCATCGTTGGAAGCTTGTTCCTACTAAGAAGCGTATAATTCTTGTTTCTTGAGATTTATTGCCTTGCCTATTTTGCTCGCTTCTGCTGCTTATGAAGGCATTTATAACGTGTACTTTAATGTCGCTTCATGGTGGCTAGTGTAAAATAGGGGTGAGGGCTTGGAGATTACGGGATGGGGGTGGGCGATGGGGTTGGATGATTGGTCTCGGTTGCGGGAGGGGGTGGGTGATTCTGATTTGCTGCTGTGTCTGTTATTTTTTTTTCATGTTGACTTGTCGGGTGGTTGTTGTGCTGATAGGCGCGGTTTGGATAGTTGAGGTGGATAGATACTCTACCTAGTCTGCCCGTGTTGGTAGCAACAATAAAGAGAAGAATTGAGCTTGTTATTCCGTCTTGCAATACGTACTCTGTCTCATGTGTCTACCTAACATGCATGTGTACTTCGAAATTTCGGAACCATTATGAGTCTGCGTAGGTGGGTAGGTGATGGTAGGAACACTTTACAAGAGCTTTGAGCTTTGGTGAAGGTGAAGGGAAAACTTAGGTATTTCAGTTGTCCTTATTCCAGTATGTTTAACACCGCGGTAGCACACTTCAAACCAAGAAGGTCACATAGGCACCGTCCACCTTCTTGCACAGGGGCTGTGATCGTAAAGTACGCAAGACATATATGTCATGACAAAAGGTAAATTCAACAAGGTCTATAAAATTCTCAGCATCTTCTTCCAAACCCCAAAGACCTGGCCCCAACCATCACAGATACCCTACTGCCTATGCCAACAAGAAAACTAATTCACCCTCTCCTCTCTGATTTGTTTGATGATGGAACCAGGCTGAAGTGGGCTTTTAGAGTTGGCTGGCGGCCGCCTCGCACCACGAAAGGGAAACACTGGAACAGCTCAAGAATTAAAAGTGCTCAAAACCTGATAAAGCACGAGACAGGCGCCCTTAGGCTTAACTTACCCGCTCTGTCACTGAACACCGGAACGTGGTTTCTCAAATGTCATGGTTGCTCAAGAGCACAGTGCGCGCGCACAGTTTTGCGATTGGCTTTGCCCCACCATTGGAGATTTCTGAGCTCACATCTGCGCTGTCAGCGACAACATCATGAGCGGACACAGCAAACACCGCGACATGCTCTATCCTTCTCGTTAATCCTCGAAATATCTGCTCCCTTCCCCTGCCGGAATTGCAAGAGAATACAGCATCAGAATTGCGAGACAAGACAGAATGTTCACTCCCACCACCCACCACCCCATGGCGGGGTCGTTCGCCTCTGTGGACATCACACCAGCCATCAGCCTCACCGGCGACCTGCCCCAAGGCTTGCCAGCAGATATTCTGTGTGTTGTCGGTCCAGATCTGGCTCATCATCTTCTTTTCACTTTGGCGTCGGAGAAAGGCCTGCCGCAAAGGAAAAGCATTGATGTCACGGCTTGCGCGGAGGGCGAGCAGGGGGTTCACCAGATCGGTCAGCATCCGATACATCCTTGCAGCTTGAAGAACAAAAAGCTAACAGGTCAACAGCGAGAAATATCCTCCTCTTTACCCTCGCCCTTGACTCCAAAATCACCGCTGAGCAGGCCTGGAACATCTATTACGATGCCTGGCTGACCCCTTCCAACCTCACCGCCCTCCAGACCCAGGCCCAGAAGCTCTTTGACCTTGCATCCTCCCTCGACGCCTGGTATGCTGGCCCATACAGCCAACTCCGCTTTTGCGATTCTGGGACCCTCGAATTCGTGAAAGACGTTTGGTCGAAATACACCACATCCGAAGCAACCGAAAATTTCGACACCATACTGGAACGCTCCCAAAAACGCAAGGAAGAAACATATGGTGAAGAAGGGCAGGCAGTCGTCACTTCCAGCGTGAGATCTTGCGCGCCACTGTCAGTAGGCGGGCTGGTGGAAGCGCTGACTGAGCTTACCGAGGAAAACTGGCAAGCGACCGTTAAGAAGCAGGATGAGAAGAAACCAAACCCAGTGTTTGCTGCCGCTTTGGCAGCTAGCGATGAGAACCAGAGACGAGTGCTGGAATACCCCACCGATCCACTGGTCGGCTTCCATCTTGCCTCCGCCAACGCCCCGTTGACGCCACTGTCGCCATATAGAATCGAGAATGTGGATAAGAAGGACATCAAGGATAGGATTGTCGAGACAGCGAGGATGCAGTGGGGTGATTGGTTGGAGGCATTCAGAGAGGCGGTTGGGGAGAAGAGGGCCACGGTCAGGTTTGCGGCGGCCGACTTTTTCTCATTGTGCTGGACGTTGAAGAGAAACAAGGATTGTGGAGAGTTAGAGGCGTGTTGGCATAGGAGAGAGGTTAGGTTTGACATTTTGGTCTTGGACGAGAAGGAGTATGCAGAGGGAGAGGCGCCGAATGAGTTTGACGTTGTTGACACGGGAGTTTTGGGAGATGAGAAGGGGGTGTTGAATGTGCTTGTTGCTGGGTTGGTGTTGTTGAAGAGGGTGCCTTCGTCGACGATATATACGGAGTGTTATGCGAAGGATTATGAGGCTATT
Organism: Podospora pseudoanserina; assembly: GCF_035222485.1. Lineage (NCBI taxonomy): Eukaryota > Fungi > Ascomycota > Sordariomycetes > Sordariales > Podosporaceae > Podospora > Podospora pseudoanserina. Next base: position 2,546,239 of record NC_085924.1, read on the forward strand.
TTGGAGGGGTACACGTCAGCGTTTTCGGTTTTGTTGGGGGTGAGCCCGGGGGAGTATTGGACTAACTCGACGAGTGTGGCGGTTGTGGATGAGGTGTTGGCTACGTTCAGTGAGAGGTATGCTGATGACGAGAGACCGAGGGGCATTCAATCGAGGCTGGCGTGGAAGTGGAATTCTTTGCAGGTTAAGGGGCAGAGGGACCAGTTGACTATGGAGGCGAGGGATTTGATCATGTTCTTTGAAGGGGTGTTTGGTAGGATCTTCAAGGCTTATGAGTCGAGCCAGGACAACAGCAAGAGAAGAGGGCCACATCATCATTTCCACTTCAACACTGCTGCAGCTATCCTCAAGGTTCTCTGCGAAAGACTGTGCTTGGACTTTCGCAGGGTGTTGGATTCATATGAAACGTTGCCTGCGGACTTTCGTGCCGGGACTTTGGAACCTCACATCAAGGGATGGGGCATTTGCGGTGTGCCTGAACCGTCAGGGAACCCCGCATATACGGGGGATTTTCTGTCTGGTGAGCTGGCTTTGAAGTTGAACAAGAAGCTTGACTCTGCGGCGATTACGTTTACTGTGCCGGCGGAGAAGTGGAAGCCGGTAGCCCAGTGTTCCAGAGACGAAGGCATTCCTCTGCCTCTGAAGGTCACAATCCCGGAAGCCGAGATCGAGTACACGAACTACCAGCTAGCGTTCGGCTCTATCACCAAGTTCAACTCGCCTGACCAGGATGGCGTCCCAGGCAAAGTGGATGAAGACAAAGAAGAATGGTCCGGGTCTTCTGATATAGTGGTGTCGCTATATGTCCCTATGGAGAAATTTGCGGGCTTCCAACAATCCAAACAGAGTGTGGCGCTGTGCACTGCAGACCCTTTCTACAACCGATTGGCGTACAAGACGGTGCTGGGCAATCCTCAATGCGAAATTCACCGAGTACCCATCGATAGTGTACTCGTCACACATGTACTTCCTGGGCAGTGGCTCCTCGAAAATGAGACGGTATCGGTTGAGTCAGCGACCAAGAAGCTTGGCGAATCAGAGGTGACTTCTTCGATGACTCCATGGTTTACAGCTAAGCTGGATGAAAATGCTGTGGATGCCAAGGCGGATGTTGTCTTGCAGATCATCGGGCACATCGATATCACCTCGGATGAAGGGCGTAGCTTGTTGTCGGACAAGTCAGTGCCCATCAAGATGGAGCAAGTCTCGCCCTTCACCATTGAAGTGGTCTTTGGCGCCCGGAAGTTGGTCTTGCCCATGATCTTCACAGTTCCTGTCTCCAAGGAGAAGTGTGCCCTAAGAGTGGCACGCAAGTCACACTATGTTGAGGTGGTTTCTTCTTTGGTGAAGCCGTTGGATGTGCCCCAACTTGACACGCACATCCTGCCGTCGACAGCGATTCAGCCATCTGGGATCCCGGCTACGCTCAACATCCCACACCTTAACCTTGACAACCTTCCCATTCTGTCAATCGACGAAGATGAGGATGAGGATCCCCGGATCAAGTTTTTGACCACCCTCACCTCCCTCGTCTTCTCGGGACGTGAGCGCCGTCTCCGCGAGGAGGTCAACGCACAAGACGACAACTACACCGGTCTCGGCCCTTCCCCTCGTCTCAACTTCAAGGAGTCCCTCTTCACCATATTTATGCTCTCCTCTGGTCTTCAAGGAGGACAAACAGGACTCTTTGCCATTTCGGACCCCAAGAATGGCGGCATTCACATGCTGCTCTTTGTCAACGCCATCCGCCTTGACTGTCCCCATGCCACGGTCGTCTTGGATGCTGCTATTCTTCCTTTCACAAAGGCTTTGGTTGACAGCAAGGAGCTAGAGGGCTTTTTGCTGTTGATCAGAACTTTGGAATGCTGCACCATCACCGTTGATGACGAAGAGCTCAAGATGTGGAAGAAGGCTTTGCCTGCCTTTGTTGAGAGGTGCAGAACTTGGGAACATAACCCCAAGACGTGTGAGTATGTTACTGCCTCGGGGGAGAAAGGGCAAAAGACTGTTCCGTTGAGCTTGAAGGAGGGGGAGCAGGTTATTTGCTCTTGTGGTCAGGGGAAGTTGCCTTCGGATTTCATCCCGCTGCCGGAGTGGGATGAGACTGCTGCAATGTATTCTACTAGGGTGGCGATCAGCCCAGTTTATGCTTCGCAGTTGGTGGAGGATATCATTGACCCGGCACTGGCGAGAGGGTTGGCGGGGGGTGGTGAGAAGAGGGTGGCGGGTTGCAGGGCGTGTGGGAAGGTGGAGGATGAAGAGGAGGGGGTGGCGTTGAAGAAGTGTGGGAGGTGTTTGAAGGTCAGGTATTGCAGTGGGGAGTGCCAGAAGAGGGATTGGAGGAAGCATCGGATGGAGTGTGAGGAGGCTGAGGAGCATCACCGGAAGTAGAGCAAGGTGTAAAGAACTTTAGGGGGCTAAATGATCAATCGATGGTTTAATGTAGCCGTCTCAAGTCCGGTTCCTCCGACCCAACCAGGCTGATTCTCCGAATCTCGTCAACAAATCTCGATGATCTTGGCCTCGTCAGCCTTGAACTCCAGCAATTCGTCCTCGCCGTGTCCAAATGCCCGAATAGCAGGCCTTCCCCCGGGAATGCACTCGAAGAACTGCACCTTTCTGCCAATTGTGACGGCCCCAAAGCGCGCAATGTTGGCGGCATCATGCAGTTGCTCATCCACCACATGCAACCACCCCCACGCACGAGAGACGTGATCCTCCAGCTGAGATCTCCAGTTCGACCAAACAGACTCTTTCAATGATTGCCCCTCAGTTGGATCCAGCGGCTTCGCATTCAACAGGACGGTCCCGAGACCACGGTTGCCATCAAAGAGGACGCGCACTCGTAAGTTTAGCTCCCCAGAGTTCCTCAAGCGCTCCAATGCAAACCTATCAGAACTCGAGAAAAACAAGGCCAGAAGGTTGAGCCACATGGAGCTGACTGCTTGGTGCTGGGCTGGGAAGACGATGTCGTCGTAGAGCTCGATGAACAGACTACGCGCCGTATACGGAGTTACAAATAAAGTTAGTGGTGAACTGTCTGTAATAATTAGCAGATACACTTACACTCTTGAGAACTAGTCCGGAAGGCATTTTGATTGAATGTCTCGGGTATCTGTCGGCTTTGTTTGTTGGAGAGAGAAGATTGGGTTGGAGGAGGTTGTTTGGAGAAGGGGACCAGATGGAGAGAGAAGAGGGGAATTGAAAATTGAAGGGAAAGGATGGATGAGAAGTTCGTAGAGTGGCGGGGTAGTAGAATAGGCGGGGAATAATAAGGCGGAGAATACTAAGGCGGAGAGAGCAAGGTGGAAGAACAAGGCAGAGAGTGAAGCCAGGGTTGGAAGGAGCTGATCTGATGTTAGTGTAGGGAGGGGCGGAATCCGATGACAGTATTGGAAGGGGCAGAATTTCTGGGGAGAGATCGGAGCTTTCATCTAATGCCATGACGCTACCAGATATTAATGCGGCTACAGTTAGTTACCTAGATCAGAGGATACGGACCTGACAGTAGGGCTACACCATAGCTTACCATCAATTGACCATTTAACATCTTAAAGTTCTTTATATCAAGACGGTGAAAGCAGCAAGGACACAAAGTTTGAGGGTTCATCTGGCACCAACGGAACGTCGGCAAGCCACAAGATGTCACACCCAATGGTTAGAGATTAAGCTCAAGGCCAGGGTGATGAAAGGTTTATTGATGTCTTTTATCGATCTCAACTTTCATCGTCACATTCTGCCAGCTCTCATTGTCACCAATCCTAGCTTTCATCGTCATCAATCCTAGCATTCATCATCACCAATCCCAGCTTTCACCGTCGCCAGTCCCAATTCTAACCCTCATCAATCCCAGCTTCATCACCAACCACCTCACTCCCAGCTTGTACTATTACCGTACTCTATGCCAAAGCCGGTAGCTTATTAATCCAACTTCATCGATACGATGCTTCAATAGCTATCAATAGAACTTGACAACAGTTTCCTGAGAGGCCTTGGAACTTTCCTAGTAGTTTCAAGGATTGTGGTACTAGCGGTTCTTTACATCTTCTGCCCGATTACCACGGCAGTTTATTGGGGTGCGCGTTTTTTTCCGGAGGATGTTCGGCATGCACTTCTAAGCTTTTCGTTCGTGTGGAGGTTGGAAGATGGAGAAATGTGTGGGGGAGGCTATACATACGTTTCTGTTGGCGAAAATATGTCAGGGAAGGTTGTGGGCAAGGAAGTCTTATGATGAGGGGTGGAGGGAGAGAATTCTGGAGAGATGTTAAGCCTGTTTTGGGAAGGGACATTGTGCCACAACAATAATGTATCAGATTAGATGCTCTCAGCTTTCTTCATGATTATATCAAATGTGCGTTTGGATCTAGAATGTCATGTCGCAGATAGAGACTGTGTATATGTAACTGTTGACATCCGGAGTCAGGCGTATGCTTTTCCCAAAGCACTGCGAACATCTAGAGCCCCTAATTATCTTTTAGTCTTTTAAAGCCTCTCGACTTCGGGGTCCCCGGGTCTTTAAAAGGCCTGTACACTATCACCACAGGTCTGTACACTATCACTACAGGCCTGTCCGCCATCCCCAAACGCCTCTCTATTTTGTTTAACGGCATACTAACTATTATTAAGGCTAATAACCATTCAGGTGGTTGGTCAAGGTTTAAAGAACTTCAGAGGTCTAACTGATTCATTGATGGTATGGTATAATTCCAGTCATGCGTATCTGCCCCTCTAGCACCTCACCACCAGTCTCCAGCGGACGCTGGGTCTGCGAGTCCCCGAATATCCCTGACGATCTCAATGATCTTAGCTTCAGCAGCCCTCCACTTATTCTTGATAGCAATGATGGGTTTGAAACTCCGTTTGAGCTTAACGCTGGTGAAGATGCGCACTTGGTACTCGGCTGGGCCTCCATAGGTCAACCAGCAAAAGCCATGAGATTTGGGGAAACACTTGGGGATAACGTGTGTCCACATGCGGACAATGGACTCCGAGCTTCAGAAGTCGATGTCTCCGGGTCTCTACAATACATGAAGGGTATTAGTGGCGAACTCTGCAAAGCTGAGGACAAATGCACTTACAGTTTCGACACCTATGCCAATGCGAGTTCGCGAAGGAGGCATTGTGGATTTGCTTGTTGGAGAGAGAAGGTTGAGTCGAAGGTGGGGTGGAAGGCTGAGAGAGATGGAAGACGTTAAATATTGAATTCGTCGGGTCGTGGGACAGCAGAAGAGGCAGGATCAACATCAGTGTGGAAGGAGCGGAATTCAATATCAGTAGCGGAAGGAGCGGACACTCTAGAGAATGGTCGCTGTTTCCATGAATGTCAGGAGGTTCCCGATTAAGGCAGTCATGGTGAAGGAATGGGGAGTTATCACATTAAGTAGATAAAGATCAACTTCTCGAGAGGTATCAAGCCTTCCATTCCTTGGAGAAGATACCCAGCCTAAATGCCGCACATACTCTTCCATCTCCGGCCGAGTGACGAGCACTGCTCAGAGCGCTGGTACGGCACCATACCGCCCACGTCCATCATTGCCGCGTAAAGTATCATCCTTCAAATCTTCAGATTGCCGGTGGAGTGGTGTCTGATCAGTTCGTAATTTCCCCGTTACCTCTCTGGTACTCTTTGATGAGATTCCGCAGCGGCTCGTTGTCCTTTTTGAGCCTCCTGTTCTCCTCCCTCTCTTGGTCCAATTGCTTGAAGGACATGAGGTCTTCTAGCTGATGGAAGCCTCGGCGGGTACAAGCTGGTTCTTATCAGAGGGCTGCACCGCGCTGTCGATCGCGAGGCTGTCAGTCGAACTTGAGGGGGTGATGATGAGTGCCTCGTCATCGGAGGTATCCTCATGGCCCGCGTCCGAGTTGACCAAGTTTGGATGTGACAAGATATGGCCAGGGAGGCACCGACAGGTGCGATTGGATTCCGCTTCACAGATTGCGCGAGTGTGCTCTTCATATAGCTGGTCTCTTGGATGTCGGTCGTGGGTTACCTCATCAGTTTCGCCGTCTTCATCAGATTCGTCGTCATCTTTGTCGTCGCCAGAGTCTGACTCTGACTCTTCTCCGGAAACAGAATCTGAATCTTCATAAGGTTCGTCGTCACCTTCTTCATCCTCCTCTACATCATCCTTCTTTTCATCATCCTCCGCGTATAGATAATACACTCCACGCATTTTAGACTCCAACCATGGACCGTCTCGTCCACACTTTCTCGAGCAACGTGTATTTCAACTGCGTACGTGGCTGCAATTAAAACACACAGAACAAAGATGGAAAGGGAGATGCCAAAGAATATCGTCAGGTATATGCAGCATGGGATATTTTGGATCCAGCCCCGGCCGCGCGTACCGATGCTATAGGACTCGGAGCCCAGCATTGTGAATGATATTCGGTGGTTAACTTGAAGGGCGCGGTGTGGGTATCTGAATGGCAAAAGTCTGGTGGATATGGTTTTGGGAACGGTAAGACAAAGGAAGAATGGCATGGAAAAGGGTTTCGGGTTTCCCCAGACTTTTTGGAACGCGTCTCTGAGGTCACTTGGTTTCTGGGTTTTTAAGCCACGCGTGTGCCCCCTCTCAGACGCTCCACATACTGTGACAAACTGAAAATACAGGGCCATCAAGCTCGCAGATAGCTTAGATATCACTGAGTATGCCTCTGTACACGAGAAAGTTTGGATGATGGAGGTGTGGCACCACGGTAGGCCACAACGCCCAAACTCCTGACTTTCAGCCCCCAGCAAGTTCAGGTAACGTACATTATAAGCGAGTGCACCATATAAGCGAGTGCACCACTTTCCACCACCCTACGAATACTATCCTCAATTACACCACATCAGCACAAGGAATTAACTATAATTACATCAGAAACAGCTGAATCTGAGGCATCTGCAGCTTCCTGGCAAGTGCGCGCATTATGGCCAGGCTTGCCGCACACACTACAGCACTGAACCTTCGTACGAGCCCCCTGCATTACTACTATCCGGCTGCGTTTCTTGCACTCCCTCCTTATCCACGGCCTTCTGATCCAATAGATCCTGTGCCTCTTGTATAGTAAGTGACCCTCCAAGCCTTACACGTGTTTTTTTAGCTCTCCGGCGCTTGCTTAGTGCCTCATTGGCCTTACGGAGCGAAGAGACCTCTGCACGAAGGAGAGCCACCTGGTGCATTATAGCCGTTGTACCCTTTTAGTAAGCTGGTCTACCGCAGCTAGCATTGAAGTTGGGGAGCTATTTTGATGGTTAGTAATGCGAGTCTTGATGAGCGTTGATTGTGAATTGGCTTCTCGAGGGTTGTGTGGTGTCTGGGAGACCCAAGGTTGTGCAGTGCCGGGCCGTGAGTTTGGAGGTGTTAGCGTACGAAGCTTCATATCCAGCTTAGAAAGCACCCTCTCTGGATCGTACGGTATAAGGCCAGCGCCCGCAAAGCCACCCTGTATATTCTTCTCTATTATAGAGACGAAGAAGGCCTCGCGGAAGGCACAGAGGAACTCGAGCTTACTTATATGGTTAATATGCATACGTATTAAGTCTTCGATCTGGCGACCGTACGCCTATTTTAGCGGCCCAAAGCAGCCAACATCGAGTGGCTGGAGGAGGTGGGAGGAGTGTAGAGGCATGCAGAGCGTAATAATGTTGTTCTACTGGCAGTAGCGCTCGAATTCGGTCGAGTGGTAGCTTTCGTGGCCATCGAGGATCAATAACCGGTATTTGCCTTTTGTACAGGACGCTGTATAATAGTCGAAGTGCTTGATCCAATCTAGGCCTACCGGATTAGTAGTCTATCCATTATCGGTGGTTACGATACGCCAGGTGGACGGTAAATTGCATTCGGTATACCAGTTAGTAAGGTGGTACTGTGCGGCCAAGATAATGAAGGGAGGGATAGCCCAGCCGAGGGCATTAACTCCCTGGATCACCGTTGCCCATTCGCGGTTGCCAGGCTGGGCCAGTTTTGCCTTGCTAAGGCCGTCCGAGGTCGTAACTACCATACCCGCGAAGATAATACCCATTATAAACCCAGTCTCGTCGAAGTTGTAGATATCGTCATCTATAATACCGTACTTGGCCTTAGTGTTCCGTATAAGCGCAAACCACTCGGCAATAACCTTTAGATCCTCGCACTTAGCCCTCTGGTAGTCGTATCTACGCGTAAAACGCGTACGGAGCTATAGCTGGCGTTTAACGAAGTTATGTGCCCAGAGCTTACCAACAGGGGGCGCGTCGCGTACGCGTAGCAGTTGGTTGGCCATATCTTCCACACCACGTAATCTTGGTGGAAAAGCTCGCGCACATAGCTCAATGATGTATTGAACAATAGCATCCTCTTCGGATTGAGTAAGCTTCTTCGATTTGGGCGTGGTATCGCGTCGTGCAGGCCGGCCAGCGCGTCGTCGTAAGAGAGTCGTATGGTGGACGTTGTAGATCTTTCCTGCGGCTCGGAGGCTGAGATTTTTATTTTTTCAAGAGCTTCGAGGGCTAAGATCACCCTGGCTTCCTTTAAAGTAGAAGGCATATTGGGTTGTGTAGAAAAAGTCGATGTTGGGTGGAAGGATAGTGCGTCGCTTAAAAAGTGGTGCACTCGCTTATATGGTGCACTCGCTTATAATGTACGTTATCGCGATTTGTATCTCCCAACGGGCTTGTGAATGACATGGCCTGTGGCGGTGGGAGCAAGGCACTCCTCGTCGGGGCTTGCTAGTGGCGTGGAAGCTTTTTGGAGGCTGAGAGCAACTTGATGCTGCAGCCTTGACCCCACTTCCAGACTTCGATATTTAGCTTGAGATTTCGTCCTCCCAAGTTCCTTTGCTTTCACCCTCTTCTCTCAGGAAAGACTGTAAACAAGAAACAAGAAACCATGAGTCCACGTTGAGTGACTTGCCCGTTTTGCAAGTGGCTCTTCACTGGTGTAACACCACCTTGGTGCAATGAGTTCCGTGGCCGTACGTCTTCTTATTTCCTGCATTGTTACGATAGCTTACTGACACTCGCATGATCCAGTTGTTATCGACAGGGAGAAGGGAAGCAACGGTCAAAATATGCTGACAGGACGCGGCTGCTATGATGATCCCGGTGATGAGGGCTTCATTGCTCCCTCTAGCCCCGACGGTTCCTACGACGATAAGGGGTATGACAAACACGCAGAAGAGGACGACTACTTCTCAACATCCAGAAACGGTAAGGTCGGCAAGCGCTGCAATGTCATCCACGATGCTTGTTGGCCACTACTGGAGGAAGCCTTGTCCCCAGGCCCGGTTCCGCTCGACAGAGTGTTTCAAATCCTAGAGTCTTTTCGCGAGGGGAGGGGAGCCACCAGGTCGAGTGGGCTGATACATGGAGGTTTGACGATGATGAGTATTTCCCCTGGGAAATGACCAGCGGGAGGAAGCTGCGCGATGAAGAGTTCCACGCTCGCACGTAGACCCATCTTTGGTTGATGCTCGACAGAAGCGCATAGCCGGAAAGGCAAGTGTGAACCGGGAATACATCTAGAAGCGCGTTCAACAGCTGGCATGTCTTGTGAAGTCGAAGCCTCAGGATGCCGAACAATGTACGTCATCTCCTTGGAACAAGACGATTGCCCCTGACGACTGCCGCTGGGTCAAAGTAACAGGAGGCCAAAACCTTTGTCTCAGCAGAGCATTGCTGTTCCTGAAACTATCTCAAAGGTGTCTGTTTCAATTGTCAAATTTGGCCCGTTTGGCTACAGTTCGGGATTGCGACTTAGGTTTAGTGTATGTATATGAACTATGATTCGAAGCTCAGCGGGAAAAGCCAGCTAACCTCACTCTTTCCCATATAGAGGTTCCATCTCGTCAGCATAGCTGCAGTCTTCAAAGAAAACGTCAACACATCGAACGACGATGGCAGCGATAACGATATGGCCAATCCGGATCGACCTCTCAAAGATCTTGGTCTATGGTACCGCCGAGTCCCGCCTGACTCTCTCAAACTCAACGCCGTCTTCCACCGAGCCAAGCAATATCTGCCGGGTTTCAACCCTGTCTGTTGGACACATTTCGGTGGACCAAAAGGTGCTTACCTGAAGCACTTGACCAGAATATCCTTTCATGATTATGGCCGCTTCATCTTCCAATACGATAGAGATGACATTCCGGAGCAATGCAGTCAATTTGGTCGGAAAGAGAAGTTGGAGACGCGCTATTCAACGAGTCTCCATTTTGACATTGACGGCCCTGGAGGTGAGCGGATAATAGCTGTGAAAATCCGCCGTAAATACTCGAAAAATATACCTATGCGTATTGAGGAAATGGATGAACCAGAGGATGAGGAAATGGATGAAACAGAGGACGAGGGATTGGATGAAGTAGGTAGAGTACGGGCAGTTGGCATCTTTCAACATACCTACCAGCCGTAGAAGGAGTTGCCGCTTTGGCTTCTTCAGGCACGTGCCTAGCAAATGGTATGTTGAGACTTTCAAGGGGTCAAACTTGGTCGTGGAGAAGCCCAAGTTGATCACGGGTTTCTATGGGGAGCAATGGGGCTTTGGGATTGGGGCGCCTGGGGTTATCACTGAATATGAAGGGGTAGTTAATGCCCTCGATTAATCTTCTTCAAGCCTTTCGGCTATCTTTCAAGGCATGTATATTTAACACCCATTCACTATCTTGAAAGGCATCTTAGTTATCTTTTAAGGCATATCAACTATCTTGAAAGCCATGTTAACCACCTATCTTTTCAGACCTTGATCTTGTGCCGCATTCTCTATTCTTTTGTGTATGGTGTGTCAGGTCATTATTGGATATATCAGCGCTATGTCTGGTCAACCTGCTCTACAAATGGGCACCTGCAGGGCAGTCCAATGTCAAATTATGTGTCGCAAGTAGAGGGCAGACGGCCTTCTGCAACAAATTTGCGCCGGAGCTCACGATTCGTCCACACCATCTTACGCGGTACGATGTGGAACGCTTTGTGGAGGAAAGACTGCAAAAGGTTCCGGACGTTGAACTCAAATAAAAGCTGATTCGGACTATCCCTCAAAAAGCTGAAGGTGTGTTCATCTGGGCCAAGCTCGGTGTCGGAGAGATACGGGAGGATTTGAATATGGGCGATGCAGTTGATCTCGACTTGAACATACTCGATCGTTTCCCAGCTGGCTTGCGACCGCTTCTCGACAGAACAGTGGAAACCATCCCCGAAAGACACCGTCGTAACGCGTATCTCGTCTTCGCCATATGTCCGGCGATGGAGCGACTTATAATCCCTTGTTCCGTCGTTGCGCTCTCTTTCATACATGAGTATTGCGAAAACCCCCAGTGTGCATCTATACTTACTCCTCTGAAGTGGCAACTAGAAATAGTGGTAGACGCAGATACGGTGATCGATTCTGATGACGAGCGTGTTGATAAGGCCAAGACCCAGCTTCGAACCTGATGCAGGGGGCTGGTGGAGGTGTTGATTGTTCACCTGGGTGCTTCGGCACGGAGCACTTGGGGTCTAGCTACTGGTATCAGTTACCCGTCACGGATGCTACTGCATCAAACCTATTTTTCACACAGAACAGTCTCGGAGTATTTCCAGGAGGCTGTGGTTCAAGATGTTCTGCTCAAAGGCGGAGTGACGAGGGATACCACTCATGACGCCATTTCGCAGATGCTCCTCGCCGAATTCTGCCACTGCGGCCCTCTCTCCCGTATATGTCACCGTGGCTGGATGAAACAGCTGCTCCTTCTTCGACACAAACATTCTTTGGACGGTCCGCCGTTTGTGTTCTTGGAACGCCTGCGAAATGTGGTTTATCCTTGCCGAACAGAGGGAAAAGCAGCACCTGGAGCTGGATCCCAACAAGGACCATGATTCGTCTCAAAATCGAGGCGAGATAATTGACATTGGAACCATCGCAATGAGCGAAGTGCCAGTCATGCTGTGGTGGAGTGACAAAGTAAAACTCTGGGGACCGTTTTTCACAGCGATCCGGTGCGGGGAGTATGAGTATCCCACTTGGAAGCTGCAGACTGACCACAACTTCAATCCCGATCTATTAAGTATCGCCGCAACAGCTTACCTAGCCGTTGGCGCCAGCCATGTGAGCCCTCCACGCTATGGGAAGGTGACTGGGCTTGATCCAACCGATCAGCAGCATTGCGACTTTTTGGAACAAATCCTTATGAAATATCGGATACAGCTTTTCAACAAGACGACATTTGTGCCCAGGCCCACATACACAAATCCGTGGAAGAGGAAATTTCGAGACGAGCGTTCAACTAATACGGTCACACCCGAAGATTGCCTGACTATCTGGGAGCATTATATCATGTGGCAGTTCGGAGGAACGATTTCTGACCATGTGTCAACACTATCCGATAAAGACTCTGATTCTTATCAGCAAAGAAGGCGCGAGGAAGCTTTCTGTCGCTGTGTAAGTATTGCACGCACAGTTGAAACTTGTACGTCGTCTTAGCCGGGCCTGTTAACATGGGATCAAGGGGCACTTCTCACAGCTCTGGTTGCTTCCTTTCTCGAAGGAAGGAAGCGGCACTTGAATGACACGAATAGGATCTAAGCTAAGAGATGATAGCTGGGACTGGGGATGATAAAAGCTGGGATTAGGGCTATGCGAGCTCGGTTTAATGACAATAAGTTTGGATTAACGACAGTACAAGCCTGGGTTGGAATGATATAAGCTTGGGATACCTAGCCTGGGGATGGTAGCTATCTGGGAAGCCCTTGGTCACACCAAAATCACCATCAACTGAACAAAGTCCATATCTAGATATCACACAAGCACATAGGATAGGTCCACGAAACTCCAGTACGACAGAAACATGTATCCGATCAATAGGGGGGCCCAACCACCTCACTGGACGCAGGTACAAGGCACGTGTTGCGGCGTGACATGCACGGAGCGAGGGAGCCGGAGTCGGGAGGATTACAAGGCGTGTGTGATGGTGGTGTTTGCGTGTCGCGGAACCAGCTGTCCAGAAAGCAGTGGCTGTCATGCAATGTATAGGTTGTTGATAATCCTCGCGTATCGGCGGGTGGGAGGCAGATCGGATGCTACTTTGGGAAGAGACGCGAAGCGCGGAGGGAGACGTTGAGCAGTTGAGCCGAGGCGCGCGCTTCTTTAATTCTTGACAGCTTGACGCGAAGAAATCCAGACGACAAGAGGCATTTGCGATTGACGGCATTATCGGAATTTCATGTCAATGATGAGAAGCCGGAAAAGGGAGAGAGCGTTTGGGTTGGTCTGGAAGCATTTGTTTGTGGAGCATGTGGAAGAGGGCTGTGCAGCAAACGGCAGGGCTTGCAATTTCGGGTTTATGCAGCCACCCCGGCGTGTTCTTTAATTTTTATTTCTTTGAAATGCCTTGCCCTCCGTCCCCGTTTGTTGTTGTTGTTGTCGTTGTTATGCGGGTGGAGACATGTTCGTATTCAGCGGTTCCGTGTCTACAATTTATTTATTTAACCCCAAATCGCCTGACAGCCGACAGTAACGGTACGACAAAAACAACAACCAACCGCCAATGAAGTTGCAGCGCCAGCAGAGAAGCAGAAGTGATCAGCTCAGGTCAAGACAGACGGACTCACTCGAGGGTGGAGAGGGAGAGGGGGTGGGAAACTGAATGCACAAAAATGAAAACGGCTGGCGGCGTGCTTTGGACCGAACCCCGTGTTTCTTGTTTCAAGTTGGACTCCCCGGCCCCGCCGCCACCAGATGCCCAGCGCCCAGCGCCCAGCCTAGAGGCTATCGCCAGTTTGCCGATGTATTTTTTTTTTTGACATTTGGAGCATTATCCCCATTGACTCCATCGACAACAGGGCACGGGGACCGCTATCGTTCAAATTGGCTATCCAGTGTCCAAAAATACACCAATTATCCCAGCATGACAGGTATGAGGGCGGAGGAAAACCGTTTGAATGGCCGGCGCCGCCATGAACACGAATGCAGATGCTGGGAACGTGGCAGGGTGACACACAGTGTGTGCATAATTTGCCAGGGTTGGTATCGTGGGAGTTGGGACGATGCTCAGATGACAGATGCTGATAGAGCAAAGGCTTAGGAGTCAGACGGCAGCAGTAACATGGGATGCGATTCTGCTAACGGCACATCAGGGCCGCGACCTTACAGTGATCGGCGGAAGAGAGCCGGGCCCCTGAAATTTGTTCTCCTCTGCCAACGCGCTTCCATTGGCCCACTGGGCCGTGTGGGTGCCCCGTCGCGCTAGGCTCGGTTGGGACGACACCTGGGGGAAGCGACGACTGGCGAGGAGGGTGCCCCTGCAGGGCAGCACAGAAGCACAGCGACGAGCCCCCAGCATCCCGAGGTCCCAGTGCAATTTCGTTTTCGCTTGCATCCTTCCCCCTGGCTCTCTCCCTCCCTCGCCCAGTCGCCCAGTTTCTCCATCTGCAACAAAACCACTGTCACTCCTTATCTCGTAATAACCAAAGTCGCTCATTTTCAACCCATTCGTGTGTAGTGTACCTACCTTCTCCTCGATCTTCGATTCTTCATCAAACCATACATCGAACATCGACAACAGCATCGACGACGACGACAACACGCCTACACCCAGTCCGAGACGAAGGCGATGCGCGCTCACCAGTAGTCCGTCCACCGAAACAGGGAGACGAGAACCTCCAACGCAACCACCGAACCATCTTTGCCCGATCCCACCCGATCGCGACCACTCGTTTACAACACCACTTCGCTTCACCTTTCTGTCCATTTTTCATCGCCCTTTGGCATCCCAGCGCCCGTTTTGAAAAGGTTCTGTGAACCTGTGGCCGATACCCAACACACGCAACAAAAAAGAGAAAGAGAATAAGAAGAAGAAGCGAACTGGCCCACGCCGCCATCGTTGAAGTGGACCTACCCAGTCACCTGAGCAAGGTAGCAGCCGCCGAAGCAATCGACAGTGCAGAGTACCTAGGGTAGGACCATTCGGGCACCTTGGACACCGCGAACCGTCGCCGCGACACCTCCATCTTTGACCTCGTCACCTTCCCACAACCCAAGATGAAGTCGATAGCCATCTTCGCCGCGGCGCTGCTCGCTGTCGCCGAGGCCTTTCCAGAAAAGCAGATGGCGGCCCGCCAGACCACCCCCAAAATTCCTGTTGCAGTACAAAAGCCGATCGAAGACGCCAGACTGAACGCGCAGACAAACCAAGGATGCTTCAAATCAGCTGGCAATAACATGACGTTTGTTACAGTCATTCAGTACAACTCAATCGGAGAGTGTGCTTTGAAAACTTGCGTTCCAAAAGGATTCACGGCCGCTGCCACCACGGGCGGCAACCAGTGCTGGTGTGGTTACAAGTACCCGCCCGAGGATGATTTGGTTGACAACAAGAAATGCGACGTTGGCTGCACTGGCTTTGGCGAAGAGGCCTGTAAGTTTGCCGGCTCCGATGTGCTGTGGGAAAGACGACAACATGCTAACACGATGATGTGCAGGCGGCGGAAAGAATTATTTCTCGGTGTACAACACAGGACTGACATTAGATGTGGATTTTGCCGAAGATAGCGGACCGACGGGAGAGAAACATAAGACAAGCACAACTTCGACAACAGCCGCGCCAACCCAGGTGGTCACGCTGCCTCCAAGCGTCGTCACGCAAACACAAGCACCAGTCGAAGAGGAGGAGAAGAAGGGCGGCAAGAACGTGGCCGGCATCGTTGCCGGTGTGGTGGTTGGTGTGATCGCCGCCGTGGGTCTTGCCACGGGCGCGTACCTCTACCTCCGCCGCAAGAGGAACAAGGAGATTGAAGAGGAGCATCGTCGCAACGCTGCTGTGAGCGCCTTTATTGGCCAACCCCCCGGAAGCAGCCGCGGCAGTGGCATTTCCGGCGCCGACTCCCGCATGGACCCAGTCATGGCCCAGAGGAGGATGAGCGACGGCAGTATCGCCGACAACGAAGATTACTCCAGGAAGATCCTTCGCGTAGGTTTTGACTCTGCTCAAGGCCCAAGATGGTACCGCTCACTAACAACTCAACAGGTCACCAATGCATGATCAATTTTCCGGCTATCGACCAAAGTGATGACGACAAACGAACTCGCCTGTATTTTAACCTTTGAACATCTGCATAATATCGGCGTATCAGGAGGGGATATCTGCCGCAATCTTGTTTACCATTTCGGAACCCACATCGAATATCACGCGAGCGAGCGAGCAAACAGCATGAGCGGGCGTTATCCGACTTGGAGGAATATTTTTGCGTTGTAAGGTTTGAGCAAAAGTGACCGAATCCCGCAGTTGGGGTATCTCGGTCGCTCCTATCTTTGCTCAACACCATTGCATGAATGCTTGGTCTATCCTCTCCTTTTTCTGCTACTTTTTTGTTTTCTTTTACGTCCAGCTCTCCTGCTACACAAAAATCCGGTGGAACCCGGCCTTGTTTCTCTCTCTCTATCTCTCTCTGTCTCTCAGACAGGAGGGGTGGGAAGAAAGAAACAAAAATTGGGAGGGGGAGTTGATAAAGCTCCGGTCGGTCATTTTTTTTTATTTTACTAGCTGTCAATTTTTTTTTTGGTGTGTTATGGGAATTGGGATGGGATATTGAAAGAAGACCCTACCTTTGTTTGGGGGGGGGAGGGGGGGGGTGGGGAGGAAGAGGGAAGGAGTAGGGGGAAAGAGAGAAATATAAAGGAAATATTTACATATCTATCATCTCAGATGACGTACTTACACCTACGTATCCTATCCTATCTACCTTGTCTATCTATACCTGACTATTACTCTGGCTTTTTGCTTTGGTGTTTGTTGGTTGGGTCGGAGAAGGGGGGAGAGTCATCGTTCTGCATGATTTCTGCTTTTGATGATTGAGTTTGGGTGGTGGTTTGTGTTTGCGTGCTTTTGTTGATGCTTTTGACAGTTCCATTCTATATGCTCGTATGCCCACTCACTTTGGCGTGTTTAATTTTATATCAAGCTCAAAACATCATTAGCTTAAGGTACGATGAGTGAGGTTGAGACATTGGCCTCTAAACCTACTCTCCTTTTTTACTTGGCTTAACCATGGTTAATTTCTGACTACATGCTGTTTTTTTGACAAGAATGATAGAATTATATCTATCCAAAACGCAAAATATCTGTTTACGCAATCTACAAGAAAAAAAAAAACCGACTGCAGAGATGATACCCTTAAGCAACAGAGAGGTGAAGTTGAGGTCTAACTTCCCGTGATATGCAGTGTTCACGTTATTTGCCAGGTCATCCCTGGGCGAATCAGAAAAGGGGATTGAGAGCAAAATAGGGGACCGACCGACCATCATTGAACTTGTTTGGGATGGGATGGAGGGAGGGAGGATGATGTGCTGCTATGTAACCG
Organism: Podospora pseudoanserina; assembly: GCF_035222485.1. Classification (NCBI taxonomy): domain Eukaryota; kingdom Fungi; phylum Ascomycota; class Sordariomycetes; order Sordariales; family Podosporaceae; genus Podospora; species Podospora pseudoanserina. The sequence continues at coordinate 2,563,532 of NC_085924.1, forward strand.
GATGTTTGAGGATCGTTCTGTTTTTCCAGGAAAAAGGCACCAAGACAAAAAAGAGGCAGCTCGGATGTGTGTATGTTGTTTCGAAACGAGACGGGTTGTGAGAGAGAGAGCGGGCGGGCGGGGGGAATTGTGGTGATCTTTTGCTTTTTGGGTGTTTGTGAAACGGGGTTGTTTTCAGGGGTTGGGACGAGCGGGAGGGGGAAAGACGTGGGAGGCTGAGAAAATTTCATGCCGATTGACTGGCATGTGGTTGAGGGGCTGGATGGGTGGACTAGATACCGAGAGCTTTTGAACTGAGTCAACTGGTAAGCATCTTGGTTGTTCCAACAAATAAACGCGAGAAAGCAGTCAAAGATTCGAACCGTTTTGATGTCCGTTTCGAGGTGGTTGACGCAACGGAGGATGAGTAGCTGTTTACCGAGCCAGAGAAGGAGCAATGGAAGCGCACTCCACTGGCATCGGCAACTTCACCACTGTTTACACACCAGCCAGTGATGAGCTATTCGAAATGCCCGAAGTCTTCACAAAGCAATAATTCCAACATTGAGACGATACAGTATTCGCCAGTATTGAGGTTCTGCTCTCTTCAAATATTCGCTGCATCCTCTTTTCGGTTGTGCCAATACCACTGCCGACGCTACCCGCCCGCCCAAAACTCGACGTCATTCCCGCGGCCATAGCTCCCCATCTCACCCGCTAGAAACTTTCACCTTCTCACCACCACTATCACCACCATCACCACCGGCCAAGCCCAAACCATCATCACAACCACAACAATGGCCCCCGGTCTCACCCCCCTCCGCCTCCTCCCCCGGCTGGCCCAAAGAGCCTTCTACTCCACAGAAGCGCCCGGCCCCCTCCTCAGAATAACCGACATCCCGGCCCCCTCGACCGGCCACATCCGCATCCTCGAGCTCAACCGCCCCTCCGCCCGCAACGCCATCTCCCGCGCCCTGCTCGACTCCCTCCGCTCCGAGATCGAGGACGTCCACGAGCAATATGACCCCGCGACCGGCGAGGAACTCCCAACCCCTCAATGGAAAAAGAGATTCGGGGGCGTGGCGGGGGAGGACGAGAAAGGTCCCACGCGGGCGTTGGTGATTGCCAGTGCGGTTGATGCTAGTTTTTGCGCGGGGGCGGATCTAAAGGAGAGGAGGGGGTTTACGCAGGAGGAGTAAGTATTGCGATATGAGGGAGGGGATGGGAGGGGGGGCTAATATGGAAATAGGACTGCCGCTTTTTTGTTGAATCTCAGGAGTACCCTGACTTCGCTGTCGAATCTGCCTATTCCTACTATTTCGGCCATCTCGTCGCTGGCGCTTGGGGGAGGGTTGGAGTTGGCTTTGTCGACGCACTTCAGGGTCATGACGTCGAATGCTGTGGTTGGGTTGCCTGAGACGAGGTTGGGGATTATTCCTGGTGCTGGAGGGACTTACCGTCTTCCTGCTCTGATCGGTATCAACAGGGCGAGGGATTTAATCCTTACTGGGAGGAGGGTTTCCGCTCCGGAGGCGTATTTCCTTGGGCTGGCGGATAGGTTGGTCGAGGTGCAGCCCGAAAAGGAGTGGGAGGGTTTGCAGGAGAAGGAGAGGGATGGGAAGGTGCTGGACTTGGCGAGGAGGACTGCGTTGAGTGAGGCGGTGAGGTTGGCGACGGAGATTAGCGAGGGAGGGCCGATTGCGATCAGGGCGGGGTTGAAGGCGGTTGGGGAGCCGATGGAGGCGGTGGAGAATGATATGTATTTGAGGGTGGTGAATACTGAGGATAAGTATGAGGCGTTGAGGGCGTTTGGGGAGAAGAGGAAGCCTGTGTTTAAGGGGAGGTAAATGTACTAGCTGATGAGTATATAATTTTGGCCGGCAAAGGAAGTAGAGGTTGAGGATGGGATAAAACCGTCATTACAAGGCCGACATGTGGTCTGGCCGGAACAGCCTGTGATGTTGTGGTGATTGGGTTTGACTTTTGGAACGGCCTCGTCCGGTTGTGGCATGACTAGCTATTTTCTCCACGATCGACCGTCATCGGTTGACTGGGTGTCTCAAAATCTATCTTGGATACTAAAGCTGCAATTGTTTGTTTCTGTTCCTCGACCACAGTCTTCCAATATATGTAACATTAGAGATCTAGACCCTTGAAATGGCCTCAAGCCCCATTGTCCAATCGCAGCCTCCCCAGCCCAACACAAGCACATGCCATTAGAATTTCTCTTTACCTCTAGCCTGCAGCCAAACGGCAAGAGTGACACGGCAGATCGGGGCTGAAACTGCTCCCAAGCTCCCCCACCAAAACGTCATCTGGGAGCTCTTCCGTGGACCACCAACGAAAGTATGACATCATCACCTGCTTCCAACGCCTGCCTTTATAACAACCACCACCATCACACAGACATGTGTTCATCCTATTTCTTTTTCATTCAGTACTGCAAACACACAGACAAACCTCCATTTCTGTCAATTTACTCGGCCGAAAACTATCGCAACTACTACAAACACCTAAACAAAAGTCAAAATGTCTTTCCTCACCGAAGCCACAACCCGTCGCCTGGCCACCCTCTCCACCCAGGCCATCCGCTCCACAACTGTCACCACTACCGCGCCCAGAGCCGCTTTTTCGAGCAGCGTTACGCTGCAGAAGACGGTTGCTGATACGACGAAGGATACGCTCAAGACGGTGGACAGGACCGTGAGCGATAAGTTGGTTGATGCCATTGATATTGGGTGTACGTCTCCCACCCATTTTCCCTCCCCCGTTCCCAACTGACATGTGGTTGCCCTACCCTAGCAACCGTCGCCTCCAAAGTAAAGGAAGTAGCCGAAGACGTCACCGGCCAAAAGAACACCGGCGCTGCTGCCGATCTCAAGGGGCAAGCCGCCGGTATGGCCAAGAATGTGAGCGGTCAAGCCCAGGGCAAGGCTAATGAGCTGGCGGGCAAGGCTCAGAAGATGGGGAGTCAGGCGCAGGGAAAGGCGCAGGAGTTGGGCGGACAGGCGCAGGGCAAGGCGAGTGAGGTTGCGGGCAAGGCCAAGGGGGCGGCTTATGAGGCTGAGGGGAAGGCTAGGGGGGCTGCGGGTGAGTTGTAATGAAGACGTGGTGATACCCGGTTGAGAAGGCAAGATGGGGGCGGATGTGTATGATGAGTAACGAGTTTTTTTCTTTTAAAAGTTCTGAGCAAGGGCATGCATCAAATGGAAAGTGGGTTCATTCTTCACTTCGGTCAAACATATCGTGATAACTCCTCACGGCACCAGCCGTGTCACTTCAGGCACATATCAAGAACGGCAACATCGATGCAAAGCAAGTAAATATACCAGCATCTTAAACCCCTTAGTCAGGTAGAGCAGACAACAACCCAGGCAAAAGCCCAGATCATCATCATGCCCAACCAAGGCAAAACACTCTGAACGAATGCGTCGTAATAGATGCCAGCGGACCAAAAAACCTCGAGACCCGAACCTTACTGCCCCTCGCCATCGTGTGGGAAGGATCTAGTAGGCCAGGCAAATCCGTCTTTAGCTTCTCGGCCAACAGTTGCTCTACCGCTCGGAATACAGAGCTGGATCAAGGATGGGTCTCGCCTTGTGCTCCACCAAGCCGTGCGGAATTTGGGTAGGGGTGGTAACTGAGAATAGAAACAGGGGAGGAGAAACACAAAGAGAGAGAAAAAGGAACAATAAAAAAAAAAAAAAGAGGGCAAACATTTCATTCTGTCTTGATGATCAAAATCGATGCTGCCTCGCTGATTGGGTATCCTACATTCTTCTTCTTCCCTCTCTCTCAGTACAATAAAATCGTTTCAAAGGTCCGTTATCAATATTTGGTTCCCTGGGCAAACGACACCCGACGCCGGGGTTCGCCCCGTCTCACTCCCTCCTCGAGAGACTGCTTCGCAGATCGCTTCGCTGACAGCAGAAACAAGGGGGACTCGTTGTCTGATTCTTCCGCGCATTGGGCCCTACACACACTTGTTAGATCAAACCATTGTGAACAGAGACAAAAAACATACCACTCCTTCGCCCCCATCCTCCTCATCGAAAAAGGCTTCTAACCCTCCTCGAAAAAGACCCTCTTCGTCGACCGCTCCCTCTCATCCTCCATCTGCTCCAGCTCCCTGTCAATCTCCATAATGTCCATCATCTCCTCCTCAATGTTCCTGTTGATCGCCTCTTGCTCGTCATCAGGCTGATCAGCCGCAAAGTTCAGATCGTTAATAAACCGGAGCCCAATCGCCTGGCTCGCACCCTGAGAAGGAACAGCCGGGGCTTCAACCGACGGGAACAAGCTATCGCCCCCTCTTGGTTGATCCTGGGAAAATAGCCCACCGGCTGCTGCGGGTCGACGGACAGACCGGAGCAAGGCCGCATTTTCAGATGCTGGTCGGTGGGCTATGCTGAGGTTGAAAGCGACGCTGTTGGGTTTCTCAGGCCTGGGATAGGCGAGAATGGCCTTGGCTGGCTCGAGATCTGTGCGGCCGCCAACCTTCTTACGAGCTCCTAGAAGACGGCTGGTGAAAGAGGGAGCATCCTCGCTTTCGTGAACAAACACTACGCGGCTCTCGCCTTGAATGAGCACCTCAACCGGGAGGCTAGCCTCGACCGGGGGGGTGCCGTTTTCGGACGCGGAAGAGTTGTTGGCAGTGACAGGCTTGGGGATGGCAGCGGCTCCTGTGCAGCGCTCTCCGAGGAGACCAGCACCAAGATCCGTCAGACGGGCCATGCGTGTGAGCTGGGTGCCACTCCAGAGGTTGCCGCCACCAGCAGCTTTTCGCAGCTGCGAGTCCCAGAATTTGGCAACGTTTGGAACAACCGAGACAAGTGGGTCAGAGCCTCCAAGCCAGAGAAGCGCCGTTTCATCGCCTGTTGCTGTTCCCTTGGCGGGTGACAAGTGAGTGACGGTGATGCCTCCCCGTACACAAACGAGCTTCTCGGGGCCTCCATTGGCGGACGCAAGAGCTTCACGTCGTGTGTGAGGCGTCATGGGAACAAATTCGCGAGATGACCCAGTGGCGGCTGGTGACTTTTGGGTGGCGGGGTTTTTCAAGGGGCTGGTGCCCTCCAGGTGGCCTGTCACGCTAAAGTTGGTGATGGCAGAACCGCGAAGGCCGGCGCTGGCTTTACTGAACAGACCACCCGAACTAGCACTGGTGGCCGTTGGGCTCGCGTCCTCAATATCCCAGATGCCCCATTGCCCATCTGCAAGCAAGGTCAAAACAGCGCGTCCGTGAGCGATCCACTCGGCAGCTACGATTGGTTTCCGGGAAGTCGACATGGTTGCGCTGCGGGTGAAGGGGGGATAGAGCGAGAGCAGCCACGAGCCCTGGATCGGGAAGGGACCTTCAGAGGCATCCTCGAGTGGAAGCGCCGGTGTCGAATAGTCGTAGAGACGCACGGCATGTGTCGAGGAGACGGTCAACAGCTGGGTGAGCTGGGTAGGATTAAAAGAGATGCTGGAAAGTGGTGATGGGAGGTATTCTGTTTGGAACGGCTCCAGCCGACTGATGACACCAGGCTTGGCATCCAGGGGCACGTTCCATAAGCGAAGAGTGCCACTTGCTTCTCGGGAGTGGGCTGCGACGATAACGCGAGAAGATTGTCTTGTCTGTGACTGTGTTGTCGTGGGCTCTACCGATCTGCTTCTCGATGCAGCCGTGGACTTGGCCAATGTCATGGCGACTCCTTCACATGGCCGGCTCTGGCCCCCCAACAGCGTCAATGTCTCTCCCCACACGCCCTTTCCTGCATTCGCTGCCAGCAGGCTTTCCCGTAGCTCAGGTCGCGCCTTGCTCTCGTTGGATGGTGGCGTCAGAGGCAAAGTAATCAGGTAGACCTCGCTCGTGGCGCAAGTCACAGCGAAGATGATCTTTTGTTTGAGAATGTCGGCACCATTCCAGGCTGCCTCGGCGGACGTGGTGTTTGGCATTGGCAGAACAGCAATTTTGAGGACTGCGGTGCCAAAGGCGAGATCCAATGTCTGTATGATTTCGGCGAGGGGGGGGGTCGCCGTCGAGGTCGGGCTGTCTTCGAACTCGGGCTTGTCGACAAAAGGAGGGGGAACATCTTCTTCGTCGGAATCGATAATCATGATGGCATTGGAGGTAGAACCGTTATTCTTCTCTTTTGATTTGTTCTCGGTCTGGGGTTTGAGCCTTCGACCGCCGCGCCAAACGACGGTGACGCCATTCTCGTGGCCGTAGAGCAGGATTGTGGCTCCCTGAGGTGACTGGACTGGGTATGTCTTGACATGGTGTATTCTGCGACCTAGTGTATATCTGAGTGCCAGTAGTTAGCATGTAGATCAAAAGAAACATGGTGTGAGCTAGCAAGATGGGGAGTCACACGTGTATTGGGTGTTCTGCGGCGTGCGCCGAGTTCTGGGAGTTGATTGCATGTCGTCAAGCGACGAGAGTGGAAACGGGAGGTCGGGAGTCGATGACGGGTTGTGATTTTAGATAGAATCTTGAATGGGTATGCCTAGCTTGGTGAGATTCGGAGACTGATCGATCCTTTCGTCGTGGACCGTAGTTGGGTTGTTTGTTTGTGTTTTGCTGAACTGCGATGTTAAGCTCTGGGATAAATTTCGCCGCGCTCCAATGGCTGCCGACGCGAAGGAGCTTGGACCACCTCGCGGCGCTGAGACCCCATGTAAAGCTCAGACCCCACTTTCAACCACACCCCTCTTCGCCCAAAGCCTCTCAACTAACTTTGAAGGCCTCAACTCACTAACACTCAGCCCGCCATGTATCAAATTCTACGCAGCTTTGCTCAAAGTTAACAGAACGATGGCCGTCTCCCCACGACCTAATCTCGAAGTGTGAAAAACTTACCGTGGTAGGCAAATTATAAAGAACCCAATCTAAAAAATGAAAACTTCTTCACGCTTCCCAGCACCACCTTGAACTCTCTGCAACAGCCTTGCAATGACGACAAGCATATTCACCATGCCAACCTTCGAGGGCCTCCCTGACAAAGTCCATCAGGCAATCTTGGACACCATCGACTGCCCAAAATGCCTCAACAACCTGATATCGGCCTCACCAAGTTCTCTACCTGTTCTTCAACTCCACCGCCGCGCGACACTTTGGCGCCTTGCCCAGAGGGCTATACCCGTTCCTATTCATGAGAAGCTGCAGAAGATCCACCATCTGGATGTCGAAATTCTGTTGATTGAGAAGCTGCTCAAGATCTTTCGACGGTCTCTTGTTGAAAGTACGCGCCAACTTCGAATCGTAAAGCATCGCCCATCTAACTTGGGACCATTTCTCTCAAGATACTTTGGACCGGCGGAGATCTTTCCAAGACAAGATGTCATCCGTGGTCATTATTGCAATACTGGGTGCTCCAGAACCTCCTTCGATAGGTCAGTGCCCTGTGTAGCGCAGATTGCGCTCGAGGTTATCCTTCCTGAACTCTGGCTTCGCCCTAGGTCCACGTCCAGGTTAGGTTGGGATCTCATACGTAGCGCCGGCTCAGGTCTGGAATGGACATCCAACATGTCTTGGACCCCAGTTGAGCAGGCAGTGGTCCAGACGTCGATGACTCCCAAGGTAATATCAAAGCCATGGATGCATCATATCGACTGCCCTGTTCATTTAAGTGTTGCGTCTCGCGTCGTGGACGAGGACTGGAATGGGTACGATGAGTTCTCGCTTTTCTTTGCAGCTATACTTCCAAAATGAACCAACGGAGACGGTTGAGCAGTAGGTCGGGGAACAATGGGGTCCATGGTTTAAATGCTCTCTTTCTCAGAACGGAAAGCATCATCGCCCAAGAGGGTTATTGGGCCAGCTTAGATGGAGCTTTATTCTCGATTACAAAGAGTTGAGAGACTTTACTAGGCAGACTCGTCCTCTTATTTGATGGTAAATTACGGAAAACAGTTCTCATAAATGGTTTGGTAGAGAATGCCGGCGGTTGACTCGTCACATTCAAGGACCTTCTCTCAGCTTTGAGAACAACAACGAGGGTCACCATGGAACACCACTGAAGGTATATAAGGTCCATATGTAGGTAGCTGTGAAATAAATCTTACTGTCTGCCAGATTGTACTTTACATCGACACTGAAACCGTCACCAAACCAACCTGACCCTGTACACTATTCGGGATGATCCTTCCCTGCACCGACGAATTCAGATTATAGCCTTACCGCCCGTCCCATCTCCCCTTATTGGGGTCTTGGGTATGAAAGCATATCACCTGGCAACAGCAGCAGCGACGCCCTCTTAAAATCGACTTTGCCATCATCGCCCAGTGGGCCATCTGGCAGGCCCAAAGCCTTTTTCCGCCAGGCACGGAGTAAACTCACCCGCTTTATCCACCGCATCAGTGTTCCCGGGTCGCAAAGAGAGTGAGCCTTGAGTGCAACTCATGGAAGGGGGAGGTGATGGTGGACGGCAATAATTTAAAGACAAAACATCAGGGCAGGTCTTATTCGGGGTGGTTCGTTGGGAAAAAGGGAAGAGTTGTTTGAGGTTGTATTTTGGATGCGTCTAGGTATAGGTACATCAATGACGGAGAATGACAACTCGCATCAACCACAAACCCCTACGGCTTCCTCCCAACAAAAACAACCATATTCTTCTCCACCCTGAACCCCCCCCCCTCATCCAACCTCTCCCCAACAACCCTTTTCACTGTTTCCCTCTTCCCCTCCTCCATGTCCGTATCCCCAACACTATTCAAATACTCCAACACGGGCTCCACCCCCGGCAGTCTAAACTCCCCAGGAAACCTCTCCCTCTCCACCCCCTCAAACCCTGCCCCCTCGATCTGCTCGAGTGCATTCTCAGCAGTTATCTTCGCCAACCCAGCAATGGTACTCCCCCTCCCTACCATCCCCCCAATCTCAAAGAGTTCCTTGAGATGATCAAGTCCGTTCAACGCCACGACTAGCCGTCCCCCATTTTTGAGGACACGTTTGAATTCTTGGAGAGCAGCGATCGGGTTGTCAACGTGATAGAGCATGTGGTTTGCTACGACGGTGTCGAATTCAGAGTCGGGAAAGGGGAGGGAAGTGGCGTCGCATTGCTGGATTTTGACGTTGGGAAGGATGGATTTAAGGGCGGCGATGTCAGGGTTGGAGTTGAGGGTTGTTACCATGGCGGGGGAGAAGTCGGTTAGTGTGAGGGAGGTGACTGAGGGGAGTTGGGAGGAGGGGATGGCGGGGGGGGACCAGAGGGCGCCTGTGCCGGCGCCGACTTCGAGGATGGAGCCGCTTTTGGGGATGAAGGTTTGGGCGAATTGGAACCAGGATTGGGGGTGCGTGTTGTAGTTGTGGATTGAGAGGCGGGCGGCGAGGCGGGAGGAGGTGGTGGTGTATTGGGATTTGGCGTGGGTGTGGGCTGTGAGGGTTGGGATGGTGGTGGTTGTGATGGTCATTTTGGTGGTGGTGATGGTGGCGATGATATTGAGAGCGGTGATGGAGAAGTGTTAGGGGGGAAACTGCTTCACAGCTGATTCTCGTTTCTGAGTCAAGGGCCGAGGTGATCGGATCAGTGATGAGGTTGAGATTCTGCTGGACAAGTCAAGGTGTTGCACGTGTGTTGTCGTCACAGTGAACATCACGAGAGAAGATCTGGTATATCAATGGAGTCCATGGTCAACACCTCTGCGGCCAGCCATCAAGGTGCGTACCTGCCAGGTGGTATCACGACGGGTACCTACGAGGTACTTCCAGGAGGGGTGGACTGCAGATCGGACCCCCCTGTTCGGAGGGTGGGAAGCCAAGCCAGCCCCTCGCTGGTGAGCAAGTTACCGGTTGCATGAGCAAGTTACCGCTGCTCGGGTAGGTCGTGTTTCCTTGCAGTCTGCATCAACCTTTACCGAATATCACTGACGGAGTGCTGGGTCCCGAGAATGTTCAGTGGGGGTTATAGGCATTGGTCATAGGCTTCATCGTGGTACTGGACAGATACCGGAACGGAATTAGGTTGGATAACAGACGCGATGTGAAGGTGTAGATATAGAGAGCAGGATTTATTGCGTCGAGAAAATTCTAGCCATCTTGAAGCAGAAGTTGAGAACTAGAACTGATTCAACGACGCATCAATCTTGTCATAGCGGCGGAACCGCCACAGGAACGCCACCGCAGACACCCCCATAGCTCCCGCCAGACACGAGTACACAATCACCATGTTCGGATCCTTAGACGCCGGGCTGATAGCCATCCCCAAAAGACTGGCCACTCCAGCAGTGAGCTGCGTCAAGGCTTGGACAACAGTCTTCATCTCTCTTGGGGCCTTGCTGTACGCGTACTCGAATGCAGTGACAAAGCCTAAGATCTCCGCAATGGCAAGCAGGATGTAGACCGGCAGCTGCACCCACACACTGACATTGTTGGGCTGCCGACCTCCTTCGGACTCGGGGCAGTTGTAGGGATGGTCATAGCAGGGCCCGGTAGAATAGATCAACTTCTGAACTCCAGCAGCGTAAGCCATGGAAGCTCCGCAGAAGATGAACGACGTCGTGATGCGAGCAATGGGGCCGAATGGAATCTTGCGGCGAGCGAGAAACTCGTAGAGGCCTTGCATGATTGGCCCAAAGATGATGCAAGCCACGCCAGAGAAGGCTTGGATCATGTCGTTGGGGACACCGGAGAGAAGCATCTGGCCGGCTTGGGAGACGAGGTTATTGTACATTTGGGCGATGCAGAGGTAGAAGATAACGAGGAAGAAGCTGCTTTCGTGTTAACATTTGGATCATGAGATCAGAGGGTCAAACATACATCACCCTGCAGGCAATCATGCCGCGGCGCATTTCTTCCACAAAGCTATCTGTCCATGGAACCTCTTTGCCGTGGTGGGTCTTTTGATAGGATGGTTTTGTGTGCTCCAGCTCGAATCCGTTCTTTGAAGCACAGACAAGGACTCTTACAGCCTTGGGCAAGACATTGCCTTGTGGTTTGACCTTGACTATCTTTGTTGTCAGCTTATGTCGGTTGTTTCGGGTCAGAGACGAATATACCGAGCTTCTTGGACCACAAAAGAAACAAAGCTATCGATATGCAAAGTGTAACAGTAGCCAGAAGATACGCTGACCAAAACTCATGGTGCCACTCGATAAAGGTGACTGGTATGGAACTCAAGGAGGCAATGTTGGTGAACCTGGGAGAGTCAGATGAAGTGGCAAGGCAACTGAAAAGTGGGAGAACTAACCAATAATAAGCGTTGTAGATGAATTGCAGAGTCCGCGGCCCATCCACGACCACCAAGTTGGCGTTCTTCTGACGGATCACCTGAGGCTTGGCCTGCATGTACTGATCACCCAGGAAGGGGACATAGGTTGCTTTGACGGAGCCAGCTCCCAGCCCAGTCAAGATCAGTGCTGCAGCCAACCCTCCAACACCTGCTCCTTGTTCCAGAGCCGAAGGAATCGAAGTGCCAATGAGGACTACACAGCCTGCAAGATAGCATCTGGGTTCAGGTCAGCAAAGGTGTTTTTTTGTGGCGTCCAATCAAAGAAGCGTCAACATACACTAGACCCAAAAGTAGAGTTTTGTATCTACCTAGCCATATGTCGGATATCAACGCAAAGAGCATTGGTGTCAGGAATGAGAACAGAAAAAAAGCATTGGAGATGTTGACGGCTGTTGCTTGACCCAGTCCAAGAGCTCCCGGGACCGGTTCTTTGCCTTGAGGGTATTGCATGTAGTTTTCTGGGCCTTTGTGAGCTTTGTGTGGTGCGTCTGTGAGACTTTAAGGACTTACGCCATGGTGCAATGAGACCAAAGTATGTAAAACGTTCACCGGCTCCAGCAACAATGACAGCCCAGGCGGCAAAGGGGATCTTGTCGGTGATTTTGGGCAGTGTTGCTATCTCGTCTTCGGTGGCATCTCGAGGGAAAATGCTGTCATCCTGCGTTGTGTCCGACTTTGATGTCTCAATGGGATCTTCTGTTGGTGGCTGTTTCTCCAAGTCATTGGCCTGGAATACTGGCTTTTCAGTCTCCTGAACAGCAATTGGAGGTTGTTTTCTGCCAAGAGTCAGTCAGTGCGTTTCGGTGAGATGAATAGGGACAACACATACTCCGAATCCATACTGAGGTGTGGTTGGTATCAGGTAAGGTATTGATGTTGCTTGCTGCACACTGAGATACCAGACAGAAGCTCCTCTCACCACTGCCAACATTACAGAGAGCGAACCCACAAAGGGCGGTCGATGTACGTAGGTAGCCATGATGGGCCACCCACTCCAGTAACCCTCAACGTGCTAACCCTCAAGGTGTCGACTCGAAGATCGTTGAGCCAATCGAGATCCTGGTAATGCAAGATGCAGCGCGTCCCTGCAACGTGACCAGGCCTGGACTCTTGGCATCTTGGGGGGTCCGGGGGTGCTCAGCGAAACTTGCTCAAATGCTCGCTGAAGAGATGAGCAGCCGAAGACATGCAGAAGACGAAGGAAGAATCACGGCATATCCATGTCCGTTGATAGTAAGTTGAGAAAGTTAGACCCTGTCGTCGCCCACCAGCTTTCAGCGAGAACAAGTGAAGTTAGAAGTGTAGGCAGACTGTGGCTAACCCAATCAAGCACCCCTCCATCTGCCACTCTCTCTTTGGCCCCACAATTCAATTTCAACGTCCAACTTCAACATCGCGATTCCAACAACACCTCTGCCAAGGGAAAGCACTCTATTCACTGGCACAAGCGAGTCATCGAAAGGAATCGAACAGTCATGTAAACAACATTATGACATTTTGGAAATGCATATACAGAAACCACGGAACACGCTCTCCGCAAAGGCCACCATTGCCGAGCCTACCAAGAGAACGCGTCCACCTCGAGCTCCCAGACAGTCGGCCCGGTCCGCGCCTTGGCTGTCACCAACGCCCGAGTGTCGTCGCAAAGTCCCCCGGGCCCACACACGACCACTCCGACTCTGCTCCACCCCGTCCGCTCCTCCTCGGCCAACAGCGCCGCCACGTCCAGTCTGCTGCCAACTCTGACGTCCTTCTCAGCCACTCTGGACAACGGACCCTCCAGGTCCCGCACCAAGCCCTCGGCCGAAGCCTTGACGCTCCAGCAAATCTTGACGTTGGTGTGCTTCGCAATGTACGGCAGCACACCCGTGATTCCGACTCCTCCGGCGATCAGCAGGAGTCTGTCCGACTTGAGCACCCCATCTGTCGGGTTGTCTGGGTATGGGCCGTCCAAGAGTGTGAGGAGGGAGTTGTGGTTGGTAAGCAGCTTGGTCAAACCCTTGGACTTGCGGACGTAGAGTGTGATGCCCGTTCCAGGAGCCCCGCCAAGTGCTTGGTCGTCTCTTTGCGGTGTGCTGGTGCTGGTGACGCCGCCTGATTTCTCGACATCAGCGGTGCTCCGCGTGTCACTGCCCGAAGCAGCTCCGGACAAGGAAGCATCCCGCTTGGACTGGAGAAGAGCCGTGGGCAGGATGGAGAACGGGTGGTTCTCCCATGGTCTCCATGGGCTCAGGGCTGGAAAGTAGGCATAGGTGTGAAGACCAGGCGCAGCTGTCCACCGGATGCCCTTGACATCAACCCGCATAATATCCTCAGACACTTCTGTGACAACCGCCCGTCTGGGGCCGTTCTTGAGAACGCGGAAGACCCGGATCATACGGTCAAAGAACCAGACAGCGCAGGCGGCATACAGCCAAAACTCGTATCCCCACCTGCGCTGGAACAAGAACTCGACGTGGTACCAGCTGCCAACAATCACAAAGACGGCCATGATGATGTGACCAACGAGGAACAACTCGTACGACCACCGTCTGAAGAAGAGCGAGCTAAAGACCAACATGGCACAGGCAAAGACTGTGGCCACAATACCCCAGGCCCAGTACTCCGTCTTGAATTCGGCTTCGTAGGATTCCATGTCGATGTACAAGACCAATTCAGCAACCGAGTGGATGATGACCTGGGCAGCGTAGATCCGGGCCACCCACCGGTGGAGGACCATAAAGGTCGAGTGAGACCAGTTGGTCGCCCAGAGGAGAATGTTGTTGCGGCCAGAAAGCAGGATGACAAGAGGCGTCAAAGCAAAAGCTAGGACACCGGTTCTGGCGGAAAAGTATCCCATTACTTCCTGCCATTCGTTCGCGAACCAAGCGTTGGGCTGAACAGACTTGTAGCCTGCTGCCGCCATGGCGATGTTCAGCGCCGCAAACATGATGACGTACAGCGACTGGCCGACTGTTGCAGCGTTTCCGAGGAGGTAGGGCAGGGGCCGTACGTGGTATGTTCCGATGAGCGAGGGATAGACCAGGTATGGCTTCAGCTTGTCTGACAGGGTGCTCATGTATGGCAGCCTGGTGAACATGGAGATGACCACTGGTGTGCCAAAGCCCACGATCAAGAGAATGAGTCTAGAGGCGTCGGTGTCAGTGGCGTGGACGGCATGACGGCCTGCGGATTTTACCTACCCATATTGAGAGTGGGTCGTCTCGGCTTGCTCAAAGTATTCTCGAGTCAAGGTGTTGGCCTTGACGGTTTCGGGATCCAAGAGCACTGTTCGGGTGAGGTGATGATCATCCTCGCCATACTGGTCTGTGGGGGGCTCCTTGATTTGCGCCAGAGCTTCGGTGTATGACCACTTCGCCGCAACCGTCTTGCTGCCGGTGGCCTGCTCGGACCAAAATTTCTCCAACTTCCATCTTGGGGTCGAGGCATCGCAGGTGGTGTTCATGCAGTATGCCAGTGTCGTCAGGAAATAATCGTCCCCGGCACGGCATTCTGGTGATGTTGGGCCTCCAGCACCGTGACTGTGCGCGCCCACCGGTCCATGGTCCATTACCGAGCACTCCAGCATGAAACCCGAGACCGAGTCGTAGCAACCGAAGCCGCAGGAGGGATCGTACATGGTGATGCCGTATCCAATAAGGGCTTGTGCTGGGACGGCGAGGGCCGCCAGCCCTGCTGCTGTGAGAAGGCCTCTCATTTTGGTACCGTTGCTGAAGGACCTTGACTCGAATTCGACATAAAGAGAGATGCGAGCCAGCTGGAAAGGCACAAGGCCAGGGAAAAGGGCGACTTGATCAGACAAAAAGATTACGGGCCCAACACGTTCTCCTAGCATGGAAGCACAGGATTCTCGACGTTGTATTAGTATCGGCTTCCGCCCCGAGCACTCGCCAAAGCACAGGGATATGTGAACCAACCGGCTTGGGTCGCAGCCCGCGATGCCGGTTTCTGGGGAATTTAGTTGGCACCTCCTCGCTACCCATCTTGGGACTTCTGTCGAGGTCTCGAGTCAGGAAGATTCAGTCACGGCATGTTGTGGCTTGCTGCTGATGCTTGCGGGGCCCCTTGTTTATTGATATTACACGGCAAATTTGCTCAGATGCCGAAACTTGCTCACTGGTGGCGCATGTAACCCCCGCAACCTGCTCACAACTGCTCGCTTCTGACTGGCTGGGTGAGTGTTTTCTTGGCATAACCATCACTGACAGACAAGGGGGGGGGGGTTGCAATTCAACGGTTGTCAAGATTTTTTTCCTTTGTGGTTACGATGAAGACGCTATCCACACTACTCAAGAGTTACCTTATCTTTGCCCAGGTTTAGGTTTAGCCTTTCAGCCACACCGACACCTGTCAGGATGAGCGAGTTTTAATCATTAAGGGGGTCGAACTCATAGTCAAAGTTCTTTTCAATGAAAGCCACCCTCTCTAACAAATCCCTGCGCGAAGTCCGAGAGACAACCGAGAAGAAGGCAATCCACCAGAGCGAGGCCGCATCCGGACCCTCGAGGACATCACCCCCTTTCTTGCGCGTGTAGTAGTCCACCACATTCTCCCGAACATCAGGATATTTCTCCAGAAACTCTTTGGCAGCGTCAGCTGACCTCATGATGCCTCTGCGCGTCTGCTGAATGATCATAACCGAGAGGTGGAACTGCGGGCCGTTGCGGAACGGGTGTGACAGCGCGCGGAAGCGAGCCTCCTCTGCATCACCCAGCGCGAGCAACATGCGGAGCGCATAGTAGTCGACGCCATGCGCCAGCTGCACCGCTACCGACTCGAGGTATCCCGGTGGTCGGGCGTTGACCTCGTGGAGGTACACTTCCGGGTCTGTGGCTCCGTCTGTACTATTTTGGTTGTTTGCCGGAACCAAGTCGAGGATCCCGTTTCCAACGTCTTGGTATTTAACGCTCGAATTCCGCACCCGGGCCTCGCAGTGGAAGACACCGGATTTGAATCCCTGCCTGACAAGCGTTGCTCTGAGTTGGTCTTGGAGAGCCTCCAGTTCGTGTTTGGGGAGGGCAGAGGGGAGGACATTTTGCGTCTCTTGGAAGTTCTCCCTCAAGCCGGCATTGGCAGAGTCTGCCGGGCTGGGGAAGTCATCGTTGATATCGGCAAAGACGATCTCCCCGTTGAGCATGACAAAGTTGGCGTCTACTTCTGGCCCGGCGACGTATGGTTCTACCACCACGGCTGTGCTTGGTTTTGGGGAGTCGGCGTGTCTGTCTGATGCTTTTTTGACTGCAACCCTCAACTCATCCACATTCTTGACCTTGGTCACGCAATCTGAACTCCATCCGATAACGGGCTTGACCACCATTGGGAATTTCAGTTCCACGTTTTGGGCCAACACCCCCTCGAGATCATCTTTATGCCTCAAGACAAAACTCTCCTCTGCTCCTACCGTCTCGAGGAGTCTTGTCCGGCCTTTATCAGCGGCGATTTCATACGCCTCGGGGGACTCAGTCGGCAGACCCAAAATCTCGCACGCCTTGGCTACTCCGGCGAGGCGGACGTCGCTGATGGTGACGATGCCGTTGATTGGTTTGGGGTATCCCCTCACAGCATCCACAATCCGTTGAGGAAAATCCTCATTGGGAGCGACGTCTGCCTCGATGAAGTCCTCTCTTAGATGTGCCCACGGCGAACTCGGATCTTGCAACCAATGACCTTTTTCGTCAATGATGACGAGGGAGATACCTAACGCTTGAGCGGCGCTTAGAGCTCGCTCGATGCAGTCGATATCTTCGCGGCCTTGGACCCAGGCGATTCTTTTTCGGGTGGGGGGTGAGGGGAGGAGGAAGGGCAATCCCAATCTGTTGTTTGTTTCATTGTTGAGGACCGCGGGGCTGTAGTCATTTGACAGTAAAAGGGCTCCGAGAGAAGAAGAGAGGATTTGGGGGAGGTTGCTGGGGGTGAGGGATTGGGGAGTGATGGGTGTGACGTGCTGAAGGGGGGTGAGGAAGGTGTGGGCGGAGAGGAGGCCGGGGAGGCACTCGAAGCGGAGGGGGATGAGGTCTGAGCGGGTGATGTAGCCGGGGGTGGAGGTGAAGAGGAAGCGGATGGTGAGAAGGGGAGTGGGGGGTGAGAGGGTTTGCTGGAGGAGAGTTTTCCAGGGAGGTGTGTCCTGCTGGAGGTTGAGTTGGATGGGGGTTGATGGTTGAGCTGCTGCTGAGCGTGTGAAGGTGAGGTCCAAGGCCCAGGTTTCTGGGATGGTGTTGTTGGTGGGTTTTTGGTTGGTGGTGAGATTGGTGCAAAGGGAAATCGTTGCTGGACGGGGGAGTAAGCAATGGTACATCGGTAATGAAGGGTGAGGTTAGAGGGTGAGTAAGTACCATGTACTGTTCTTTCGGGGGAGAGGGTGATAGAGGCGTAGCCCCAAGGATTGGCGGACGTCATGTTGAGCGTAGGAACCTCGGTGCTAAGGTAGGTGGTAGGCCTGTGTTGATGGTATTGGTGCCGTGAAACAGGGCAATTCTGCCGGCCGGTTTTAATAGGCCGTGAATGTCTGGGGAAAATATGTCGCACTGCTGACGATGATTCGGAGGAAGTCAGCCGGGCCCGGGAAAGGTATGGTATGGTTGAGTGGTGTGTAGATGAGGGTTGGACAAGACTGGGGAGAAAGCCTTGTCTTAGGTAAGTCAAATAAAAACGGGAGTGGGTAGGGGAGAAGTTCCAGGTAGGCGGGAAAGCGTGGGAGGGTGTAAACGAACTGTGATGGTTTTATGCAAGTTGTATCATGCAGAATAATACTGACAGCGGGCTGGATGTGAAATATGGGGGTTTTGTGATGTTGACAGGTGTCCATTTGGGGGTTGGTACATGGTAGGTACCTACATGAAAGGGAATTGCCAAAGCGAGTGGTAAACACACATGCGCGGTTGCTGCTCCACGTTGCTCTTTGAATGAGACTGGGGGTGTGGGTGGCCCCGCTGATCACCTGTGTTTCGGTGACATTGCACTGGGGAAAGGTCGACAAGGTGCGCAGGATGTTCGGCATGCTATTCAATGGCGACATTACACCGCGGCCGGGGATCAATCATGTTTACCAAGGTGCGCAAGATCAGAGCAAGTTTGCGGGAGTAACATGTTTGGTTCCCCGGCAGGGGAATTTGGGGTAGGTACCTTGCGAGATGGGTGGTAGGAACCTTGGTAGGTAGGACGTGGGTGATCACCTTGCCGAGAGGGAGAGACAAGGGGGTAAGACTTGCCCAGAGGGTGATGTTCCGGCGTGATGGGAACCCATGTGTCAAGTGCTGGGAATGGTGTGTGTGGGTAGGAAGTAGACAGGCCATGTTCCGGGTAGCTTGGTGACGGGAGAGGGAGGGGAAGTTATTTACATCTGTGAGGTGCTCAAAGTTGGGTAGTTCACCTTTGCTCACCTTGCTTTCCAGACCCTGAACACTATCACTATCGTTTGGATTCCATTTTGTACTTTTCCCTAACAAGCCTTCAACATGGCATACACAAACCCCAACCCCCTAAACGTCTTCTCCGGCCCAGACTCGCTGTCTCATTACTTCGACCCCGAGCAAAACCCGCCGTTGCCACTGGTCGAGTTACCTGCCGCGTTGAACCCCTTCCGCAAGGATGGCGTGAGGATTTATGCAAAGATGTTGACGGCGCTGCCGGCGCAGAATGTCAAGTCTCTTCCTGGTTTGTTCACCCCGTTCTCGCATCCCTGATAGGTAGTATTCTCACTGACGTGTGTTGTTCGGGACAGCCCTAGAAATGCTCAAAACCTCATCCAAAGCCCGCATCGCCAAACGGATTGTTGAAGCGAGTTCAGGGAGCACGGTGCTCAGCATGGGGGTTATTGGGCGGGCGTTGTGGGGTCATGAGGGGGTTGAGGCTTGGGTGACGAATAAGAAGACGAGGGAGAGCTTGAGGGTTTTGAGGTTCTTTGGGGTGGGGATGTAAGTTTTCATTCTTGAGGGTGCCCGTGGTGGTTTTGGGGAGGAAACTGACAAGAGGGATAGATCGTTGTATGGAGGGTTGGCACAACAGGAGCCGTCAGACCCCAAAGGGATCATGACGAGATTGAGGAGGAAGGCGAGGGAGGAGGAGGAGGTGTGTTATTTGGGGCAGTATGATAATGATGCTGTGAGTCAAGGTCTTTGCTTTGGTTGAGTTTGGGTAGGACTGACAATGAGACAGAACTGGCAATCGCACTACAACCACACCGCCCCTCAGCTTGCGCTGCAACTCCCCTCTTTGTCGGTGCTCTGCTCTACTATTGGGACAGGGGGTTGTATCACCGGCACAGGGCGATATCTCAAATCTCATTTGTCGTCTGATATCAAAGTTGTTGGTGTTTGCAACGTCTTTGGGGACCCAACACCAGGGCCGAGACATTTCCCTGGGTTTGAGTCAAGCCCGTTTCCGTGGAGGGAGACGATTGACGAGTTTATTAGTGTCAAGTCGGAAGATTCCTTCAGGATGAGTATGAGGCTGAGTAGATATGGGATTATCTGCGGGCCGTCATCAGGGGAGGCACTTCATGGACTGCTGGAGTGGCTGAGAGAAAATGGTACCGACGAACTGAAGAGGGATGAAAATGAGGAGGTGAACTGTGTGTTTTTGTGTGCGGATTTGCCGTATCAGTATATGGAGTTGTATTATCAGAAGCTAGGGGAGGAGGAGTTTCCGGGGATCAGAAATCAGGTATGTATCACCCAGAAAAGGGAAGAGGAGTAATGACTGACAAGGGAACAGTGCTTGTTAGAGGTGGACCAAGACCCCTATGACGAAAGATGGTTCCTTGCGCCAGAGCAGACAGTCGACATGTTGGTTGGGGAGGGTGGTAAGAAGTATGATGGGGACATGCTATGCATGGTGCCCTCCTCTTGCGCCTGCACAACGACGCGAACATCAAGAACATACAGGCAGCAACAGCAACCATTTGAGGGGATGTTCGGGGACTGTTCACCAGGTGCGGTATCAGATGTCTCGGAGTCTGCCTCGACGATATTCTCGACGGCATCACCATCATCATCGGTGTACAGTGTCGCTACCACGACCAGTGTTGAGTCACAGCATTCTTCGATGGGGAAGGTCATCGATGTAAGGCCGAGAGCGGAGTTTGTCCAATCCCATCTGAGAAATGCGGTGAATATTCCATTATCAGTGACAAAAGATGACTTTTATGGGGATCCGCAGGCTGTTTATGAGAGGTGGAAGGAAATGAATGCCGCGTTCGAAGAGACTGGTGTGTTGAATCACCAAGAGGAAGATGATGACAGACAAACACTTGTCGTTTGTTCGGATGGGGACTCTGGAAAGATGGCGGCTTCTATGCTCAGAGGGGCCAGCAAGAAGGTTGGCAAGAAGAGAGAAGTCTTTTGTGTAGATGGGGGGTGGGGAGTGTTGGAAGCGTGGCTAAGAAGGAGGGGCTATGGTGATGATGTCTGGGATGGGGTAGATTAGCGGGGCAGTACATAGGTAATCAGTCCTTGAGTGTAAGATATTTCTTGACGCCCATTAAATAGGTATCTCTTAAGGTCGATCGACTATCTTCTAAGTTTTCAGGGCCTGTTACTCATATTTTAAGGCCTTTCTTTCGCATTTCAGTCTCCACTATTTTGTCACGGCGGGGGTGGTGTTTTTGAGCGTGAGATCTATTTACCCTGAATGGTAACTTCTCTATAACAACAAAAGAAACAAGACATGCTATTCGACAGTATCCCCAACACACCAAGCGACCAGCACGGTGGGCTAGGAAAAGGCTAGGGTTGATGGAGATATTACACTCAAAGTCTCAGGTCCCAGTGAGCCACCGGCTGACAATAGGCTGTTTTTCTTCCTCTTCTAACATATGCTCATTAATGATTGTCGATTTTGAAACAGATCAAACCTTCTGCTTGGGGTTCGATGCATTGGGTTATGATAGATGACGTCTAATTTACTTTTGTCGATTATCAAGCCTTCATAATGACAAAGAACTCGAACACAACCGGGCTTCTTCTTGCGTTCAAAGCCAGGCTTGTCAACTATAAGCGGAAAGCTGCAAAAGGGCTTATCAACGGTGAGGTCAGAGATGTTCTCAGCCTCATTCTTAAAGTCGTGGGGATAGAAATTCTTGCAGTTGGAGGACCGAATACGCGTGTATTTGGTCATATTGCCAGTGGCATTGTCGAGCTGCAGTTGAACAATTGAACGCGGGATATTTTCAAGGGATTTTTGGTGCTAAGGCCTTCGCAGTGGTACCATAGCAACGTTAACATGATGCCACGAATCAATCCGGCGAAGCGATAATACTGCCCGCCTCTACGGAAATATCTGTAGTGATGGCCATATACTTACCACTGGGCTGTCACACGGCAAAAAGCCAACCACCCACAACCACCACCAACAACACTGTCGATACCACCGCAAGGAGGGGTAACTGCACGTTGTGAACCAGTCGTCAAAGTGAGGCAGACAATCAGAAGGCATGGCGGTTATCAAAGAAAGCCCACTGGTCCTGTATGATATTGGAGGACTTGGCAGCGGCCTGAGGCCAACAAGGGCACGGGCCAGGCAAGGGAGG
Source organism: Podospora pseudoanserina (assembly GCF_035222485.1). Taxonomy (NCBI): domain Eukaryota; kingdom Fungi; phylum Ascomycota; class Sordariomycetes; order Sordariales; family Podosporaceae; genus Podospora; species Podospora pseudoanserina. Next base: position 2,585,246 of record NC_085924.1, read on the forward strand.
ATAAAATACGCGTTCAGGATCACCAAGACTGTATTTTCCTTCTTCATCCTTCAGTATCACGCTCTTCGAGGCCATTGAAGATTATTAGCCTGAATTGAACCATGAGTTCCAAGCCCTGATATTGCAGCCCTTGTCACATGGGCCCAGTTGGGTGGAAGTCGTTGTTTCTGTTGACGTCGAGTCTGGAGCAAGTCTACCGCCCGGAGGATAACTAGCAGATGGATGCAAGGACATGATGTGCTATACAAAGCGGAGAATGTTGAGCATGCAATGGGATTGCGATGCATGAGCAGATTACTATTGACCCAAAGCAGAACGACAACTGGATTTCATATATAACGCTCGGTAGACCTACTCATCTTCAAGCTGCATTCTGGAAGCCGTTTCAAAATGAGGCCTTCAATTATATTGGCTCATGCCTTGTTCGTTCAACTTCACGAAGACGCCGTCAGGTATGTTCCAGCTTCGAATACTGACACAACTGTCCCAGGGCCATCGGCTATGGAGTCTTTGTTGAAGCGACTTGACGTCTTGTGTTCCGTGCCCAATCACAGGACACAAGAGCATTGGGTGCTTCAATGTTCTTCGAGTCTCGATTGAGCAAGGCGTATCATTGGGTGTAAATCTCAATGATCGTAGATATAAGCAAACTTTCTCAGATATGACGACGATCAAGCTCCGTAACGACCACGGCTTATACTTCAGAATCGCCCAACTCACTTCTAAGGGCACCTTTGATTGAACATCAGACTTAGGCTCGTCCTGCAACAAGTTGTGGCCTGGGAATCATGAAGACAAAGCTGTGGTGATTCTGGGTTGTCACTTTAAGAGAACGTCAACAATGGGTTCAGGGGTTAAAGGGTATGCACGGGCCAAGGGGGGTTCATGGTTGGTGTGTCTGTTGTTTTTGAACCATTGATTTTGCTGAAGATAGATCTGTGACGTGCAGGTACCACTGGTTGTTTTATGACCAAGGTAAGGACATCAGAAGTGTAAAGCCGGGTGTTGGCAGATTAAGGTCTTGCTTGTCCAGCCCATCTAATTGTAGTTGAGCTCCTTCCCAAGTACCTATTTCCCCGTCTTTTTGTCCCTCACCCAACAATGTGGTAGAGAGCGGTATCATATTCTGACAAAATGTCTTTGTGTATTTGTTGACAAGCTCTTTGTGACCAAGTCTCGGGTTTCCGCTAAGCCCTACTTTCAGCTTCGGCCTTAACCCTTGAATCAGGTGTGTTGCACCCGTAGAAGTTGCCTTCGCCTCGGTCCGCGGCGGCCAACAACGGTTTCCCGCTCGAGTATGCTCAATACCACTGAGCTCCTTCCATCGGCTTTTTACAATGATTCCAGCGATACGGCCGATATGTGGCTCAGCTTATTTTACGGTTGCCGCTGTTAACCCTAAAAGCTCCACTTTGCGAGTTCCTCCCCGCCCGGCCCAGCTTTTGCAGCGGCCCCCACCATGCTCCCGATCGCTGCATTGCCGCTCCAGACACATAATCGATACAAGAGCCACCGATCAACGTCAGAAAGCACTCGAATACTTTCGCTCAAGGATTTTCTTCTCAGAATTTCCCTTCGAGTACTTCAAGACAGCTTGACAACCCTCCAATTCCACCTCACTGCCTACACTCAACCGCTGAGGTCATCGCTCACTCATTGTCAACAAATTCTCACAACCTCACCACAACAATGGAGCAGCTCACCGTCCTCATCCTCGGCGCAGGCTGGACATCCACCTTCCTTATCCCCCTCCTCACCACCTCCTCCATCCCCTTCGCCGCCACCACCACAACCGGCCGAACCGTCTCGGGCGTCCCGACAATCCGCTTCAAGTTCGACCCCGCCAACACACCACAAGAGGAGCTCCGCTCCGCGATTGCCGCCCTCCCAGCAGCGAAATACGTCCTGATCACTTTCCCCCTCACCGGCAATGGCCCCTCCAAGACATTGATCGAAATGTACAACTCCACACATCAATCCCACTCTTCCTCCACCTCTCACAAAGCCCGGTTCATCCAGCTTGGCTCAACGGGTATTTGGGGTGCGGGTCGCACCACTGCTGCGGCGGATAAGGAGAGGGTGGAGAGAGAGTTGGCAGAGAAGAGGGGAGGTGATCCCTGGGTGAATCGGCATTCCCCTATTAATGAGGCCAACCCCAGGGTGATCGCTGAGAAGGAGCTTCTTGAATTGGGAGGGTGCGTGCTCAACTTGAGTGGGCTGTGGGGAGGGGAGAGGAAGCCAGTTAATTGGATTGGGAGAGTGGCTGCTACCAAGGAGGCGATCAAGGGGAAGACAAGCCTGCATATGATTCATGGGGAGGATATTGCCCGGGCGGTGGTCAAGATTGTCACTAATGAGGAGGACAAGTGGGAGAATGGAGGGGGGAAAGGGGAGAGGTGGATGTTGACTGATGGCTTTGTTTATGATTGGTGGGCGCTGTTGGCAGGGTGGGCAGAGGGAGAGGGTGGTGAGGTGAGGGAGCAGGGGAGGTGGGTGAGGGAGTTGATGGAAGAGGAGGGAGTGAGAGCGCTGCCGAGGGGGATGGAAATGCTGGGGAGGTGTTATGACTCGAGGGAGTTTTGGAGGGTTTGGGGGCTGGTGCCGCTTAGAGCGGGGGTGTTGAATGAGTGAGAAGGTTGGTATGAAGGGGTGGCAGGTATGTTTGGTGTAACGATGAGCATGCGAGGCTGTTGTTGTATCATTGACTATGGGAAAAGGTAGCGGTTGCGGCTTTTGGTGGTGTGACTTTGTCTTGGAGGACTGTAGCTATCTCATGGCGAATTCTGATGGGCGAATAATAGTTTATTAGCAAGAAGAAAATTAATTATCGCCTGAGAAGAATGCTATTTTTTGATGATGCAGCAAAACGCATGCATCAGCCGTGAATCGAACACGGGGCCCATCGATGGCAACGATGGATTTTACCACTAAACCACTGATGCTGTTTGATGATTGGATACTGGTTAGTTCAGAAATTGACTTCATCAAAGGACTGGCGGATGGGATGGGACGAGCATCGTAAACTAACATGGAACTAGAATAGGTTGAAGAGTCTTAGAAGGACAAAGCAAGTTGGTCCCCTGCCTCTGTTCCATTGTTATGTCCTTGTGCACGGACCATGATATGCCCCTGAGCCCCTGACTCTGAGCCTCCTGGCTACCAGGACCCTTGAACCTATCTACTGTTAAGAGTTGAGAAAGCCGACAGGTCATTCTTCTGGATGTTCTTCGAACTGCAAATTATTATGCCGCGCCCTTCTTGGAAGTAGCTCAAGCTCGGTTTCGGATTCGGCATTCAGTTGTATTGCTAGCTTTGCTGCTTGTTGACTGGGGTTTGTGTAGGAACAATGCTTTGTGTTTTGAGCAGGGAATTCGAGAGAGCGCCTGACACCAGATGGTTTTGGTTGGAAGACTCTTTCTGAACCATGTGGTTAGTGCGCTAGGGGTTTACATGTCTGGCATGTTGTAGCTCATGTGGGAAAGGTGCCATGACAAGACCATGTGGGTGGAGCTGGCTGAAGGGGAGGAGAGTATATAATGAAGTAAAAAGTTCTTCTCCAAAACTAGTCGTACAAATCAATCTCTATAGCATATCTAACCTGTACCGTCAATGGGTTTTGCTGCGGCCAGCCGATCCTTATTCAGCTCTATCTTGAGACATCTTTAAATATTATTTACAGGATGGACAAAACCAACGACAACCTCGCTGGCAAGGGCCCAACTCCCGTCAATCATTTCCCCGTATTTGACCCAACAAGAACTTATGTTATCGTAACCAACAGCTTTGATGAGCATAAGTGGCCAATTGGTTGTATCTGGCTGCATGGGCCTGAGTTAATGCAAAAGACTCAATGGCGTGAGCTCATTGACATTAGACAAGTAGTAAAAAGTCACCCACGCAATGCTCTCGACATGCTTTTTAACTCTTCTGTTTAGTACCACTGCCCGCACCTTGCTGACCATTCCCTATACTTGCACATCCCGGCCTCGATTGTTCAAGACCAGTTCCGCGTTGCCCCCTCCGAGTCTAACCATATCACAGGGGGATCCCCAGGATATATTCCCTATCCCCATGTCTTCAGGGACTTTGAGCACTTCGCCAACTTGCAAACCTCAACTGATCGGCCTAAATATATCCGCCCTTTCATTCATCCACTTGGCTTTTCCAACAACGGAAGACCGGGTATGGTTCGGCTGCTGTATCATCGTCCCCGTTCTGAGAGACGTGTTTGCGATGTGCTTTACCATCCGCCACAAACGATTGTCTTTGCTCAGGCAGACCTGATCAGTGGATATGTCTTGAATCACAAGGAGCAGTGGGATCTTGTGAGACGGTGCTCTAATATGCGTAGATGAGTGTGTATGTAAGCAGTGTTTTGTTGCGTGGCACTGCCTGGGTAATTAGTCTTGTTTTCTGTATAGATCATTGGCTTGGGTGTATCCCCGTGGCCGGAATACGGCCGCGTGCCTTGTGTTTTCTTGTTGGCTATTCGTGACAATGAGCACGCAAGGTAGATAAAGAGAATCGAAACAGCCCTCAACCCACGCATAGACATTAGGCTCGTTGTGTCACGGTCGGTTGGTTTACTGAGTCAAACCTAATGTAGTATCACACCTGGTTAACTAAAGCTATGCTAAAGGGGAAAGAAAAGCAAAGAGCTTTGATTGGCCAAGTCAGGGGATTTATGTGTGCAGGGCTGACACCACGTAGGGCTCCGCTTTGCTTTCTAGCCGGGCATGGTACACTCCCCCACCACTTCACCATCACCCGCTCTTTCGCCATGACTGATTTCTCACATACTATCCTCAGTAATATCGGACGCAGAATCCTCATCCCCGATCTGTGCTTCGGAGTCTAGCTCCCCGGATTCGACTATGGGTCTGATGATCGCATCATCACCATGCGGCTCATTGTATTCCTGCATAGTAGGTGTGAGGTCACTGTCTTTCATCTTTTAAATTTTATGCTGGACGGGAGGTATCGTTGCAGAGTTTTCAAAATGCTGTTTGAGGAGTCGGTACAGTGGGAAGATCCGGACGTAGCTCAAGGCATCTTTCGAAACCTTCCATCGCATCACGCTGCTGATTACACTGGTTGTACTGATCGCAATGAAACAAGGTCAGCAGAAAAGCTTGTGAACACACTTGGGGAATTTGAGCACCAGAACTCCTAAGTTATGCCGGTTTAACCACAAAGAAGGGTTCCGGTTTACCGACCGTGAAATAGTGTCCAGGGAGTCTCTAAATTGTTCAATATTGTAATAACGTATATTATAAGCGACTGACCCATATAAGCGAGTGACCCACCTCCCACCACACCCTGACAAACCATCCTCAATTGCACCACATCAACACAAGGAATTAACTATAATTACATCAGAAACAGCTGAATCAGATGCTTCTGCAGCCTCCTGGCAAGTGCGCGCATTATGGCCAGGCTTACCGCATACACCACAGCACCGAACCTTCGTACGAGCCCCCTGCATTACTACTATCCGGCTGCGTTTCTTGCATTCCCTCCCCATCCACGGCCTTCTGATCCAGTAGATCCTGTGCCTCTTGTACAGTAAGTGACCCTCCAAGCCTCACACGTGTTTTTTTGGCTCTCCGGCGCTTACTTAGTGCCTCATTGGCCTTACGGAGCGAAGAGACCTCTGCACGAAGGAGAGCCACCTGGTGCATTATAGCCGTTGTACCCTTAGTAAGCTGGTCTACCGTAGCTAGCATTGAAGTTGGGGAGCTATTTTGATGGTTAGTAATGCGAGTCTTGATGAGCGTTGATTGTGAATTGGCTTCTCGAGGGTTATGTGGTGTCTGGGAGACCCAAGGTTGTGCAGTGCCGGGCCGTAAGTTTGGAGGTGTTGGCGTATAAAGCTTTATATCTAGCTTAGAAAGTACCCTTTTTGGATCGTACGGTATAAGGCCAGCACCCGTAAAGCCACCCTGTATATTCTTCTCTATTATAGAGGCGAAGAAGGCTTCGCGGAAGGCACAGAGGAACTCGAGCTTGCTTATGTGGTTGATATACATGCGCATTAAGTCCTCGATCTGGCGACCGTACGCTTGTTTTAGCGGCCTAAAGCAGCCAACATCGAGTGGCTGGAGGAGGTGGGAGGAGTGTGGAGGTATATAGAGCGTAATAATGTTGTTTTGCTGGTAGTGGCGCTTGAATTCGGTCGAGTAGTGGCTTTCGTGGCCATCGAGGATTAGTAACCGGTATTTACCCTTTATACGGGACGCTGTGTGATAGTCGAAGTGCTTGATCTAATCTAGGCTTACCGGATTGGTAGTCTAGCTATTATCGGTGGTTGCGATGCGCTAGGTAGACGGTAGATTATACTTGGTATACTAGTTGGCGAGGTGGTATTGCGCGGCTAAAATGATAAAGGGAGGGATAGCCCGGCCGAGGGTATTAACTTCCTGGATTACCGTTACCCATTCGCGGTTACTAGGCTAGGCTAGTTTTGCCTTACTAAGGCCGTCCGAGGTTATAATTATTATGCCCGCGAAGATAATACCTATTATGAATCCAATTTCGTCGAAGTTATAGATATCGTTATCTATAATACCGTACTTGGCTTTAGTGTTCCGTACGAGCGTAAACCACTCGGTAATGACTTTTGGATCCTCGCACTTAGCCCTTTAGTAGTCGTATCTACGCGTAAAACGCGTACGGAGCTGTGGCTGGCGTTTAACGAAGTTGTGTGCCCAGAGCTTGCTAACAGGGTGCGCGTCGCGTACGCGTAGCAGTTGGTTGGCCATATCTTCTACACCACGTAATCTTGGTGGAAAAGCTCGCGCATATAGCTCAATAACGTATTGAACAATAGCATCCTCTTTAGATTGAGTGAGCTTTTTCGATTTGGGCGTAGTATCGCGTCGTGCAGGCCGGCCAGCGCGCCGACGCCCTAGAGTCTTACGATCGACTCTATAGATCTTAGCTGCGGCTCGTTCGCTTAGATTCTTGTCGTTTTGAAGCGCTTGGAGGGCTAAGATTATGTGGGCTTTATTTGAATTAGAAGGCATTTTGGATGGTTGAGGAAATTGTTGTTGAGTGCGAAGGTGTCATGTCACGAAGGAAGTGGGTCACTCGCTTATATGGGTCACTCGCTTATAATATACGTTAACGTACATTATAAGCGAGTGAAACAGATAAGCGAGTGAAACACTTTCCACCGCGTCGCATATCCTCTACCCTTAACCTTGAATTCTTCCACAACGAACTATGGCTTTACCTTCCTACGAGGCCAGAATTAATCTTGCACTTGAAGCTCTCCAAAATGACCATACTCTTGGTCTTCGGGCTGCAGCGAAGATCTATAGCGTTAGCCCCGCGACACTTATGCGACGACGCGACGGCAGGCCTGCACGACGCGATACTACGCCCAATTCGAGAAAGCTTACGCAATTAGAAGAGGATGCTATTGTTTAATATATTATTGAGCTATGTGCGCGAGCTTTTCCACTAAGATTGCGTAGTGTGGAAGATATAGCTAACTAACTACTACGCGTACGCGACGCGCCCCCTGTTGGTAAGCTCTGGGCATATAACTTTGTTAAACGCTAGCCATAGCTCCGTATGCGTTTTACGCGTAGATATGACTACTAGAGGGCTAAGTGCGAGGATCTAAAGGTTATTGCCGAGTGGTTTGCGCTCGTACGGAACACTAAGGCTAAGTACGGTATTGTAGATAACGATATCTATAACTTCGACGAGACTGGGTTTATGATAGGTATTATTTTCGTAGGTATGGTAGTTATAACCTCGGACGGCCTTAGTAAGGCGAAATTAGCCCAGCCTAGTAACCGCGAATGGGCAACGGTAATCTAGGGAGTTAATGCCCTCGGTTGGGCCATCCCTCCTTTTATTATTTTAGCCGCGTAGTACTACTTTGGTAACTGGTATACCGAGTGTAATCTACCGTCTACCTGGCGCATCGTAATTACCGATAATGGCTGGACTACTAATCCGGTAGACCTAGATTGGATTAAGTACTTCGATTACTATACGGCGCCCCGGATAAAGGGCAAATACCGGTTGTTGATCCTCGATGGCCACGAAAGCCACTACTCGACTGAATTCGAGCGCTACTGCCAGTAGAATAATATTATTACGCTCTGTATGCCTCTGTATTTTTCATATTACTTCTAGCCACTCGATATCGGCTGCTTTGGGCCATTGAAGCAAGCGTACGGCCGCCAGATCGAGGACTTGATGCGCATACATATCAACCACGTAAGCAAGCTCGAGTTCCTCTGTGCCTTCCGCAAGGCCTCCTTCGCCTCTATAACGGAGAAGAATATATAGGGTAGCTTTGCGGGTGCTGGCCTTGTGCTATACGATCCAGAGAGGGTGCTTTCTAAGCTGGATATAAAGCTTCGTACGCCAACACCCCTATCCTTAAGGCCGGGTACGGTACTCTCTTGGCTCTCCCAAACACTACACAACCCTCGAGAAGCTACCTCACAGTCAGAGCTTATTAAAACTCGGATATCAAACCACCAGGGTAGCTCTCCAATATCTATGTTGACTGCTGTGGATCGATTAGCTAAAGGTACAATGACTGTGATGCACGAGGTGGCTCTTCTACGTATGGAGCTCTCGGCACTGCGAAAGGCCAATGAGGCACTTAGTAAGAGACGGAGAGCCAAAAAAACACGTGTGAGGCTTGGAGGGTCACTTACCGTACAAGAGGCACAGGATCTACTGGATCAGAAGGCTGTAGGCGAGCAGGTAATCCAGGAAAATCGACAAAGTGGTGGTAGTACAGGGGGGTCTCGTACGAAGACTCAGTGCTGTGGTGTATGCGGCAAGCCTGGCCATAATGCGCGCACTTGCCAGGAGGCTGCAGATGCCTCAGACTCAGCTGTTTCTGATGTTATTATAGTTGGTTCTTAATATTGTTGTATAGCAATCGAGGTTAGTTGTGGTAGACTGGTGGAAAGTGTTTCACTCGCTTATCTGTTTCACTCGCTTATCTGTTTCACTCGCTTATAATGTACGTTATAATATTCCAACAGTTACCCAGATTTCAGGGGCCCGTGGTTTGCGACATACAGCTTGCTGTAGGCTCTCATAGCTTCCACGGTAATCATTCATGGCCATCTGTGCCCTGCCTAACAAGTACCAATAATCAGCAACAGAGGGATTTGCCATAATTAAGACATTAGTGATAATCCTATTGCTCTGGACTCGGCAAGTTAAGGTATTGGATACCTGAATTGACAGCTGCTTGGAAGCAACGTTTCGCTTCACGGGGACCTCCAAGGCGCTCTGGGTCTTCCTCCCATGCAATAAAATGATGCAGACCGATAAAAGCATTGGCAGCCGCATCGGTGCTATCCGCTGTTAGCCTAGACAGAGCTTCATCCATGTCGCGGACAGGTTCGGCCGGTTCAGAGATGTGGACTCGAAGAAAGTGCTGCAATTCTTGAGCACGTTGCATCAGGGGTAGCTGCGGCCCCCCACGATTTTGGATAGTACCACTGACTGGTAAACCACCGGGGACCTCGTCAGAGTTCTGCGTCCAGCCTACCAACTTGATAGCGCGACTGCCCTCCTTATTTGACGATGCCTGGCGCCTACAGACGGAGCTGAAATAGGACTTGGTTATTATCGCTGATCAAGACGGGGAGGTAACAGACGACTTACCATGTCCCCGCACGGTCACCTTTTGCGATCTCACCAACACACCCAGGAAATGGGCATTTTTTGGCGTGAGCATTCTTCCCAGTGTTCGCCCGAGATACCACCATGGCTTGTTGGATATGGATGTCCCTTTTGATGAAGGCATGCCAGTTATATTCATCAACTCTCATGCCACTTGTCGCGAAGGTGATAACAAATTGGCCGTTGATGACTCTTTGAAGCCCAGGTCTCCCTGCAAAGATTACGTGCTGAAGCATGTTGCCGAAGGACCGCTTTTAATTAATACAAAATGCGGACACCTTACACTGGATAACTCACATTCCATGACCTGCAGGCTTGAAGTGGCAAGCCCCACGTGTCGCCCAGAGCGTCGTCCCGGCGGACGACATCAACGTCAACATGGCGCGGAATAGCCTCAATAGCTTGAACGACGCGTTTCATTTGGTTGGCGATGTGAAGTAGTAAAAGCGTATTCCGCCCAATTGCCTCCAGCATCTCCTTGGAACATGTTGCTAGACTAGGCTGGGTGTCAGAGAAAGCCACAGGTCTCGGGAAGTGCTCAGCATTACAAAATGAAGAGCTCTCGGATATCTTTTATCAACACCGCAAGTCTCTTCACCGCCCGGCCTATGGCATCCGCGTGGCGTTGAGCCATGGTCCATGACTTGCTCGTTGCGGTGGACAACTGCTCCATGTGCTTGGTCACAGCTTCCAGCCCTCTACGGACTGTCTGAGCTTCTTGGGATTGTTTTGTCGCTTGGGTGGCTGTGAGTGATTGAAGATCTGCGATGGCCTTTGGGGTTGCCGCAACAATGGTAAAAATGGACGATGTCTGCCGCATGAGAGCGCTCGAGTGCTTCTCGACAAGAGCGGCTTGGGCGTTTCCAGCATGTTCAACCTCCGAGGAGAGCCTCTTGATCTGACCACTGCGACGATTAGCTCATATAGTCACTCCAGATCGATTCTTATAACACAAATAACCTACAGCTGCTGTGTGCTAAGTAACATGTTGATGGCCAACATCTTGGATAGAATAGTCGTGCGAAGCCCATCGATGTTCTTTATGCGATATCATGGACCAATGGAGTCGAGTTCCAATGCTGGCAAGGCTCCGTGTAGTTCGAAAGTGGCCGAGACTGCCCTCCTTCGCCCTCATTTTGTCCGCCATGGCCTGGAGGGGAATGAGGTAGTGCATGCCAATCGCGCCGATCTTGCCGATATTTCGGCACTCATCATCGTTGGAGGGCCGAAATTGGGAGGCATGTCGCAGGGTGCTGCTGAGGAGGTCAAGTTCAATGCTCAGCTGTTGGAAATGAGCGGGCGCATCCTTGTAGTTGCGGAGCTCTAGGACAACCCGTTCGAAGAGGCCCAGCACGGCGATGATCTCGCTCACAGATGCCCGCTGTTGTCGGCACAAACCCGGAGCGTTGATTCTTCTACTGCGTAGATGGCGAGTTCAAGGTCTACCAGATACCTTACCCCACCTCTGCCTTGAGCGGAATTGATCAGGTTTGACAAGCTGTGGGGCACCATACAAATGGCCCGGGTTTTTACCAGACCCACACCTATTTGCTTTCAAGGTCGGGTTTCCTATTTGTTTACTTTTAAACTGAATAACCAACAACTGATTACTGTATCACCAATTTGTCTACCATTTTGGCCATTTTGGCCTCACTTTCGCAGCCAGTGATTTGCCTAGGCCACCAGCCCAACACAAGCAATGTGCGCGGACAGACGCGGATATAGTCAGACCCTGACCACCAATGAACAGAGAGTATCAGGGTAGGATGCAGTTCGCGCAGATGGATAGGTAATTCAGTCACGGCTAGCCTGTGAAACTATGGACGATGTTGCTACCGAGGTAGCACACTAAATCGCTCTCCACCCCAAAGCACAGAGTACCAGAACTAGGCACCTAGAAACCCTTGGGTCCGCAGTATTGCTTCTTGCGCCACACCAGGTACAGATAGTCGCCGCCACGATCCTTGTTGATGTCACCCGTCATGCTGTCCCAGCCATCCGGGGGGCTGTGCTGAGCGTCACCGGTTCTCCAAAGAGCAACATCGGTAACAAAGCTGGTGAAACAAGAAAGGAGAGTCGTTAGCTACTATCCAGGAAAACAAGCACGGGCTCCCAGGATTCGAAACAACTCACTGAGTGGCATCCATATTGTTGGACCATGAGAAGTAGCGGTAGTCACCGCCGGCACCCTTGGCAAGGTCGTCATTGCGGTTGCCGTCGGGGCTGCCGCGGATGTCGGTCCAGAAATTGTCGACCATCATCTTGGGCCTGGGCGCGCGCTTGGGGACGAGCCAGACGTACTCGCCTCCAAAGCCCTTGTTGATGTCGGCGGATTGGCCGTTGATCTCGTTGATGGAGTCACCGGGCTTGTTCTCGCCGTAGTGAGTCTGTTTTTGATCAGGTGTTAGTTCTAGGGGGATTCTACGGAGGACTGGGTGTGCACCTACCTCAAACCAGGAGAAGAACTCTCCGTAGTTGCGGGTGGACCCGGGGGGATCGCTGTGGGTAGACTCAGAAGGCATCTTGAGTGATCGTGTTAGAAGTTAATCTTATGGGTTTGGAATGGTGTGTCAGGAAGAATTGTGTGAGCGATGATGTTCAGGAGATGCTGGGAATGTTGGAAACACAAGCATCCTTATATCTTCATCCCGAACACAACTGCACTGCCATCTTCAATTCCCATCGCCAATGTTGTTCTCCTCGTGTGGTTCAGTTGTTGGTGTACGTACCCAGGGTGAGAAGGTGTTGATTCTAGACCTGGTTGCGTTTCTGTCTAGCAGGGCTGGAGAGGGTGGTGAACAGCTTGTAGCCAGCTCAGGCTCTTGTTTTGGGCTTAGCCTCGAGGGAGTGGCGTAGCTGAAGCACAAAACCCAGACGTCACTGCGGAGTGGCCAATCACATCCACAAACACTACGACAACAAGGACATAATGCATATTTGTAAGTGGTTGGACATCATTGCATTATTCAGATACTCGAAAGGAGCTATTGAAATGTTATATATGCTCCCAGGTGCCTACGGTCGTGATAACTCATGCAGCCGGTGTGCAGGTGAAGGGTTACCTAGTTCTCGCCGCATCAGAACTCCCGAAGGCATTCCCGAATCCCGTCCAAAGGCCAGGAGATGAGCACCAACGCGTTAGGGCTGGACTGTGGATGGCTGAATGGTGTTCTAGACCGGAGTCCTTCTTGTGGAAAGAACGAAAACTAACTACGTGGCAATGACCTTCCGAAATTGAGAAACTCAATGAAGCAAGATATCAGTAGGTTTTCAGCGAATGTGTGAATTTCCAATTCCCATCTTGAATGACGTCTGAAGGAATCAAGGCAATGGATTACGCCCTCATGCTGAAGATTTTGTCAGATTCTATTTCATGCTTACCTAGGTACCAACTACAGAATTTGGCATGTGTTGTAGGCAGGGTCGGAAGAGCCAGGGAAGGTGACTTGGACGTAGAAATTTTGGTCGTTGAAAGGGCTTGCCGTAAATGCCGGGGCCTTAAGCTAGTATTTAGCTAGACCTTGTCCCCACGGCGAATCTTGCCCGAGACGCCTTTGTCGTTCTTCAGAATGCCACAGCCGTGTGCAGAGCCAGCCGCTGCCTCAAAAGGCTCACCACCCTTGCCGATACAGAGGTCGTTCACGCCCTTGTCACAGGCGTTGGGGTTGTCAGCAGAGGCGCTGTGCCACCAGTACAGGGGGAAGCTGCAGTGGTTGTGGACTTGAACCAAGTCGGCAGCGGAGGCGGACTGGGTGAGGGGGCCGAGTGTATCGGCCAGGCTGGCTAGAAGGAAGTTGGTAAAGGAATGCATTTTGCTGGCTTGTCGATGTAGGTGAGGATGATGGGGAGAGAAGGAATTCTAAAAAGAAAGTTGACAGATATATATACGTCTTGAAGGCCCCTCAAGAGCAGAGTGAACGAACTGGCGGAGTGGATCTGTGGAGGTAGCTAAATCTCTGATGGGTAACGAGTTGATGCTCCTCGTTTTGTTGAAAAGTAGTTCTTGCTGGAACTCTTGATAGACTATGTGGTGATAGCTTGATATCATGTGTAAAAGCAAAGAACAACCCGTTCCCTGTTACAAGTATCTGCTCTCAGATACAGGTGGGTATTAGTTCCTTACAAAACTCAGTTCTACTGGTTCAAAGCCATCATGCTGCTCTTTCAACTCGACATGAAGTATGATTATAACCAGAGAACGATGGGATGATGACGCCAGTATGGAATCTTTCAAAGTGCTGTAAAAGAGTAAATTCAGATGATTTTGTGAAACGTCTAGAAAAAAAGAAAATTACAAGGGCGTACATCTGGCTCCCTTGTAGGAAAACAACCGCATTGGATGTCAGATGATTCCATCTGACATGAAAACAAGGAAAGTAAACTCATAATGTGCTAGCATACCTTGCAGATTGGTATGACTCTTACATCATTTCCCGTCATACCCGGCGGCGTGAAGCCTGACGCTGGTGTGTTTCCGGCATAGTTGTAGAAAGACCGCCCAGGTTCATCCTCGTCGTCTTGATCCTATTTCCCTCTGACCACTTCTTCAACTCATCCAACAGCTCCACAGGCAGCTCATCAAAGCCTATCATCAGAGAATTCTGCTCGTCCTTCTTCGCATCGGCGTTGGCTGCAAATTACGGTTCAGAAAGATCCTCGATCAGGTACCTAACACCAACGGGTTCCCCATTCTCGTAGGCAAGTAGAGAAAGCGACTTGCTAAACGAATTGAAGGGAATAAACAGATGGAGATCTTCACCATGCCGCCCATTGGAATCGTGTAAAAACACTAGCCCCTCGCGAAGGAAGTAGCTGTGGCCTGAAAACGCACTCCTAGCTCTGATGTGGCTCGATAAGTCCCGGCCAATGGTAGGAATGGTTGGTATACCTCTGACAGTCCTTTGGTGAGGCTGATAATTGAGCCGGAACCTTACTGTCGTCTTCCCTTCCCAAATCCCAGCTTTTTGGAAGTCCGTAGCATCAATGACAGACTTGCCAAATGGCTTCAGTCTCTAATTGAAGACCTTCCTGAAGACCGAGAGATATGTGTCTTGCTGGCATCAGCTACCTCACCAATTATTCCAATGAGGTCCTTGTCTGCGTTCTTGTTCAGCAGGCTGAATGAGGTGATCTTGGGATACTTCCGTTTAATGGGGAAGAGCCAGTGGCGGCGGTGGGCACGATAAGCACGCGGTGGTTCTTTTGTCTCTTGGCTTTGGGCTCTGGGAGGATGATGATGACACGTTCTGTAACAGGTTATCAGCAAGCGAGGATCGGCAGTGGTGCTGGGAACAAAATGATGACTTACCGATATTGACGAAAGGAATCATCTTGATCCCGTCTGCTCCGCCGATTATCCGCACACCCCAACTCTTGTTGATCTTGGAGTTCCCACTCTGTATCTAGAAACGCATGTTGTAAGGAGAGGGATATTGTGAGGGGATATGCTTATTCGTTCCAAGCAAATGGAATCCTGTTCCAACGCTGATATGCTCTTCCTCGTTGCCATAGCAAAACTGATTTTCACGGGTCAGGGTGCTCCAGTCAAAGGAATCGACGGCTGAAGCCTTCCGCTCCTCTGAAGCATCTTGACCTGCGGCGGCATCCTGAACCTCCCCGGCAAGCTCCTCCTCAATGGTGGCCTGTGTGCGGGGACTGCGTCTGCGAGGTCTGTGCCGAACTGTCGAACTATTTGGTGGTTTTGGCGTTGCTGACGCTGATGCCTTCGTAGCTTTTAAACCTGGCGGATGTGCGGGCTCCGGTGTGGTCGTGGCCTCCCTGGAAGCGACGCGTGATGATCGACGCGTCGGTGCGGTGCTTGGAACTCCAATTTCCTTGCGAGGAGGCATGTTTGCAGCCAAAAGAGTCTTGAAGCAGATGGGCAGGAATGATTTAATGTCGTCGAGATAGAAGTCGCTTTGGGCTTTATGTTACTTTTTATATAGTTCGGGGGCCGAAAAACTGGACAAGATTTGACTTTGTGGAAATCATTTGGTGCCATCTGGGGATGGCCCTAGCTCAGTTGGTAATCTCAGCCATAGTTTGGATCCTTTTCTGATGTTTGCGTTTATCGTTCTTGAGACAAAGGTATGATCTGTCGAAGAAACTCGAAGTGCTCGCTCATCGAGTCTTCTCTCGTTGCAAAGAGAAAGGTAAATAATGGAACCATACATTAAATCATTGGCCTTCTCAGCACCAGATGTAATCGAAACCCAATCTCTGTTTGTTGCTGTCCAGGTGCATTTAGAAACAGTTTTTTTTTAAAAAAAAAAAAAAGGAAAAAGAGGTGACCATGATGGGCTTGAACCCACTAGCTGAAGCGAAGGGTCGGTCAGGTCACACAACCCCAACTGGCCAGGCCAGGTGGCTCGCGGCACCTTAACCATTGCGCTATTTACATACAATGTTTAGCTACTTCGCTGGTGGGGAAGAGCCAAAGGATGGTACATAAGCTGCCGCCTACTGGATCTATCAGGTACCTATCTCGCACCATCAAACCTGGAACCCTCAGGGGCCCTTTCACACCAAACGATTCTTGTCCTCAACGTCGATGTGCTTGCTGCTGCCTTTTGTATTGTCCTCCTGCCACTTGTTTGTCAAGTTGAAGAGGCAACCGATGGAATGTTATGTCCAACAATGAAGCGACTGTGGTTGTATTCGGGAGACAAGCTCATAATGTTGGCAGGAAAGAGAAAGTCTTGTCCTCTGGCTTGTCCAGGCTTTTCCCACCCAGGTTGTGTTGTCCACCTCACATCTCCCAACCGCCGCCACCAGCACCGCCCAGACGACGCCACCTACCTACTCAAACTTCTCCAGCCTCTCCCTCCCCTTCTTTAGGTACTCCATATAATTTATTCTCTCCTGACACCGATCTCTATCCATCCCCGCATTGTCCACCTTCGCCTGGAGATCATTCAGCCTCCGCTCCAAAGCAAGGCTCCGGAGAAAATACGCCGTCCTCAACGCATTCAGCGAGGCATTCTCCTGCCTAAGCTTGACGATCGTTGCCTCCAACTTGACAATCTTTTGACTCAGTTTTGACTCATCCAATTCCTCTTTATGCCGCCTCTCCATAGAGATCATATCACTTTCCATCTTCTTCTTCTCGCCCTTCAACGAGTCGCAGTGCCGTTGGAGCCGAGTGTATTCTTTGAGGAGCGTCTTGCGGTTCATACGTTCAGGGGGCCGTGGTTCGCAAGTTGAGGCGGGCTTCTCGCGCGTTAGATGGAGGCGCGAGCGGACGCCCTGCATCCGTTCTGAAAAGTTTCCCATGTCAGATGTGTGGTGAGGGACTGATATGATGGGATGTGTGTTTGCGGTGAAGTGTTGCTTGAGAGGCACCAAGAACGTCAGGACATGGAGACACCGCCTTGACAGTCCTGATGTCGAGAACGGAGAACCCCATGGGGAGGCGACGGATGGCTCAGGGTGGCTTCACAAAGACTTTTGACGGGTGAAAGCTTAATGTTCAACACAAAATGTGGTAGACCCCGGTTCCTGAATCGTGCAATCACGGAAACCGGGGTTTGGAAATTGCAAACACTCAAGACAAACGTCGTCGATTAAAAAGCCAACTGCCAGCTTCATGGTGGATGGATTATGCCACCTACTCGATGCACAAAATGCTGTTGCAAGAGCCCCCTGTTCGGGTTCCTTTCCACCTTCCACCCACCATCCTTCCGGCTTCCCCTACAACAAGCCAATACATCTTCAACAGCTCTATCCCAAGTTTTGTGAAACCCAGGTGACCGGGCAGTGGCAGTCGCAGAATGGGAAATGACAAAGATGGTCAAAAACCGGCGGAGGGGGATAGGACGTGCGATGACAAGGATGATAAGGGAGATGACCAAGATGGGGAAAATGAAACTTGTCACCCGGATGGTATTGATCACTTGTGAGGGGAATTACACCGCAACGCCTTCTAGACATGATAGCAAGCAGCCAGTGATAAACAAATGCTTTTTCGCTTTGCAAATTGCCCAATTGCTTGACAGCGGCACAAGCCGAACAAATGAGGCTGCCCGGCGTGTGGTGGTCCTCGGCGCTTAACCTACCCGCCAACCGTTGGGAAGCGCCGCAAGCGGTGCGCCGCTCCACTACGGCAATATGTGACAGCCAATTATGACTTGGTGCAGGTAGCAGCCGCGATTGACTTGTCTGAAGGGGATTAGCTACCGCTCATGCGAGATTTTTGGATGCAAGCCCTGGTGTTGGATGAGTGGAGGAGAGGGGAGGTTCGGGGGGAAGGCATGCAAGTGTTTTGGCCGATTGGGCGGTTGAGGGAGGATCCTGGGGTTTGGGAGCTTGATTTTTGATGGGCGTCTGGAGAAAGGAGAAAGGCTAGGTAGTTTTACCAGCCTGTGGAATTTCAAGCTGCATAGGTACGGTTGGGTAGGATATAATTATCCTGTTTTGAGCCACGTCTCGATCTGTTCTGGCTTTGTCTAGTTCCATGCTATCATTACGACAACAAAATGCACCCCCTTACTACGTCAGACCTCGCCTTCTTGCTTTGCACGTCTTCATCTACCTCCCCACCAAGAGCGCCACTGATGTTGAGGACGACGTATGGGTTGGTGGTTGTTATTCAGAGCGATGGATCGTTGGCCATATCGATATCAGAACAAAAGCCACCGCGTGGAAAGGACATGGTAGTCGGGGGGGTTTGCTCTGTTCTTGCCAGCCCTGTCATGCTTCCCGTTCCACAGATATGGCAACCGCAAAACGAGCATTATCTGCTTTCTCCAGATTTCACCACGTCGACGTACCTCTGGTCACCAAGCTCGGCGAGCTTAGACGAGTGGACACCGGCGGATGAGGCACTGCTAGAGTCGTTGTATTCTGGTGAGGTGGAGGAGGAAGGGGGTTGGTTTGACGGTTATCTTGATTGGGTGGGGAGGGCGGAGGATCAGCTCCATGGTTTGGGTTCGTCGAGGCTGTGGAGAGGACCGGAAGAGTCAAACAATAGCTTTATCAGCGTTGATTCTCCAACAGAATCAGGAGGGGGGATTGATGGGCAGCTTTTCAAAGACGAGGGCGAGAGAACGCTGTGGTTAGTGGAGGGTATGTTGTTAGCGTCTTGGTTGGCGCTGCAGGAGGGAGTCGAAGGAGTTGGTTATCGCGTTGGCAGGTCCGAGGACGCTGTGGAGGGGGTGCAGGACGAGGGTATGTATTTGTTGGAAAGAGGGGGCACTGAGAGTTTGGGCGAGGTCGTTGCGGCTTTCTTGAGGAATGTGACATTTTGAATGACATTGCCAGGCGTATGGGGCATGATGCATAGCATGGGATTGGGAAAGAACATTGACGAATATCATAACCCATTTCGACATCGAAACTGAGAGAAAATATGGCGGTTTTGCATTTCGTTTGACCAGGATCATTTGTAAAAAGGTATGACGAGAAAACTGTTTATACCGTGGTATTATATGTGCTGTGATGAAGACCCCTTCCCGTCGGCTTCCCTTAACCTCCCCCTTCCATCCCCATGCACAACCTGTGCTTGTCATTGACGTGCTCCCCTCCAGTCCTGATGATCCAACCTTGGCTCGGCATTACTCGATGATGTAGCCCTCTCCCCACCATCTCCTCCGCGCGTCAAAGTCAACTTGGGCATAGCAGCCCACCCCATTCATCTCAAAGCCTTGAAATCATGAGCCCGTCCTCACACGCTGCCAACTGTTCTGAGACTCGTTCCTTCTCACCCAGACTGAATTATCCTATTTCTTGTCCACTGAGATAACCCGACTACCGACTCGACATTGCGAAATAGAGCATAATCATCGGCCACCCCGTCGATAGTAAGAACGCCGCCAGTACCGAGAATAGGTTAGGATCTCTGTCCGATTCCCTGCCCGACCAACGAGAAAGCAGCGTGACGGCGCACCAGATCATGCCGATACCATACACCGACCCAGCCCACGCGATGCCCAAGATGATGCTGTTCATCTGGTCCTCCTTGGCGAACACGGCACCAGCGGTGTCGGCGAAAGGCTCCTCGAGAGAAAGATTCTGACCCATTTTGGTGGTTGGTGTGTGGTGCTACTGAGATAAAAAGCGAGGGTGTGGTGCTGTCGCTAGTTGGTGGTAAAAATGAAGGATAGCAAGGTGATGGTTCGACCAGCGACAGACAAGGAAAATCCAAGCACAGGGTATATAATAAAATGATAAAGTCGAAATCTGACCTAGAGGATTAAAAGGTCAAATGCAAAAGAGAATGGTAGAATCGAAGTGGTATTGTGTTGGGAAATGACTGCGACCAGCGACCAGCGATCAATAACCTGCCCGACAACAACAGTGGGAAAAAAAAGAACGAATGGGAATTTGTTGGTGGAGAGAGGGAAAAGGTGGAAGAAAAGAGATGGGAAAAGAGAAGCAGATGGAAAAAGAGAAGAGAGAGTCGAATCTCAAACACACCACTTCGTCTTGGGTAGCGCAAGGAGGTCAAAAGCTGAGGCGATCTAACAGCGAGGCGAGGTCGGTGATTGGCCCCTCCCCCAGACTTGAGACGGTTGGTGATCCGGACGAGCCTCCTTTTACAGGGGGTGACCTCCTGGTCGGTGCCCCGGTGGCCCGTGCTGGAAACAATGCCATGTTACCCTCCTTGACTTACCGCACGGCTTTGGGAGTTTCCGGATGGAAAACAGATGAGATCGTCGGCTCATGGTCATGCTGGATGCTACCATTGATCAGGTGCAGAAAGTCAAAATGTATAAATATCGACGCGTCTTCTTCTACAGTTTGAGTGAAGGGCGAGGGGGCCAGACACGGGAGGTTGCGCTGACGTCACTTTGTTCAGTGGGTCATTGTGGGACATCAAAGGGCCCCAGCGTCTTTTGCTTTTGCGCCTGCCATCTCATCTCTGACACGCCCAGCAACACCCTGGGGTAACACCATCGGGCTGTCTCCCAGATGAGTTTTCTCATCAATTGCATTTGAAGTTGAGGGTCGAATCAGGAGCGGCCAAGCGCAGAAACAAGCGCAGAAACAAGCGCCAAGGTAGTATCCGACGGCGCTTGTGTTGGGATGCCAGGCCTGGCCACCTTGCTGGCCTATCAGGACGGCCTGGATGCAATTGCTGTTGTGACAGCGAGAATCCCATCCTTTGTTGTCCTTTGACATTCTTCTGTCTTTTAGGTGGGTGGGTGCATTTAAGGGTTCATTTTCATCAACGCTGGGACCCCTGATATGGCTGTCTGGGATTGATTTTCTATGTTCGTGACCTCGTGAGACGAAGAACAATGGAATTCTTGACATCTTTGGCACCAAAGATGCAGGAGGCAAAAAGAGCATTGTATGGACATCTGACATGGACCACACCCTTTACCAAAGTCTTAAGGACTGCTATAAGTAGATGGTGTGGACTTTGCCTCTTCCCCAAGGCTGAGTCTTCCAAGGCCAGCACACTATCGGTCAAATCTGCAACCGCAACTCGCTACCCAGGAGCAAGCTGGCATGGCAGTGAATCAGGAGTGCCAATATTCCTTGAAATACCTTAACGATCTATTCTCAGCCCTGTATAACGTCATCTATGGTCACACTTCAGCCCAGCCGGGAGAATGCATGGCCTTAATTTATAATCTTCTCATTGCTCGAAGATTCTATCTCAGTCGTTTCCCGGAATGCGACTATCCTGTTAGCACAATTCGAGATCTTGATGCCCCCCGGAGGGAACCTTTCTAGTAGTAGTATACTGGAAATGGAGACCGTGGTAAGAAAACTTGTCCTGAATCATGAATGACAATTTCTCCATTTGAGTGTCGTGGCTCATTGAAAGACTTGCAGGAATCATGAGTGCTGGATTACGGTTGCTGGTCGACCGAGTCAAAGCGGCTTGTGGTAATTGGATTGCATCATATGACGGTTCTGTAGATTTTCTTTGGCGCACACCGTTGCGCATGTTGTGGGTTTGAGACGTACCTAATGCACCTTCAATTCATAAGAAAAAAGCCTTGTTATTCATCGCCATCAAAGAGCATCTGAAGAAGGCCAGAATGTGCAGCAAGCAAACAGAGCTGTGGTGGAGTGTGGCGCCAGGGTGGTTGAACTTTGACCTTTCATCGCTCCTTCCCTTACTGTTGTCTGCTGCCTTGAACTTCCTTCAAAAGTCTTCACCCCAACTCTGCTTGCCCCGTTCACCGCAACCTCTGACTTTTCCTGACACATGCCCAGTACCCAACAAAATGACAGATATGGATCAGCCACACTCTCACCTCGAGGAATCACAAGACATTGTTATGGAACAAGATGAGCCAAGGGCTTTCCCAGAAGTGCCACGGACTTTGCCAGAAGTGCCCCAAGTGCCGCCAGATTCGCAGACCCTCAACGAATTCCGGAAGTCCGCCGACGAAGTCGCCCGCCTCGCCCTCCTAGTACAGCAGGAACAAGAAAATGATCAGCTTTTGTGCACCGCAAGCTCGGCTAACCTCATTGGCGACTTTGTCACTGCCTGGAGGATCCACGATCGGCTATTTCCGGGGCACGGCTCACCCAGTTCATATTTCCACGGAAAGGCCAAATTGAGGTGGGTGAGAGCTACTCAGCTGCGATCACGACCGAAATGAGATGATGAGGCATTTCTGGCAAGGTTGAAATGTCTGGGGTGGGGTGGGTAAAAAGGATGGTGAGCGGCATATCCGGGCAAGGCAAATGAGAGAGATTCTAATGTTAGACAGTTTAGATAGCAGCAAGGAGAATCTTCCCGCGGGAAGGGATGTTTTCAGGGGAGGATACCACAGCAAAAATCTCGATCAGGCGTATGTTTGTACTCGTAGATTTTATCAATGACTAGCACAACAGCGATGGGTTGTGATATTGAGATTCCCGAATAGAGGCATGTCGAGAACATGGCCGATGGATACATATGTGGACATTGGCTCAATTGACGGATAAAGCTGCGGAATTCCATCTCCATTCCAGGGACGGGACATGTGAGGACCACGCCGGGCTGACAGTCGTTGAAAGATGGGATCTCACCACGCAATACGACGTCGACGTCGTACAGCCGCGCATACGCTGACAATATTTTGCGAGGTCCGAAGCGGGGTCTCAACGTCTCGGGAATCAGACTTGACCTTCAAAGGTCGAGATTTCAATGACCGAGCAGAGCCAAAACATGTTGCTGACTGTGCTTTCCTTCAAGCTAGCAACCACCGTGGTTGCAACCACTGTTCAATCGTTATCCTGCCAGTCGGCAATTGCTCAAGATGCCCAAGTCAAAACCACATCCGGCCTTATCACCGGGCACCTCTTCCCCGACGCCTCCTGTGCACTTGAATTTCTCGGCATTCCCTACGCAAAACCCCCTCTAGGTGACCTACGATTCGCACCACCCCAAAGGCTCCTCACCCCGGACCTCTCCCGTAACGCCTCCTCCTTTGGCTACGACTGCCCCCTGTCCCCCTCCAAGCCACCCAACTACCCAGGCTTGACTCCCCAAGCCCAGCGAATAATCAACTTCTTCGCTTCCGCCGCCGGCACCCCCCAGAATGAAGACTGCCTCACCCTCAATATCTGGTCTCCCCTCCCTCCTCAGCCGCAGCCGCTCAAACCAGTCCTCATCTTCTTCTACGGCGGCCGCTTCACAATCGGCAACACCAACACCCCCTTCTACCACGGCGGCCGCCTCGCCTCCGCCCAGGATATCATCGTCATAACAGTCAACTACCGCCTCAACATCTTTGGCTTCCCTGGCTCATCCTACCTCCCCTTTCAAAACCCTGGGCTTCGTGATCAACGCGCTGCGGTGGAATGGGTGCGTGATAACATCCTTTTCTTTGGCGGTGACCCAAGCAAGATCATCCTTGCAGGACAGTCCTCTGGTGCCGTGAGCGTGGATAACTGGGCATACGCCTACCACCGCGATCCGATAGTCCGGGGGTTGATCGCCCACTCCGGCACCGCGCTTTCCTTCCCATCAAATTCGAAATCTGTTCAGCAATCCAATTTCGAAGCTGTCGCCAGTTTGGTCAACTGTTCCCTCCCCAACCCAATCACTTGCATGAGGGCAGTCCCCTGGACAACCCTCCTCTCGGCAGCCTCGTCTATCAAACCAGCCAAAAGCAGCAGTCGATTGAGGGGCATACCACCCTTTTGGCCCGCACCGGATAACATAACCTTTTTTGCTGCTGATGAGCTCGCTGGGCTGCCTTTGGCGAGGATTCCTGTTTTGTTGGGGAATACAGATAATGAGGCGGGGTATTATCGTGTTCCGGCTTATGCGCAGAATATAACTCCTACTGTGGAGGAGGTGAGGTCGTTTCATTTGGAGAGTTTTACTTGTCCGGTGCTGTATCAGGCTGGTCAGAGGAGGGGGAGGGGGGTGCGGGTTTGGGTGTATAGGTATGGGGCTGATTGGGAGAATACGAGGTTGTATGAGGGGTCAGGGGCGTATCATGGAGTGGATATGAATATGGTTTTTGGGAATGGGGAGGTGGTGAGTGGGATTGAGATGGAACAGGAGCAAAGGGAGTTAATGGGGTTGGTTCAGGGGGCTTGGGGGGGGTTTGTGAGGGATCCGGAAGGGGGGTTGGAGGAGGTGGGCTGGGAGGGGTTGGGGAGGAGGAGGATGGCGGTTATTGGGAGGGGGAATAAGGCCATGATTGAGTTTATTGATGTAAAGGGATATGAGATGGATTGTGAGGGGGTTGTTCTCGGGGCGTTGGGGGTGATGGAGGGTTGAACCTTTGGGGGTTGGGTAGTAGTCGTTGATGTGATTGTTTTGTAGGAGGGAACCTTTTGAGAAGTAGTATCATATCTTTAGCACGAAGTATTAATATATAACGGACAGAGTGTGGGGACGTGGCCTTTGAGTTCACTATCGGCTGTGGTGCCTAAACGAAATACCTGCAAAGTTGCCAGCCTGAGCTGATATTGAGGGTGTGTGAGGTGATTTTCAAAGTCTGGGAGCCTTCCTGGCGTGTGTGTGTTATCAGTAATGGCCGAATTTGAAGGTTCGATCAAAAGTCATCCAAGCCATTCAATCTGAACTTCAATCCTCAGGTCGCACGCTGACGAGTTGAACACCAGTTAGGTTCGACTTTTCTTCGTGCCCATGGCTGCCCGGATTTTCACAGCCAATGACCTATTGTCAGTCCTTCTTTTTCCACGCTATTGTTCTTAGACAACCTCCATTCTTACCGCCCCAGACCTATCTTTACAACTTCAGACGAACACTCAACCTTTTGTCTCATATTTTAAGCCACAAAGGCACCACCCACCATGGCCCCAATGAGCTTCAAAGACTCTATTGCCCGCGTGGCAGGCTGGCACCTCCGAATCACGCTCGCCTGGAGATACGGTGGCCAAGACATCAGCCACCTGTTCGAGAGAATGAAATGGGCCCTGGAAGAGCACAAGGAACGCTTCGACAAACACTTTCCCTGTGCCGACCTGGGCACCGAGGAAGGTCGCAAGGCGGAGGAGATGCTGGAGGAGTTCCTTGCCACCTGGGAGCTCGACATTGAAAAGATGGAGACGCCCGGGTTTTTGACCAGCTTGATGCACATCTTCAACGAGGATCTGGAGCCAAAGTATCAGCTGAAGGACTTTAAGTCCGACTTTATCAGCCCTGGTGATGTTTGGAAGACGATTGAGACTCTGTGGCCGATTATTGATAGAGGGGTATGTTGAGCTGTTCTTTTTTATTTGAGTGGGATCCAACTGACAGAGAGTCACTTTATCAGATGCCTGCCGAGTCCCCCAAGAACGAGCCCGAGCTGCCTAAGCTCCCTGAGCGACCGCCGCCTCTCCTCGTCACCTGCAATAGCTGTGGTGGAAAGAAGCTGTTTGGCACAGGCAGGCTGGCTCTCAAGAAGCACCGTGGGATTGGCCGTCTTCGTCGCCAGCGCCAGCGGAATGAGTGATGGCATGGGACTTCTTCTCACTGATTTGGTTGAAGATATGTCAATCCTCGGATGAAGGCTCGGTATCACAGATATCATAATACAAGAGTCATCTTTCAACACTCATGGACAAAATATTAGACATTGCAATTAGAATTTTGTTGCAGTCTCTTTGTCTACAGGGTGTTGAACCACCAGTCAAATCTCCCTGAGACGAAGTTTGACCACAGGTCAGTACCAAACTCTCATCACCAAAAAGAAAATGCTGTTGCGCCGTTCCAACCCCCAGCCACAACTCTGGCTGGCGGTCTTTTCCGCAACATTTCAATGTAATCACACACGTCAACAACATCCTCATCACACTGGATTTAGTAATGTTGATGTCATGCTCTCACTCCCCGAGGGTTGTTAGCATGCGAAAAGGTCACGGTGGGTTGGTATGGGAGGAAACTGCACTGAGCCTTCAAGAGACAGCATGAAAAAACAAAACCGATCTTGGTGGGAGATAGCAAGAGATGGAGGGGGTTAGATAGCTGGGATCTGGCACCTCTACAGCACGTGCTAAAGGCTGTGGGTGACGCGTGGCATCGTCTGGAAGGCTCTGGACGGGGCAGAATCAACAGGACTTCAATGAGGCAGGCGCGTTGTACCTGGATGATGAGAAGGCAGGAGCGACAGTCAGGTTGCGAGGTTAACGTTATTGGTGGGTTGCTCGTGAGTGCTTTGAGTTGGAATAATGCGACGTTGTGGATGGTAGCCATAGATTGTGGAATCAGATGGAGTTTGTTGTCACTCGGTCAAGACACGTCAAGACAAAGAGGATAACATTGGGAGTCCGAAATGTGACTGTAAATTGTGTCTCAGACGCTGACTTGATTTTGAACGTCTACCATATAAAATGAGTCTTTGTGGTCATACCCAGCGGCGTTGACTCCGCAGTGCTGCATTACGATTCATGAAAGGACATCAATCTGTTGTCCATGTCCCATTTCCATTCCAAGTAGATGGCTATAAGTTTTTACACTGATCTACCACGCCCACCATGCCCCTTACCAAGAAAAGGACAGGTCTTTTGAGTGCAGAAGTTAATGAAATAGATTGTTGCTTGTTAAAATCACAATGACTTTTGCTGGGATTGTGTGTAGTGTCCCTTGACATAGAGTGTTATTCCTTATATGATAAACCTTGATGAGCTTCACTGGCTGTCCTGAGTCACGATCGAGTTACTTCATTGGTCTATCTGTGATAAATACAACAATGAAACGGAAGCCTATACCCATGCTGTTTTCGTTTCTTTTGCCTTTTGCAACCTCCATCAAATCATCAACCAACTGTACGCCTCGATTATCTTTCAAGGCCTATAAACCATCTTGAAACCGCATATTTCCTTGCCTCCCTACCAGCACATTAACCCCCGTAAGACGGGCAGGACAAAAAGCGCGCTCATTCCTCTCCCAGCACCTGTATCTCCTCATGTGCCATGGGACCAACACCAGAGCACATCGTTCAGCTCCCCGTCAGAAATATGTCTGTTACTGCACTCGCTGAGAGTGAGACTGCTCCTGTCGCACAGCAGCATCAACAACAAGCTCAACAGCTCCAGCCTCAGGTCAGCACAGGTAGCCCACCTGAGCGCATCAATTTCACCAGTCCACCCCACTACTACCCGCCCGCCTACCCGCCATCCATTCAGAGGCCATCCAGTTCTTCAGCAAGCGGCCCAGGAAGGCTGTCTCCCTATACCACAGGACCTGGAATCTAGAGTCTCAAAATTCCCAATCCCACCTCTCCGACAAGCTCTTATCCTCCGCAACATACCCTTCGTTGAGAACTGCTGCCATCAATCTTATTACGGACTAGAGGACACGCAAAAAAAACAAAAAAAAACAAAAAAAGAATATCAGCTACCAAGAGCGAACACCGAATCCACTTCTCAAAACATCACTACGATCGAAACGACACCTTCTTCTCCTGCGATCTCACCCGTCAGTAGACAACCACAACAGGGGTAGTACATACATTACGCTACATGTAGTTCGACGCATCCAACACGCTCTCTTAACAGAGGCGCGACCAGAAATTTTGGACGATCCACGAATCACCATCAGAAAGTCACCTTTCTCCCTTCGCCTCTACCCCCACCAGGAAAGAAATCCTCTACAAAAGACGACTAGGCCAAGAAAAGCGTTACATTCTTCCCTCCCTAACCGGAAAACCTCAACATGATGGCTTCCTGCTGAGTTGATACCATCCATTCAATTCCTAGCATTCACGCCCCCTCTCCTTTCGCCTCTCCTGAGCAAGCCGATCAAGAGGTATTCGAAACCGAGGCTACACGCCGTCACCAACCTGAGTTTGCTCACAGTGTTACATTGTCTCTCCTCGGGGAACCTTTGACTCTGGCTGGGATCGCGGCGCTGGTCGTGTTCTCAACTTGCCTGGTCTCACCAGCCACTGACACTTACCTATCTCTTTTGCAATCAGGACATCTCAATCTTTGACAAGTGACACATCACATCACATCACAAAGCAGCAGGTATAATGGATACAAAACAATAAAGGTTCCTTTCATTAACTATCAAAACACGTACCAAAAAGCCGAAGTCATACCGCAGTGCTAAAACAACACGTGTGTGCCAAAGAACAAAACGTCCCGCCCGCAATCCATATTTCTCCCACGCCCTCTACCATTTAGTCATGTACTCATCAACCTCACCCCTCTGACCTCCTCAATCTCCTCCTCTCAACCCTCTCCTCCCTCGACCTCCTCCGACTCTTTTTCCTCCCACCCCCATCAGTCCTAACACTCCCAGTCCCAGCACTCCCAGTCCCAGATCTACTCCTCCCCCTTCCCCTCCTCCTCTTCCCCTGGTTCAGCAAGCCACGTTCCTACTCCAACCCCCTAAACCTCCTATTAAACTCCTCCACCGCCACGGCCACCATCCTATAAATAAACGTCCTCCCACTCTCCTCCCCAATAGGAATGAACGGCCCGTTCGTCCCCCCCCTCAACGTCAAGCTCAGCCCCGTCCTCTCCTTGGCAATAGTCTGAATATCCTTCAACGGCACATCCCACTCCGTCTGCAACCTCCGGCTTCTAATCAGCAAAATCCTCGAGTACGTCACCATAACCACCATGTCCTCCGTCGGGAGCTCCAGGTGGGCAATGTACTGCTCGTCAAAATACTTTCCATTGTCCACTTGCTTCAGCCATGACTGACCAAGCGCTTCCCGTTGGCTGTAGGGGCGGACGATACCGTCTGCGGGAATGTAACGGGGTAGACGGACACGATCGAGTTCCGAGCCGTCAAACACGGTCGTGGTGTTGCGTACGCCTTCAGATATGTTCGACGCAAAATCCAGGACGCCAATGGCTGGTTTGGTGGCTAGACCAACGACACCCTTCCCGATACCCTTGAAGAAACCCAGCGCACCTTCTTGCTCCGCACCCTCAAGTGGCTTCCTCGCCAGACCTCCCACACCTGAAGCAACAGAGGTGAACAGGCTGTTAGCGCCCGCAGTGACGCCGTAAATGGCGTGCTTTGGCCGGTTGCGAGCACGAGTAATGCGTCGCCTGTCCTGGAACTGCTTATCCATCGTTGCCGCCGCAAGACCCTTGGCGAAACTGCCAGTGACCTTGGAGAGCGAGTCACTGACGCCAAAGACCGATTTTTTGAAGAACGAACCCGCGCCACGGGCGACGCCGAGACCAAAGTCCTCGGGTTTGTCAGACATGATGAGCCCTTGGTAGGGTTCGTAAAAGATGTCGGCGAAGCCAGAGCTGATATTGTTGAACAGACCGACTGGGTTACCGAGGAAGTCGGCACTGCCCAAAATCTTGTGAACTTGGTACAGTGCTTCTTGGCTGTAGTGGTTCGAGATGTTCTGGATCAGGATCGGGATTGAAACACGGACGTTCTCCAGCATCAAGGCGTTGAACCGGATGGGCGCATCGTTGATGTTTCCAATGGCCATGGTCATGACATTGAAGAAGAACATGACAGGGTTCCGCGACGAAGTCTTGTCTTCGGCATTGACACGCTCCGTGCGCACAAAAGACAGATCAAGCTGCATGGGCTGGATGTTGAGAACCTCAAAGTAGATGTCCTTGCCGGACTGCTGCTGCTTGGGCTGCGGGACGTCAATGTTGTCATCGCAGAGCTTGTCCTCCTCGACAGTGTCTGACCACGAAGCCCCCGGAATCTTGGAGTACTCCAACACCGCATAGATGAAGTCTTCGTCGAGTTCGACAGTCATCTCTTGCAAGAGAATGGTAGCGTACTTGATGTACTCGACGCCATAAGAATCATCCTTGACACGAGTGACCATCGCGTGCAGCGACGGGTGAGCGTCAACTTCCTGGGCGCGCTTCGGAACCACGCTGGGGTAGAGAATCATGGGGAAGATGCCGCCATAGAGTTGGTTGTCAATCTGGATCCACTTGACAGCCAAGCTGATAGTCTGGTAGAGAGGCGAGTCACTGTACCGAAGCGCCACATCACGGAAGGTGATGTAAGCCAACTCCTTCAGCTGTGAGTTGATGAGGGATACGCCAATGCCAGACAGACGCAGCTGCGCCCTAAAGGTAGTGCCTGTATCCAACTCCTTGGCCTCGAAGCCTTCGCGACTGGTGGTGGATCCTGCGTTGGACTTTTGCCGGTACAAACTCTTGGACTGCTTAAAGTTGGACAGGATGAGAGTCTGTGTCGGGCCGTCGGCGGTGACATTGATGTCAATGATCTTGGACTGCCCGTTGGTGCCAATAAACTTCATGGGCATCAAGTTTCCAATCTCGGCCAGCTTAACATAGCGCTCCTTGTTGTAAGCACTGATGCAAACCTCCTTGTGCTTCGCGGCTGGGAAGTCCCAGGCATAGGGCATGATGCTCCTGGGTGGCAGACGGTAGCGCACAGGCCTCCAGCCAGACCGGTCCTCGGTGCCATCCTCATCGATATTGGGGTTGACCTGATAAAAGGTGAACTCGGTGTCACTCTCATTGCGCATGGAGAAAGGCCAGGCCTTTTGCTCCATGGACAGGTTGAGGAATATGGTGGCATCCTCCATGAGAATGTCAACCCGGACGAGGCGCTGACGCTGACCAGCCTTGGCAATCTTGATGTGAGTTGTGCCGAGATCTGAGATGTTGAAAGGTGCTGTCCATTGGTTGTCGACACCAGGATGGCACATGCAAAGTTGCTTCACATGACCTCTGTTGAGAAAGTGTAATGGCCGGAAGGCACCACTCTTGAGCGAGATAAGGCCAGATGAGCTGGGCTCCCGGATGTTGATGTCTTCCCCAAGCTTGTTTTGGATGACATATCTTGGCGCCAGGGTAACCGTCTTGATCATCTTGTACTTGCCCTGACCCGACTCGACAGTAACACCAAGATGGATCTCGGCATTCCGTGTTGGAGAGTTGAGCACAACTTCCGACGTGCTCCCGATCGCGTCAAAGCTCTGCGGCTTACTCCACTCCGAGTCGCCGACCTTGAGTAGAGCACGATTGCGGTGGTCGTCACTATTGAAGGAGAACATCATGGGCTTGGTCTTGCGGTGGCTTTCGTTGCCAATGTCGATGAGTGCCTGACCCGCCGCAGCCTTGGCCTGTTGCATGAAGCCCTTGGAACGGACGCTGACATCCATACCCGTCTTGTTGAGCACGACGTAGGGGCTGTACACGGTGACCTTGAACGCACCACCGCTGTCTGGAATACGATAGTAGTGCAGCCGCAGGTTGAGCGCCATACCAGCATCGTCCTTGCAAACGAGATGTGTTTCCTTCTTGAAGTCATCGGTGGCCCCAGCGTTGATGATGGCAAACTCGCTCGGCTTGAACACAGTGTCCTGCATATCGACACTGAGGAGCAAGAGGTGCGACAGCTCGACAACGTGGACAGGGCTGACGCCGCCCTTGCGCAAGAAGTTAGACCAGTCCTTCTTGGTGTTCTTGTCGTATATCCTATACTTGAAGTCATAAGGCAGCAAGTTCTCCAAGGTGACTGGTGCTGAGAGTTTGAGACGCATGTATGGGTAGTTCCTGCGATGGTCAGTTATTGCGTTGCAAAAGCGCAGGTACTGCGACAACATACCTAGTCATGGGGTTTGCCTTGTCGAAGCGAGCAGACATCTGGAAATAGAATGGCTCCGCATGGTCCCCCTTGCACACCATCGTCTTGGTTGGCCGCTTAAGCAAGTCCCTCCACCATAGCGTGTCATTGCTCCATCCATATCCAAATCCAGGATCAGGACGGACAAGCAAACTCTTCAAGTACGCAGCCCCAACCGGTGCTGGCCGGCTCTCACCGGGCGCAATCTTCTCAATTTTGAGAAGGTGGCCCTCGTGCGCATCGTACACACCAATCTCGACAGGAATATCCGTCTCGTTCTCAACCAACAATGGACTGCGCAGAGTCACATATTTGACGTTGTCGGTTCCAAGCTCGACGTGGACCAAGAGCTTGTGCAGAACCTGATCAGCCTTTGGCTTCAAGGCATACAAAAACTCGCCCTCTCGAGTTAGGCGAATGTTCTTAACCATGTCGAAGCCACTGCCCTCCAGCTGCACCCCAACGCTGCTAACACCGTTCTCTGCCAGAACATTCTCACGCATCTTCTCCCAGTCCTCAAAACTCCAAGGTGCTTCCTGCCCATCTTCCAGTCTGAGAGACGTCGGCTCTTCACTGCTCTGTCGCTTGGCATGTACAGCAACGTTGAACCCCGTGTGGTTGCGGATGCGATATGGTGCTTCAGCACCACGAGGCTTGGACAAAACATCCTGGTCCTGAGAAAAGAAGGCGAAGGACTTGGACAAGAGAGCAATGCTAGCAGTGGTGACAGTGACATCAAAAGTCCGGTTGGAGGCAACATCAACCGAGGTGACACCAGAGGCCTGGTCACGAGCTACACCAAGACCAACTTGCCAGGGCTCGATCAGAGGCTCCCAGGCGGACTTGGCAAAGTTGTAGATGTTGGTGTACATCTCGATGGATGCCTCCGCCTTGAGGTTGGAAGACCAGTTTGCAGCGGTGCTTGTGAACTTCTTGATGCTCATGTCCAGAATGGGAAGTTCGTGCAAATCGCCGATCAGCACTAGACGGACTCCGTCAATGGTGGCAGTGAGCTCTTCGTGTCTAGGAGGCGCCTTGACAATATCATGCGGCACGAGTTGCCCGGACTTGGTGGAACGACCAGAGGTGCTGACACCGCCGACACTCTTCTTGCTTGCCCGTGTTCTCGCAGCGAGGGTGGACCCGCCCTTTCCACTGGCCGATCGTTGCTTCAATCCAGGCGGTGCCTTGAGCTGCTTCGCCTTCTGATCGGAGGCTTTAGCAGTATGATTGTTTGCGGGAGTGCCACCAGACAGCTCAGATGCTTTTGTGATTGTCTGCATCACCAGCAAAATATCTCGGAGCGAGACCCTAAGAATAAGAGGCTCAACATCGACATGGATCTTGGTTGTCTGCGGTTGCGAGCTATCCATGGACATCTGGACGGAGAAGTCGTCAATGATTCTGAGCCGTGAATCGTCGAAGCGGTCCATCCGGCACAGGAACATGCCGCATTGAGATATCTGGAAGGTGAAGGCGTGCTGCTGGGACAGGAGGACTTGCTTCGTTCCCAGCACGAGAGCCTCTGAGCTTGCACTCAATGGGTTGGCGATGAGAATGACTTGGGCATCAACCACGTTGACGCGGTAGGCAAAGGTCAACTTCTTGGGCTCCGGTGCTTTCGGGGCTTCAGCTGGCTTCGACGGAGAGATTCCGCGGCTGCTACTCTGGGAAGGTCTGCCGAGACTAACTTGCATGGAGTCTGCATCGCTCATCTCCTCCGGGCTCTCTATTGGGCTCTTGTCTGGGATAGCAGGTAGCTCGACAACCTGCGTACTAACAGTAATGAACTTCTGCAACGCAAAGAGGTAGTCTAAAGCGAAGATGACACGAGGACTGTCGATAGCAATCATGGCGATGACGTTCCTCTCCTCACCACCTGACATCGTGATGCTGGCCATGAACTGTTGGACATCCTTGTTGTTGCTCGTCATGATGCGACGGAACTTGTTGGTCTCGCGATGCCGTGTGTCAAAGATGGTGAAGGCCTGGATAACAAGTTCAGCCTCGAGACTCCCATTCGAGTCCATCCGGGTCTTAATAACGCTTGAATCTAGGCTAAACTTGGAAAGACTGGCAGCGTCCATATCGCCAACTGGGGCATCTTCCGGGGCACGAATCAACTCCAAGCCAATGGTGTTGACCGTGAAGACAAGGTCCAACTTCGTCCAGGCCTGGCCGTGAGTGCCAAGTTCAGGGCCCATGTCGATGAGCTTCTCGTTGCTACTCTCGCTATTAAAGCCAGTCATGGTCCTAGCACGCTCCAGAGTAGCATCGTCGACGTCACGCTCAGCCTCCTCGTCACTCTGCTCAGCACCACCAGCAAAGGCGGCAGGCACAGACCTGGACAGCTCAAGAAGAGAATTGAGCTGGTAGGGAGTGATGCGGAGGTTGAAGTCAGTCATGGTTCCCTCAATGTCAAAGTCGGGCCGCTTGACGCCCTCCTTGTGCTCGGCGTACGTGACCTTGAACTCGAGATCAACGTGGTCGATCAGTTCCAACTCCTCCGAGCGGTCACCAGTGTAGTGGAAGTTGGAAGTCAGACGAATATTGCGGATACCAGCAGACAGCTTCATGGCAATATCTGCGTTCTCCGAATCGTCAAGCGGGGCAAACTTGTTCTGGGCATAGATCTCTCCCAGGTAGGCCGTGATGACGTCTCGCTTCGGCCTTTCGGGCATCACAACTCGAGGGAAGACAACAATGGGGGTGTTGATGACAACGTCGAACTTTATCCGACTTGACGTCTGTTGCAGCTGGTTGGCCTGGTTAGCCGCAGCCTGACGAGCAGCATTGTAGATGGCTTGCATTTTGCCAAACTTGACGAGGAAGTCCACAATCTTCCGGAAAGGCTCTTCAAGGAAATTGACCTTGACGGAACCGGCACGCAAGAAGATGGACGAGTCATAGCCTGGGTACAGCTCCGGCTTGAGTGGATCAAAAGTCTCGTACCGGAAATTGGCGAGCTCTTTGCCCTGGATTGTTACCAGTTGACGAAGACTAGAGTCTTCTGAAACACCCTGGTTGACATCGTCCACCAGAGTCAGGTCGCCGAGCTTGGTGTTGACCCGCATGGTTCTACCAAGAAGGAAGACTCCAACATCGGCATGGTTGAACGACAGAGTGGCCAGCCGGATCCCATCATTATT
Source organism: Podospora pseudoanserina (assembly GCF_035222485.1). Lineage (NCBI taxonomy): Eukaryota > Fungi > Ascomycota > Sordariomycetes > Sordariales > Podosporaceae > Podospora > Podospora pseudoanserina. Next base: position 2,620,010 of record NC_085924.1, read on the forward strand.
CAGGATCATGCGAATACTCTTGAGATCAACCTTGACCCGGATTGCCCCGGCCTCCTGCTGGAGCTCTTCCTCTGGGGGGACCACTTCCACATCAACTTCCGAGTCATCGTCGGTAATAGCTTTTTGTGTACTGGCGTTGTTGCTTGCATTGTTATTGGTGAAGGTGACGAGGATGAAGTCGAGCAGCGTGAGAAGAGTCTTGCGCGTGACGACGAGATTGATGGTGGAGACGGCGACATCCACGTTGGTCTCGATGCCTTCATAAACACTCATGAACTCTGGCGACTCCTTCTTGACCCTAACAAACTTGACATGAACCAGGTTTCTCGCTTGCTGGCGATCTTCTACATCACCAGACGACACGATGGACTTGAACTCGGCGGAAGGGTTATCCACAAAGTCGTCGACGGTCACTGAACCCAGTGCCACTTCAGCTGCCATGTCATAGGGCCGAAGGTAGTACTCAACACCAAAGTGTTCGGCCACGAGTTCCACAAGAAGCTGATCTGGGCGTTTCTTGTCAGGATCGCTGCGGTAAAGTGACCCCCTGAGCTGGTCAACTGTGAACTTGAACTCGAATATCCGTTGCTGGAGCTTCAACTGGTCCTTAGCAGAGGTGTCTTTGGCGTCTTCAAACTTGTCGTTATCATCATCCAAGTCGTCGTCGTTCAAGATGATGGCTTGCTGAGAGGAGGGGAACTGGAGAAGCTGAGTAGACGGCGCACGGTCCGCCCACCGCTGTGACCGTGACGAGGCATTGCTGGCGAGACGGGGTCGCTTGGGGCGGGTTTCCAGTGACGTTTGTGTCTGGTCACCATCAAACTTGGGTATCGCGACTTCGATGATTCGCATGAGAGTCTTGTACTTGGCATCCGATGCGCTGACATGTAGCACGGGGAGATGACCAGACACTCTGAGCTTCGTGAGGTTCGGAGCTTTGGGGATGATGGACGTCTCGACAACAAAATTGACGTTGATCTTGTCAACAATGTGAAGCTTTTGACGTTCGTCCTTCTCTACCAGCTGTTGTTTCGTCTCCTTAATAGAGGGTCCAATCAAGACCTGAGTGGATGTGAGCTTGACCAAGAACCGATCATACATGAGAGATTCCAGCCGCTTAAAGTCTTCGTCTGTGTAGCTCTGGTTCTGCTTGGACTGGACCTCCTTCATCGTATCCCTGTCCACTAGCTCGCTGGTCAGGCTGATGTGACCGGCATCCAGAATCAGGCATGTCGACTTCTTGTTGGTGATGCTCTCGGGGATGATGATAAGGGGCGCTTGCAAGTCGAGCTTGGCATTGACAGTCTTGTGTTCCTCCAAGGCAAACTCCAGACCTGCTCTCGTCTGCTCCCGAAGGCCCTCCACCGTAGCACCAGCTGTCTCCATGAGCGCGTTGATGGACTCCATGTGCCGGTCTGGTGGCCTGAAGAAGTCGGCCACACCTACGACGACATTGGGATTCCACACAATTTCCAGAGGCTTGAGCTTGGCAGTCACAGCCACATCACCTTGTCCATCCAGAGGGTTCTGCTCGACCTGGAACTGGAAGAATGCCTCGTTACCGTTCTTCTCCAGCTCAGCGATGGACAGGCGTTTGTCGGGGTCGCTCTCCGGGGCATCCTTGACGCGGACAATCTCCTTGTAGACACTGTTGGGAGTGGTGCCATCGTTGACGCGCAGGCCACCAAGACTGAGGTCAGCCAGGAACGAGTCGGGACGCTTAATACCCTTCGCCTTGAACACATCAAAGTGAAGACTAATCAGATCTCGGGTGTCACCATGGGGACTTTGCTTGAGCGTGAAACTTCCCATGCTAAGAGATGCCTCGAGTTGCATCTTGACAGTGTCCCTCGGTACGTCGACCTCGGCGGCAAGTGCCGTCTTCTCATCCCAGTCGATAACCTCGTAAAGCTCCTTGCGTTGCTCCTCGGTGATCTGGATGTTCTCAGACTCATCCTGCTTCTCTTGATGTTGCGGCTTGGAACCCCACGCCCAGGCCAGCCAGCCCTGTTGTTGCTGTGGTTGCGCGGGTGGACGGTTCCTGAGGGCTTCCGCATTCTCCCTCTTAAGCTGGTTACGGGCGAGCGAGCGCCAGAACCGGAGATCCTCGTAATCGAGCTTCCACTCCAGCCTGTTGAGGTCGTCATTCTCCTGGGCTGACAACTGTTGGCTCTGCTTCTTCTTTTTGAACAACTCAATGTACCGCCTCCTGTCATCCCTGCGCTCTTTGAAGTAGTCCCAGGACCAACGCCTGTTGCGCTCGTGGATCTTGCTCAGCACAGCATTGCCGGCAAACTGGAGCCATGCGCGCGGATCCTCTTTTGGTCTGACTCCCTTGGGCTGGTATTTCTTGTACTCTTGATGTCGAATAAAGTAATGGAAGAGGTCCACCATCATCAGCGCATCACGGTATTGCTGGTCATCCAACACAAGACCAATTTCATCAAACAGCAGGTTGCCCTTGAACTTGGGCACCTGTCGACTTCCGGTCTTGTCGAGCTCGATCTTGGCCTGGCCGGAAACAGGCTTCAGGATGAACTGATGCGTGCCAGATTGGTCGTTCTCCCCGCTCACAATCATGGACCTGAAGTTGGCGAGCATCTCGTCATGTGGCGTCACCTCGGTATCAGGCGTCGATAACTCCCTCCCAGGACCCATAAGCTTTGTGTCTGTATTCCAGTATACCGCTAATGACTCCAACGTCGCGAGCTTGTGTGTCGTATGGCTTGAGTCCTGGATGAAGGTGGGTGTCCATTGCCCGTCTGTGCTGATAGCGCTGAACTCTTCGAGGGTGATACCCAGGGCGAAGGGGTGACCCGGGGCCGAGATGGCATCCTCGTAGCGAACGTGGATGTTCTTGACTGTTATCTGCAGGTTGTCAACAATCTTGGTGACCAGACTTTCGGTGAAGCTCTGGGTGCGCTTCTGCTCTTCTTGGCTGAGCCCTTCTTGAGATCTCTCCTTGAGCAACTCGGCTGAGTCCAGCTTCTCCATTTTTATCCTCTGCTTCCGCCTCTCCTCCTCCTCTTCATTGTATTCGGCCTCCTCCTTTGGGGACGCGAGAAGAAACACATCTTCGATGAAGATCTTGACCGGCGCACCACGTAGATTGGACCAGGGGATTACTAATGTGAGCTCTCCTAGATGCCCCTCAATAACGTTTATTGGAAGTTTGAGCTGGTCGAGGGCCTCCCGGCGCAATTCGAGATTGCGTAGCTTGACATCTCCGGACCAGATGCCGACCTTGAGCTGTGTTGGGTCAAAGTTCTTGACATACATGCCCAAGAAGCGGTTGAGCAGGCCAGCTACCAGGCCTTCCAACATCTTGACTGTGTGGTGCCGTTACCCGGGCAGGGAACTGTCGTGTGTGTGGTTTATGGCGCGTGGTGCGGAGGACGCATTGGTAGGAATTACTCGCAATTTAGAAGTTGGTAAAACAGCCGTGAGTATCGATATTACGTTGGTAGAATCGTCAGGTCATGCCACGGAATCGCAACGGCAAAGAGAGGCTCGTGTATTGTGACTTCGTTGCAACTGGGAGTCAGGACAGATAGGTGTCAGTGATTATTGCTCTGTGGGTTCACGAAGCGGGGTTCTGGCATTGGGGAACGGGGACAGGGGGCTCATTACTTCAGATATCGCAATTAGGGAGAGTCAATAGAATGGAGGCGCACCAGGTGTGGGAGAAGATGACAATAAGGTAGTGGTTCTTGGTGCCGGAGCCGTCAGGTTTTTGGGCTTTGGAGAAGCGTCGGGTTCTTCGAGGTGCCGATGACGACTTGGTCTGCTTTGCACTTTCTGGCTCTGCCTGCCGTTGGTGCCCGCGCTGAAGATTCCAGAGCTCGGGCCACCTGACTGCGGGGATCCGCCAGAACGGTAGGTTTACGGTGGGGTGCAGTTCAACAGCCACTGGGAAAGTATGTGTTGCCGTTGGGAAGATACCTATCATCAACCAGGATGATGGGGTATCTTAAAGACGTAACTCATGTCCTGATATTACATGTATAAATCTGACCAAACATCTGGTCAGATAGGCATTTGTTTGCTCTGTCTCCAGTGTCTTGACTCTGCATTCCATGACTTTGGAGATAGCGGGGCATCAAAAAGCAAGCCACACGCCAGGGTGCTGTTAGCCACTCCTTGGCCTGTTATCAGGCTTGAGCAATCACAGTGCTCCGACTGCCCCACTCGCAACCTCAATTACGTCACTGGGGAACACCGGGGGCAGCTTCCAGTATCAAGAAGGCAACGATTCAAGGCACCATTGGAAAGAAAGACTGGACGGCCGGAAAGACGGAATGGCTTTGATGTTGTGGTCGTCATATTCCCCATAATGAAATTTGATAAATCTCCTCTTTCCAGTGCTGCCATCCCATCTCATCTCTCTAATGAACTGAATGTCCCTTTCCTTTTCTGCATGTCCCACGCGCTCGCTTCCCGTCTTTCCTGAAGTACACGATCAGGAGCAGGGATACCATTAACCATTCAACATTAAACAACTCCAAATCCCACGATTGTCTTGTCTCGCCCAAAATGTTGCGTGGTTTCCGACCGGCTATTGGCCGAGCCCAAGCTCTGTCTACAACCCTTCGAACACCTCCCATCCGCCCCTCTCCCGCCTCCAAGAGCCTCCTCAAACATTCCAGCACCTCGTCCAGACCACAAGTCACCACCCAACCGAGATTGCTGCCCTACTTCATCCGCACGCAATATTCCACCAAACCACCCGTGCAACCCACCCAGATAGACAAGCAACACGAGCAAGAAATCGCCCAACACAAGCTCGAAGCCCGACCAGACGAGGTCTCAACCACCTCAACCGTCCGCAAATCCATCGAAACTGCACAATCCAAACCCGACGATGTAGACTTTGGCAAGGAACTGCGCGATGACCTGGTATGCACCCTTCCTTTCCTTCCCCACCCCTCCGACTCGGCCGAGTTACTGACACAATGTCATAGCACACGGTCAAAGACACCTTCGCCCTCGGCTCCGTCCCCCGAGAACCCTACCTCCTCGGCCTGGCCGGGACCTTGCCGTATCTCGGCACCTCCCTCGCAACAGTTTACCTCTCTTGGAACCTCAACGCCAAATTTCCCACCGACTCCAACTTTCTCAACAGCTTCATGTTCACCAATGAGGCTGCCTCCCAGTGGCTTCACTTTCTTGAGCCGATTCAAGTCGGCTATGGCGTGGCGCTCATCTCGTTTTTAGGCGCCATTCACTGGGGTCTTGAATTTGCGGAAAAGAACTTCTCCCGTGAGAGAACGCGCCTGCGCTATGCCATCGGTGTCGCTGCGCCGCTGGTTGCATGGCCCACTACGTTTTTCCCCATTGAATGGGCGTTGATTACCCAATTTCTGGCGTTTACGGGATTGTACTTTGCGGATGCGAGAGCGATGGTGAGGGGGTGGGCGCCGAGTTGGTATCAGACTTATCGCTTTGTTTTGACGGCTATAGTAGGGGGTTCGTTGCTGATCAGTCTGGTGGCGAGGACGAAGATTGGGGAGAGTCATGCGAGATTGTCGGGTGGGGAGTTGAAGGATTTGTTGAGGGCTGAGGATCCGAAGAATGAGTATCATAATTGGGAGAAGGAGGAGGAGAAGGAAAGGGCGAGGTTGAGGAAGGAGAAGGAGAAGGAGAAGAAGAAGGAGGAGGAGGCGGAGAGGAAGAAGAAGGAGGAAGAGAAGAGTAAGGGGAAGAAGGGGGATAAGAAGGAAGGTGATAAGAAGGAGAAGAAGGATGATAAGAAGGACGAGAAGCAGGAGGATAAGAAGAAGGATCAGAAGGAAGAGGATGAAAAGACCAAGAAGAGCGATGATAACCCTGAGGAGCCAAGCAAGGATCGTGCTGAGAGCAAGGATGGCGGTGCCCAAGATAAAAAGAAGGAGCAGATTGGTAGCCAGGATGGCGGAAACAGGAAGAACAGCGAGAAGCACGACAGTTAAGGGGCTCCTGGAGATGTAGTAATGTCGTTACGGATGATGAGCTATTGAGGGTAAGGGGGTGGTATTTCGGATCAGGTTTCATTTGTCTTGCATGAAGGTTATGGCGTCGATATTCCCATGCTGTGTAGTATAAAATCAACGTGAAGTTATCTCTCTACGCTCGGCATGACTTCCTACCATCCCGACCAGAACCAGCCCTCCGATTTTCTTCTTTTCTCCCCCAGTGCGGTGTCGAACGAGTCTGGAGTCATCCTGTGGGTGTCCATGTCAGCTGATGGCTTCTTATAACAGAAGCTGAGGGTGCTAACTTACCTTGGAGGATCTCATGCCAGATCCGCTGGTGATCGACTTGGCAGCAGCGATGGCATCAAACAGCTGTGCCTTGTTATTACCAACAGGCGCGGACACTTTGATCTTGCCACCAGTGGAAGAGCTCTTGACTTGGTAGGTTGTCCTGTGGTAGGTTTGAAGACGCGTCGCTTCGGGGACGCCAACATCGGTGCTGTCGTGAGGCGGGGGGGTAGTAGGAGGCTTCTTGGCCTGATCCTGATGAGGGCCGGAGTAATATGGCGTTGTGATCGGGACGAGGGTGCCGTCTGGGAGGTTCTGGTAAGTTACCGCTATTGCTTCGGATGGCTGCCGCAGAGGGTTTGGCTGTTGACGAGGGGGTACGTTTGGTAGTGCTGGTGTTGATAGTATGATGTAGCCAGAGGAGGTTGGCTTGAAGGGGTGTAGTAGTCGTCGACACCTGCTGTATCTTTGTCGCGGATTTGAAGCCTCGGTTTCGCGCTGCCTGACAGCGATCTGCGTCTTGAAGGGGTCGGTGTCTTGGCGACTTTGAACGGCTAAGGCAATTTGAGCCAGCCGGCGGCGTTCCTGCTGTTTGCTGGCGTAACGGTAGCAAAGGTGCTGTCCCTGCAGTTGACAACTTGTGAGTACTCGAGTAGGAAACCTCATCGGGGCTTGTGGGCTCGAGAGCCCCGAACTCATCAGGGGGCTTTGTGGTGGGATTTGCGTCTGGAGAGGGACACCTTGATGAAGTTGGAAACTTGTTACTGAATCAGAGGCCTTTGTTTGGAATCTGATGTTTTTGGAGGAGGGAAGTTTGAAAGAACCAAGTGAGGTGTTCAAATGAGATTGTTGCAGGGACGAGGCAGAGATAGCATTCCATCTTCAATGAACTTCCGCGTCATCCGCCAGGGCTAACCACGGACAGCCAGTTCACTGTGGCCATTGTTGTCGGAGAAAACATACATACTTGTATTCAGCCGCTCAAAAGCTATCGTATTTTTTTGCAGGCTTTTGAGTCGATAGTGCTGGTGCTGACGTTTGAAGAAACTGTGATTGGCGCGGGCACCCATTTTCCATGGAGGGACGACCATACCCAGCGCAGCGCAGGTGATGGCTGCTGCTGTGGCATGATTTCGTTTTGGAGTGACGAGAAGTGCTTTTATGTCTGGGTGGGTGGTGAACGCGTGGCAAGTTGGCTCGGGAAGGATGAAACAACACTTGAAAGATTAGTTGTGGTTCAACATTCCATATCTGAGGGTAATGGGTGTGCTCGAATGATGTCATCATAGAGCTCGGCGTTCAGAAGGAAGGTCTGACCTTGTGGTTTCGGTGAAAGGTATGCGCGAGGTACTATCCATGTTGAGCGATCACCTTCATCGACGAAGTTACCTGTAACAAAGAGTATAATTGCAATGCTGGATTCAACTCCATGGAAAGTATAGGCCAGAGTCACACCACCCGGGCACTCAACCAAAGTCGAGCGTTTGATGATTTCGATGTCAGCTCTTCCCAAAAGTCACACATGAACTGGGTCCCGTTTCTGGCGACGATTTTCCTTGAAGTGATGCCAGTTTGACATTGCTCCTGTGACGGGCTGGCAGCACTATACTTGATCCCTGAGCCAGAATGACTCAACACCACCCGCAGCCGCCACTGCAGCCAGCACCCAGAACTCGAGTCCCGCGTAACCTATCCGATCACCGACTTCATAGACCTTTCCCGTGACCAGCGGGCCTACCGATCGCGCCAGGCAACCAAATGGAGCCGCTGCGCTATTGGTTCGAGCGAGGAAACGTTCGGCTGGTGTGGTTTTAGCGATTCTAGCAGTTCGTCAGACGGGTCAGTCCCAATTTCTTGAGGTCAGCCGGCCTACCAGGAGACATACAAAATGGTCGAGCAAATGTACCCAATCGATGACAACACAACGTTGAACCACAACTCCAGAACGACCAGCATTAGTGCCAATGTGCTGGACGTCACTGAGAGTCCCAGGCAGAAATGGTGTAACGGTGTAGACGACCGGGTAGGCGCAGAGCACGACACGGTATGCCTGGAGTGGCCCCATCTTGTTGGTAAACCACGACACGAACCGTATTTGGGCGATGGCTGCAATTATGGCATGAGACAAGAGTATAAAGCCTTTTGTTGGACCACCGTACCCGAAAGCACCGGCCAGCTTCTGTGTTGAAATGTCTGGGGGAGCCGCGAGGTAGGCAGGCATGATGGCATCTGAAGAGACTTTGTGGAAGGCCAGGAGAGAGACGGATAAAGTCTGGAGGATGAGCTGCTTGGTCAAGGCTCTCATTGGACGTATGATCTTGTCGTCTTCGTGGTCAGAGACATTGCTGATATCCTCTTGCTAGGTAGTGTCAAGTGTCTCTAAACTTTCAAAGCCCTCCTGATTAGTGTCAACCATCTCATAGTCATATTCCTGCCCGTGCGAGGATTGCCTTCCAACAATGTCACGGCCTACTGCAAGGGCCCAGTCCGGAATTTCTCGGAGCTCCGGGTGCGTCTCCTCTAAGAAGAGAGGGCGAAGATCAACGCAAACAGCTGCAGAGACACTACCACGGGATTGGGTAGCAAAAATGGATAGGTTGTCCATATGGAACCAGGTGGGAACACTGACGGGTAGTTTTTGCCTGGATCTGCCAACATGCCTCCAAGAACTGGACCGATGAGATTGCTGGTATGGGTTAGATCCAGGCAAGGCTTCTGAGTGGAGTATCCACAAGCTGTCCATGTGTCGTACATATTCCAGAGACCTAATAAACGTCACAAAGGACAAAGTAGAGGCTTCTCTCCCCTGTCTTGTCAGCATTCAATAGCTCTAATGTTGCTTCAGAACTAACCTCTTTGCCCATCCTTTCTTGCAACCTCAACAGTACACGCTGGAACTAACCCGGTGTTGGGGTTGAGAAGGCCACCAAAAGCCCTCGATGCGGCAGCACTGGCTATGGAATGTGAAATACGAAGCCATCCTGAAGTTATCATGCAACACACTGAACCGATGAGAAGGCATCTCTTCCGACCGATCTTGTCACTGACGCGGGACCAGATCATGCCACTGAGGGATTCGGAAAAGGTGAATATTGCAATGAGGAGGCCAGCGTAAAAGGATATCTGCGCATCAGGGACTTCGTTGAAAGTGCCGATCATGAAATAAATATATGGGAAAGATGCTGGTCCATGCAATGGCCTTGGTTGCTCGTAGGAAGCCTAGGCTCAAGTCAGTGACGTCGATGTACTGAAAAACGGCGAGTTGTCGTATCCACCGAGACAAATAAGTTGAAGACGGATATCAGCAATTGACCCGACGCTTTCACTGGTTGAAGCCATCATCTGAATGATATTCATATGGTGAGATCGATGTCTAAGGTATCTGTCAAGGCCGGAAGGGCGGGGTCAAACTGCAGGTGAGCAGTACTCGACGTGCACCTGCCCCACAATATCAAAGGTGAGTACCACATTGAGTACCTCATCATCGCAGCATCTTAAGTCAGACCTGGTCCAGCACTTGATGATGCCAGGTTGGCCCAGCCTTTGACTCGATGTGACAGTTTGAGCGCAGAACTCCATGAACGTGCATGGCACCTGTTGGCAGCTAGTAAGGCAGCCAATCCGAGCCAGAAGATGTCAAATCGTATATGGGGTCCAAAAAGGTGTCAATTCTGGTGTTGCACGAGGGTGAGTTAGTGGCTCAGGTCCCACCGCCAAGATAGTAATTCTTAACAGTGGGCCCAATTAACTATTCTTACAGAAGATAGCCGGAAGGTGCAGCTGCCTTGGACCCCTCTTTCAACTCAACCAAGCCTTCCAGATTGACTGTCTCCAGAGGATCAACACGTCTTTCGCCCAAGAACTTTCTTATTGCATCAGGTAACTTACAGAGATGGCAAGTACGGCCCCTACCCTTTTAATGCCCAATCAGCTGACAACGTTTTTGCCCCACAGCTTCAAAAATTCCGAACGTCTTTTCATGTCAAGCCACCAGCATTGGACCCAGATCCATTCGGTCTCACTTTGATACATGATGCGACAAACTCTGTGAGCGATATCATCTTCGTCCATGGCCTTGGCGGTTCTTCCTGTCGGACATGGTCGTGGAATCGCGATCCCGCTATCTTTTGGCCGTCCTGGCTCCGCCATGAAGAGTCCTTAACGTACATTATCAGCGAGTGACCCATATCAGCGAGTGACCCACCTCCCACCACACCCTAATAAACCATCATCAATTACACCACATCAACACAAGGAATTAACTATAATTACATCAGAAACAGCTGAATCAGATGCTTCTGCAGCCTCCTGGCAAGTGCGTGCATTATGGCCAGGCTTGCCGCATATACCACAGCACTGAGTCTTCGTACGAGACCCCCCTGTACCACCACCACTTTGTCGATTTTCCTGGATTACCTGCTCGCCCACAGCCTTCTGATCCAGTAGATCCTGTGCCTCTTGTACGGTAAGTGACCCTCCAAGCCTCACACGTGTTTTTTTGGCTCTCCGTCTCTTACTAAGTGCCTCATTGGCCTTTTGCAGTGCCGAGAGCTCTATACGGAGAAGAGCCACCTCGTGCACTACAGTTATCGTACCTTTAGCTAATCGATCTATAGTAGTTAATATACATATTAGAGAGCTACCCTAGTAGTTTAATATCTGAGTTTTAATAAGCTCTGACTGTAAGGTAGCTTCTCGAGGGTTATATAGTGTTTGGGAGAGCCAAGGGAATACCGTACCTAGCTTTAAAGATAGAGGTATTAATATACAAAGTTTTATATTTAGTTTAAAAAGTACCTTCTCTAGATCGTATAGTATAAAGCTAGTACCTATAAAGTTACTTTCTATATTTTTCTCCGTTATAAAGGTAAAAAAGGCCTCGCGGAAGGTATAGAGGAACTCGAGCTTACTTACGTAGTTAATATATATATATATTAAGTCCTCGATTTAGCGGCTATACGCTTATTTTAATAGCTTAAAGTAGCTAATATTAAGTAGTTAAAGGTAGTATAAAAAATATAAAAGTATATAGAGCGTAATAATATTATTTTATTAATAATAGTATTTAAATTTAGTTAAATAATAACTTTCGTAGCCGTTAAGGATTAATAATTAATATTTACCTTTTATCTAAAGCGCTATATAGTAATCGAAATACTTAATTTAATTTAGGCCTACCGGATTAATAATTTAATTATTATTAATAATTATAATACGTTAAGTAAATAATAAATTATATTCGGTATATTAATTAATAAAATAATATTATACGGTTAAAATAATAAAAAGAGGGATAGCTTAACCGAAAGTATTAACTTTCTAAATTACCGTTGCCTATTCGCGGTTATTAAGCTAAGTTAATTTCGCTTTATTAAGGCCGTGCGAGGTTATAATTACTATATCCGCGAAAATAATATTTATTATAAACCTAATCTCGTCGAAATTATAAATATTATTATTTATAATATTATACTTAGCCTTAATATTCTGTATAAACGCGAACTACTTATTAATAACCTTTAAATCTTCGCACTTAGCCTTCTAATAGTCGTATTTACGTGTAAAATACGTATAGAGCTCTAACTAGCGTTTAATAAATCGATATACCTAGAGCTTACCGATAGAAGGCGCATTACGTACGCGTAGCAGTTAGTTAGCTATATCTTTTACACCACGTAATCTAAGTGGAAAAGCTCGCGTATATAGCTTAATAATGTGTTAGATAGTAGCCTCCTTTTCTAATTAAGTAAGCTTTTTCGAATTAGGTATTATAGGTTAGATGACTAGGAAATAAACCACATGTGGATCTAGTCCACCACCACACTACTAGCTATATAACCTTATTAAGATTACCCCTAAATACTGACACTAGCTACAACAAGACTAATATTAAATTAATTTCTATAGAAGTTATACTAAAATGTAGCTTAATCACTGTCAGAGTCAGATATTGCATTTGCTTCTCGCTTGCGCCTAGTTTAAACCCAATAACGTACGCTGCGCCGCACAGGCTAGGCTGGCTTTAGCTGCTCCACATCCTCCTTAGCTACCACCTCTTCCTCCACTACCCTCCCTTTAATGCGGGCCTTTTTTAGATTATAGAGCCTTATAAACTTAGAATTCGAGTCTTCTCTATTTAACTTATGCCTTTTTCTTACTTCCTAGGCCTTCTAGGCGTTCTGTTAGTGCCTTACCGCATTAGCTTTGTAAATAAATGCCTTAGATATTAGTGTGTTACAGTTAACCCAACGGCAAGCCGCGTAGTATGTGGGGCGCAGGACGTCCCCAGCCAATTATTAGGAAAGTCAGGAGACAGCTAATTAGGGCTAGCCAGAGAGTGCTATAGCGCCAAGGCCCACGAGCACTCTGCAGGATGTAAGATGCTCGAGGTGATCGAAGGCATAGCACGACGAGTACTTTGGGGTCTTAAGGTCTATATATACGGAGGAACTGGCTAGTGTAGATAAATAGTTCCGTAGTATATAATTTAAGTTATATTTACGGTATTTAGTATTTATATTAAAATAAGCTATTATTATATATTATTTAGCTATACCGCATTAGGATTATTTAGAAGTACCTTTAACTAGTATCCTTTTTAGAGGTTTTAGATAGGGGTTCGTTATACGTTATATATTTACTTTAACTTTATTATAAATAAGTTAAAAGCGTTTTTTTATTATTATAGCTAGACCTAAAAACGTTTAAATGGGGGGCGTCCCGCCTAGCTTAAGCGCCGAGGGACCTTCTATTAGACCTATACTTTTTACCGTAAAGTAGGTTATTAAGTATTTTAAGGAACTTAAAGACGAGACTTAGTAAATCTAAGATTAGATTTTCGTTATCTCAATTACGTTTAAGTCGATTATTAAGTTCTTAATACCGGAGTACTATAAAGGAAAAAAAGTAAAACTTAAAGGGTTTTTAATTTAGTTTAAAACCTATTTTCGTTAATACTTAAATTAGTTTATTAACGAAAAATCGAAAATAATTTTCGCGGTTATTAGGTTTAAAGATAAGGCTTTCGTATAGTTCGAATTTATTTTTAACGATTATTATAAATAAAAGCCGGAAAACGAAAAAAGGTTACCGTGTCACGGTTCTAGAAGACAGTGGGCCCACGAGGGACCAATCAAGACTGGACCGCGCCGTCGAGCGGGGCTCACGGTCCAGATGGGCAACGGACCAATAAGATGGGGACCGGGGACCGCGGTGGGGCTCACGGTCCACGGTCCGGCATCGGCCAATCAGGAGCGGACCGAGGACCGTCTGTAAGTCAACGGTCCACGGTCCACGGATCTATATATACGGAGGAACTGGCCGGTGTAGATAGACAGTTCCGTAGTATGCAATACAAGTCACAATCGTTGGTATTCAGACTATTGTGATAGAGACAAGCCATTGTTGTATACTATTTAGCTGTACCGAACCAGGATTGTTCAGAAGTGCCTTCAACCAGTATCCCTTTCAGAGGTTCTGGATAGAGGTTCGTCACATACCGTAAAATACTTTAAAAGCTAATATACTTTCGAGATTAAGTTTAAGAAAATATTTAGGGAATATAATAAAGTAAAGCGCGCGTAAGAAAGCTTTTAAACCTACGTTATATACGTTTAGCGGTAAATTATATAATTTAGTTTAAAATTAATAGCTTATGTTAAAATACAGCTTTTGTTTGTAGATTTTACAGTGTATCTGAGCCCTGTATATTACAGGGCCTCAGAGGCAAAAACGATGGCTTGAATCAGCAGTGTTTAGGGACTGCGGTTACCGGAGCGGAAGCTCAGCCTCCGGAAGCAATCCGAGGTCCCGGAAGGCCGAGCCCTAGGGCCGGTGCCCTGCAGTGGTCAAACGGTAGCGGCAACGTGGCCTGCAGTGGCCCCTAACCTTATATTTGGTTAGCGCATTTAGTGGGCGTTCGGGCCCGAAAAACGCGCGTTCAGGCCCGGGAACGGAGCCACCCTCGGGGAGCAAGTAAGAGGCCGATAGCCTATAAGACCTCTGCCTCACACTCTATCCACTGTGGTATTTTTTAGTCTATAAGGTTCAATCAATATACTAGTTCACCACACTCATCAGTGCCTCACAAGCCTATGTTACAGTGATTTTCTTCTATATATTACAGGGCGCCGCCCCTGTAATCCTCCTTCCTTCAGTGCCACGGCAACTGTCGAATGCTGCAGTCAAAGTCTTCTTCGCTCTCAGTGTACTGCGCCGATAGCTATTTGAGCCTATATTTACAGGCCTCAATAGCACCTACTTCAACATTAAGCTATCTACGTAAGCCTTTCTACCGAGATTAAGTAGTATAGAAGATATAATTAATTAACTACTATACGCTTATAATATGCTTCCTATTAGTAAGTTCTAAGTACACCGATTTGTAAAATACTAACTATAGCTCTATATATATTTTATATATAGATATAACTACTAAAAGGCTAAGTGCGAGGATCTAAAGGTTATTGCCGAGTAGTTTGCGCTCGTATAGAATACTAAGGCTAAATACGGTATTATAGATTACGATATTTATAACTTCGACGAGATTAGGTTTATAATAAGTATTATCTTCGCAAATATAGTAGTTATAAGCTTAAACGGCTTTAATAAAGCGAAACTAGCTTAGTTTAATAACTATAAATAAATAATAATAATCTAAAAAGTTAAAACTCTTAGCTAAGCTATCTCTTTATTTATTATTTTAGCTACGCAGTACTACCTTACTAATTAATATACTAAGTATAACCTACTATTCACTTAGTATACTATAACTACCGAAAATAGCTAAATTATTAATATAGTAGACTTAGATTAAATTAAATACTTCGATTATTATATAGCGTTCTATATAAAAGGTAAATACTAATTCTTAATCTTCGATAGCTGTAAAAAATATTACTTGACTAAATTCGAACGTTATTATTAGCAGAATAATATTATTACGCTCTATATATTTTTACATTCCTTTTAGTTTCTTTAACTATTTAATATTAGCTACTTTAGATTATTAAACTAAGTGTATAATTGTTAGATCGAGGACTTAATATATATATATATATATTAACTATATAAATAAGCTAGAGTTCCTTTATATTTTCTACGAGGTTCTTTTTGCCTTTATAATAAAAAAGAATAAATAGGGTAGCTTTATAGGTATTAGTCTTATACTATATAATTTAGAGAGGGTGTTTTCTAAGTTAAATATAAAGCTTTATACGCTAATACCTCCAAATTTACAGCTTAGCATTATATAACCTTAGGTCTTCTAAATACTATATAATCCTCGAGAAATTAATTTATAGTTAATGTTTATTAAGACTTGCATTATTAACTATTAAAATAGCTTCCCGACTTTAATATTAGTAATAGTAGATTAACTTACTAAAGGTATAACAGCTATAATGCATTAGATGGTTCTCTTTTATATAAAGGTCTCGTTACTTTGTAAAGCTAATAAAGCATTAAGCAAATACTAGAGAGTTAAAAAAAATATACGTAAAGCTTAAAAGGTTACTTATTATATAAAAGTTATAGAATATACTAAATTAGAAGGCCGTAGATAAGGAAGGAGTGTAAAAAACGCAGCCAGAAAGTAGTAATATAAGGGGAGCTTATACAAAGGTTTAGTGCTGTAATATATATAGTAAGCTTAGCCATAATATGTATATTTATTAGGAGGCTGCAGAAGCATTTAATTCAGCTATTTCTAATATAATTATAGTTAATTCCTTATATTAATGTAGTGTAATTAAGGATAGTTTATTGGGGTATGGTGGGAAGTAGGTCACTTGCTAATATAAGTTACTTACTAATAATATACGTTATACTATATCTCTTTTATTTTAATAATTAAAAATAAATAGGGTATAATCGGTATCTATTATATAATATATATATATAATGAAATAAACGTTTCTTACTATTAATTTCTCTTGTTAAAAGAATATATAAAAGACGTTTTAAAGATTATTATTAAATTAAATACTTAATTTATATTTAATTAATTAAAATTATATAGTATTTTATTTATTTAAAATATAAAATTTAATATTATCTGATTTAGTTTGAATATAAGTAAGAGTTAATATTAAGTAGAGTAATATTTAAATATTATAGTAAATAAATAAGGTTGTATTTATAAATATATTAACTTATAGTCCTTTTTTTATATTATAGTTAAAACCTTTTTCTTTTAAACATTATAATTTTAACAAAAAATTCTATTATCTTACAAAACTTTATATAGTTTAATATTAATTTTAGTTATATAATCTTTTAATATATATTACTTTTATTTTTTCTTTATTATATAAAATAACTCTTATAATAATTTAACTATCGTAATTAAGCTCGCGAGAGTAGTAGCTGAAGCTAAAAAACTAAGTAGATATAACGCTATAAGTATCAATTGTTGATTGAAAGCGATAAAGTAAATACTTAAGCTAAGGTATATACTTATGTAAGAAAGTAAAACTAAACTGTAGTTAAGACGTTCTAAGACGAATCAACTTAATTTTTATGTTACTTTGTTTAATTTATTTGCAGAGTATTCGAACTTAAACGTAATGAATTTAGATATATATATACTTAGGTACATTTCAAAGCTGAAATTAATGCTGCCAGGGGAGTGGGGTGGCAGACCGGAGCGTGTAACCCCACACCCCACCCCAAATCCCAAAGCGGCAACATATTTCCCTCGACGAGGAAGAACACCGCACGTCCTGTGGCTGGTAGGGTTACCAGGCACTGGAAAGTCGACACTGGCCGCGAAGACCATCGACCATATCCAGCAAACTCTTCATGAATCGAACTGCCAGTACCATTTCTTTTCAGAGAGTGACCCGCTGAAACGGGATTTGTCCTTGTGTCTTCGAGCGATTGCCCTGCAGTTGGCCATTGCCCATCCACCTCTTGCTGGACGACTCATTAAGTTCCACCGAGACACAAATTTCTCAGCTGCAGAGCAAACCTTTGCTCGTGTCTGGGATACTATTTTCGAGAACATCATCTTTCCAATCGACTTCGGGCACTCGCTGCACTGGGTTTTCGATGGTCTGGATGAGGCGGACCAGCCACATTGTCTTGTACGGCGTTTGATGCTCATGCAGTGCCGAACAACCATTAAAATACTATTTATCAGCAGACCACCAAGAAATCTGACGGCAATTTTGACCACCAAAAATGGTGTTGGGAGCCTAATAGAAGTGTCTGCTGAACAGACACGGGGCGACATCGAGCATTACATCTTGCCGATAGCGAGGGAACTCTTTACTTCGGACCAGCTCTCTCAACAAGAGGTGATCAAAAAAATACTTGAAAGGGCGGAAGGATCTTTCCTCTGGACAAAGTTGGCACTCGACACCTTGCGAGACAACTGGCATACGCTGGCTGATATCGATATTGCCTTGGGGGATGTACCAAATGGAATGCACGGGACATACGAACGAATGATGGAGAATGTCGAAAGTCAATCGGCGCGGCCACGAGAACTGGCTCTGCGGATTCTGACCTGGGTCTGCTGTTCCTACGAACCTTTAACCGTATCCCAACTTTCTGTGGCCTTGAAACCCGAGTTCGATGGCTTTCTCAAGCTCGAGGAATCAATTGAGCAGGTTTGTGACCAGTTCGTCCGTGTGAACGAAGGCCGAGTGTCACTCATTCACGCCACTGCGCGCGAGTTTCTCCTCCATGCATCACCCCAAGGCTCGGCTGCACCCATTGATCAACAGAGTGGCCATGGACGTCTTGCCATTTGGTGCCTACGTTTCCTATCTCAGGATGAGTGGCGACACAGGTTCTTGGCGTGCCAACAAGAAAATATCTCCGCAGATCGACTCGAAGCACTGTATCCCGAATTCCCTCTCTTACGGTACGCCATCAGCCACTAGGCCTATCACGTCAGCAATGCAAGGACCAGTTACTCCGATTTAATACCAGCTCTGGAAGTCTTCTGTAACAAATACATTCTGCACTGGGTCCACGGCCTGGCTCTTTCTCGCAGGTTGGACCTTGTGGTTACCGCAGTCCGTCATCTTAGCACATGGGCCGGTCGAAGACAACTGGAGCCACAGGTGGACGTAGAAGGCTTGTGTGTCACGGGTAAGAAGCAGTCCACCACCGAAAGATTTATTCTGCAGGGTTGGATGACCGATCTGATACACATCGTCGCAAAGTTTGGATCGAATCTTCTCCGAAGCCCATCGTCCATATACAAGAACGTCCCATCACTATGTCCAAAGGGATCCGTCACGTCGCATACTTATGGCCAAGGAGCCAGCTCACTTCTGTCTGTGAAAGGCCTAACAGCCACAGGATGGGACGATAGGCTCGCGCACATCACCATTGGAGAAAACGAGATTCTATCCACTGTTCGGTGTGCTGGGCGTTATTTCATTGCGCTCAACTCTTGCAACGGGGTTGTTTATGTCTGGGACAAGGACACCTTCCAAGAGATTAGGGGACTGTAGCATGGCGAATGGGTCATGCTGCTGTCAACTGACAACAGTGGGCGGCTGGTTGCCACGGCGGGACGGCACACATTTTGCGTCTGGGAACTAGCCACCGGCAAGCTTCTCTACAAGGTCCCCAAGACCAATCCTTCGCGGACCGTGAGCCTGGCCTTCGCGCAGGCTGATACCAAGCTTCTGATCGGCTATGATGACTGCAAATTGTCCTTGTACGACTTCGAAACCGCAAAGGAGGAGTTATCTTTCACCGTGGCCTTCAGCGAAGTGCCACAGCTGAGTTGCCCTAGGCTAATGGTTCTCAGCCCAAACCAAAGGAAGATAGCAATCGCATTTCCTAGTCAGCCTATGGCTTTGTGGGATATTTCACAGACACAGGAAGGAAACCCAAGGCCGCGGCTTTGTGTGCGCAGAACTGACAAAGATGTAGAGGTGCACGGGGGAGGGATGTTCAATTCGGATGAGAGGATAATATGGTCCCCTGACGGCTTCATCGTCTACATCCTCTACCAAGACACCACGGTACTTGTGTGGGATCTCGCAGAAGACGACCAGATTGAGCGCAACAACACCGGAGCGAAGGAAATGGCCATCAGTAGCTAGGGCACCTTGCTCGTCACCAGCAATAATGATGGAGCAATCCATCTCTGGAGTCTTCCCTCTATCCAATGGCTTTATGAGCTGAGGACGGACGAGTTCGTTCGTGATATTCGTGTCAGTCCTGACGGCCAGCGCATCTACGATGTTCGGGGGTCAGGATGTAATGTGTGGGCACCGGATGTTCTCATCTCACCAGATGTGATTGGTCATGAAACGCGTTGCATCTTGGATTCCTCACCTTCCGTCGACAGTACGAGGCAACAACAGCAACAGGATGCACACATTGCAGCTCTGGTATATGACGAGTACGAGGAGTTTTTCTGTGTTGGCCGCGATGACGGGTCGATCAACATCCATGACCTGAAAGACGGTGCAGTGGTCAGAAAGGCATACAAGCACGGGAACACTTCTGAGGTTGTCACGATTGAATAGTCGCGCTCCCGGCGATATATTGCCTCAGCTGATGACTCTAGCAAGGTCGTGGTGAAGAGGCTCAGGGTCAAGGAGGATGGGAAATGGGCCGTGTTTCCGGTTTTTGACTTGCGGGTAGGAGATGTGGTGACACAGATGCTGTTTAACAGGGATGAAACTCTGTTGTTGATAAGTACAGATTCGTCAGTCCGTGTATGAGATGTGAAGGCAAAGGCTGAGACGTGTAGGAGGCGATGGGAGTCCATGGCCGGCCATAGGTGGTTGAACTATCCTGATACTTCGGCTCGTCTTATTCGGTTGACTACAGAGGGAGTTTGCGTTCATGCTTGGCCTGACTTGACAAATGACAAGGAACTGGAATATGAGATGCCGGCTGTCAAGGACCGCAATGATGACGAGAAAAAAGGCGATACTCCCGATACACCGATCTCACAAACCCCATCCCATTCCAACACTACAAACAACACCACTCCAGGTCCCACAAGAAATAATTACAGCAGTTTGGCAGCCCACCAACGCTCAGTACATTCTTTACCAAACTCGATCCTCCCACCCCACGAGAGACAGAGGCAATGCCTTCTACCTCCTCCATATAAACAACAAGGTTTTCTCACGAACGAAACTGTCACCCCTCCTCAGCAATCGAGTCCGTCACATTCTTGGATTTGTCCAGGACCAACTGGCGTTCATTGACTGTGACAGTTGGATCTGCACGGTAGCGGTTCTTCATCACCATCAGCTCGCAGTAGGGGAGGCAGTGAAGCAGCATTTCTTTCTCTCTAGCGATTGGGTTCACTCTTCTCTTACGCTGCAGGTCATAAGTCGACGAGGGGTATGGCTGGTGGCGAGGAGTGGCGAGGTGGCGGTTGTGAGGTATATGAAAGGGTTTTGAGGCATGGTTGAGGACGGCATCGTGGCCGGAATGACCTTATATCTGGGATAAAATGGACAGTTGTTGAAAGTAACGTTGACGCGAGTCATGACAACTCTATTTCCATCTCGTTCGGTAATAGTATCAAATACTCCAAGACTTTGCCGAATACCCGGCTCCTGCCTCTTATTGTCCAGAAGTGTGGTGTGGTGAGGTGTTCGAAATTAGTGGTTCTCGTGGACGGACATCTGCGCTTCGAGAGATCGTCGCTTCAAAAGATCGTCGCTGAAAAGAATCACGTTTATCTTCTCTTCTCCAGACGTGGAAACCCTTAGCGGACAGTTATCAACTGTCCTCATTCTGACATGCATGACCCCGCTCTTATTCCCAGATAGCTGACAGCCAAACATTCAGATGCATCGATATCAAAAGCAGATGATCTATTCAACATGTTAGTTTCATGGACTGTGTGGCGCCGCAAACCGGACATCCTAATCCCGCCCCATAATGCCGGTGTTGACATATCTCCTCACCGGCCTTGTGCCTGTTGCACTTCTCACCCTTGGTTTCTCCTTCATCAACAACTTACCTTACCTCATACCTTCGGCGCGGCGATCTTCACCTTCATATCTCTCGTCCAACAACACAGATCAAAATAATGGCCGAACCTTCAAATCTGACTTCAAGGGCTATCCCATCAATTACGCTCTGTTTTCCAAGCTCTCCAGCTCCGACACCGTCCGACTTGCACGATGGAAATGCCGATACAAACCTAGCCATCGAACGCTTCCGAGTCTCCGGAGTTGCGGTCGTAGCTGGCGGAGCAGGCGATTTAAGTGCTGCCTCCAGCAAAGCCTTCTTGAACATGGACTCCAGAAACTAGCCATACTCGACGCCGCTACAGAAGATATAGCCAAGCCCGTCATCTTCCAACTCAGTTCTGACTTCCCCTTTGCCAAGATCACATTCACCAAAGTCGATATCACTGATGCTGATGCTGTGGAAAAGGCAGTGGCCGCCGTTGTTCAGAACTCGGACCCATCACGATATTGGCCAACTTTGTCTGCATTGTGTGAGCGAGCATGCTATGCAGCATCCATAGACTCGTGAGGCAAACTCTCGAGGTTAACACCACTGGGTCATTAATCATTGCTCAGGCCGTTGCCAAAAGAATGGCAGAAGCCAAAACAGGGGGCAGCATTGCTCGGGTGGCGAGCATATCGGGCACTTGGGTGAACTTCCCGCAGCTACAGGCTGGGTACAACGCTTCCAAGGCGGCTGTTATTATAATGAAGAATTCTTTGGCTGTGGAATGGGATCGGTATGGGATTACGGTGAATACCATCAGCCCCGGCTATATGAACACCATTCTCAACAAGGGAGAGGGACTTTATGAGGCGAAGAAGATTTGGCTGGCCAGGAACCCGATGGGGAGGATTGGCGAGCGGGAAGCCACATCACTGGGGCAGATATCGTTGTGGACCGCGGTCAGTCTCTTTTGTGATCTCGCTTTGAAGTCCTTTGGTGTATTAAAAGGAAAAGGCCATCAAACACATGAAGCTGGATTGTCAAATATGCACTCAACCTTTCCACAGAATTTGATGTTTCACTGTCGTCTCCGGACCAATTCCAAGCCCTGTAACTAATGCAGCAGGCCCAGTCTTCTGCCACGTGGCTACCCCGTGGCTACCCGGTGGCTTAAACTTGCCTACCACCTTCCTCCCCATGCTTACCTGCAGTGCCCCCACCGTACCACGCCAAGTGGCATGATATGCCCAATCTCTGCCAATTGATATCATCAAACAAAGGAAAACAGTCCCGTGGTCTAGTGGTTAAGATTTCGCTCTTATACCTTTAAGTCGTTTCACGTCTAACGGTCATGATCAATGCGGATACCCGGGTTCAAACCCCGGCGGGACTAATAGTTTTTGTTTTTCCTTTTTGCAATGATTTTAACCCCTACATCATTGAGAAATTGAGTAGCTAAAGCTAGAGTTTGTAAAGTCGGCAATGAAGAGCAAGACCTCCAAGGGTGTATATATTATTAGTATTTTTTGAAGGCTCTGAATATAACCCAGATATATATTAATAGCATTCGAGGCCTTGATCATCCTCTATTGCAAGTCTCCCTTACGTGTGCTGCGGCGTGACATCATAAGCAGACAACACCCAAACGCCGTCCCCAGATCCCAGCGATATCCCTCCCCACATGATCCCTTAAATTCATCTTCCAAAGTTACATGAAAAACTCGTGACTCCCATGTGCTCCCCCCTAGTGATGGAAACCCCCATGACGTCTATTCCTAGCCCTCTGTCTCTGTCTCTGCCTCTCCGCCGCCTTCAACGCCTCCTCATGATAAAACGTCGCCCCCGTCGCGGCCGCAACCTGGGTGAAGTCCTGTCCCAACTCCCCCGTTGCTCCGCTCCCCCACCATTGAAAGAAGAACACTGGCTTCCCCCACCCGAAATTCCTCGCGTACGCCCAGGAGGCGACGATTTCCCGGCCTTGCTTGTCGTAACCGAGTGGTGTTTCCTCCCCCTTTTTACCCTTGGGTTGGATACCCCGTCCTGTGACCCTCACGAGGTAATACCCGCCCCCTGCCCCCATCCGAGGGGATTTCTCCCTGGTCATACCAGTACTGACAATAGGGTTTTCCCTCCTGCAGATTGTCCTTATCTCTTGCGTCAAGGCATCCGCCTTAATCCATTCAAATACCTCGTCTCGGGTATTAATTCTCATCCGGAACTGGTATATGTCCTGACTGGTCTGGGGCATGTCGATTGTTTCGTTGTGGGCGCTGGTGCGGTGGAGGATGATTTGGTAGTTTTCCGCGCCTTGGGCAGGGGTGCTCGTCCATTTGACGTTGCCGATTTGGGTGGTTGCTGTCCAGCCTGACTTGCGGTATTGATGCTTGTGGACGGAGACGAGGGCGGGGGAGTTGTCTTTTTTGTGGGAGGTGGTGTGGAGAGATAGGCGGAGGGTGTCGCGGGTGGAGGAGTGTTTGGAGAGGTAGTGAAGGGGGGCTTTATAGTTGGAGCCGGTGATTTTGAGGCCGCGGCCGGCGTTGCGGACGGCAAAGCGGTTGGGGAGGGAGTGAGGGCCGGGCACGTCGAGGGCGGGACCGGGCTTCATTTTGATACGGAGTTTTGGTGATTTAATGAGTGATATATGTAGGGCTTGGACGGACTGGAGATTCGAGGACTTCAGATAGGTGGGGGAGTTGAGACGGGACTTATATCCCATTTGCCATGCCCAGAAGAGGAAGCATGTTGGAAGTGGTTCGTGTGAAGTTTCATGCGCCCGGCGGCGGAGCTCGGTCACCCAGAAGCGGCTGCAAGAGACCACAGCGACAGCGCCTGGGAATGACCACAGGAGGGCACTTTCATGAATGCGAGATCCAGTCCGCGGAGTGGGTCTGAAGCCGGCGGTGGTCGGGGGCGCCTTTCCGGGCCGGGTGGATCATGTTCCAAGAATTCAGCCGGGCCCAACAAGAACTTGAGACGGCAAAGCCACCATGGTCAGTGTGAAACCTGAGTTGAACCAGTCATTAGTTGACCAAAAGAAGATATCGCCAGGTTTGGATGATTACCGACTCGGTCGCTTCACCGCGCCAGGTGGTTGCTGGCACATGCAAAGAGTGTGCACAGCAGAGTGAGGTGGTGAGCCAGTTGCATCTCCGAGTGTCGAGGTGTGTGTGCGCGGTTGGAGAGCATGTAGGTGGAGCCATTTGTGACAGGTCTTCAGCAAGTAGATGGGAAACCTCAAACCTGTGTTCGCAATCTTGAAAGGTCTACGTTTGCTGAGAGGGGAAACCCTGCTATCGAAATGTTCTCAAGTTCCAACACTAGCTGACATCTCAAGTCAGCCCGTATAGCTCAGTGGTAGAGCGCATCACTCGTAAGACATCTCGACTTGACATGATGAGGTCCGCGGTTCAATCCCGCGTGGGGGCATAATCCTTACCTTTTGGTATTTGAAGCCTATATAGTGAGGCAGAGAAACCTTTCCTCCGTCCGGTCACGTTTGTTTTACCTCCAAAATTCAAGTAAAAAGGCGTGGCGGAATGATATTTTTGAATCCGATCCTAAAATGCGGATGGGACGTGCGCACGGAGCCGGGTCGGCCCGTATGGCCCGTGCATTATCGCCGAACTGTTGTGGATCAGCGACGGCACCCCTTCCAGAATGCACCGGCGGCAGTCTTGTTGATACGAGGTTTTTGGTTCTCGAGCTAGCCACGGAAGACGGCAAGGCGAGTGGAGATGTCCTTGCAAAGCCTCCCGTTTCAACTTGTTAGTGCTGACATCTGGTGGATAAGCCAAGTCAGGATGGTGTAAACTTTGACTTCTCGATAGACAGCACAAATGGCCAGTGAAGGCGGTAAGATATATCTCTGTTAACCTTTTGGACTTCCCCAGGCCTTCGTGAGAGCGGCAATCAGTCGAAGAAAAGGTTCATGTCGCGTCTTATCGATACGCGCGTCAGATCGCATTGGGAAAATACTGGGTGCCTGAAATCCTTCTCCCAATGCGACAACTTGGCACCAGCCAATGACACCATCTTCTGGAACCAACCAACAGACTGTCAGCTCACTGGCACTGCTTGGCTAACCCTCTCAAATTCGGAACTTGCACGAGCAAATCTGTTTATGGTGAGGATTTGTCCTTATGATAGCAAGAAACTGTTGTTTTGGCGATGCAATGTTGACTGTTCGCGCCTAAAATCTCACGTGTCAAATGCGCCGGTGATGTCATCGATCCATTCCACCACAGGAGCTCCATGCCCACGTTTGCGGGACTGCCCCGCTGTTGTTTATCAGGACGGCTGGCAGGTACACACTCAATTGGCTCATCTCTTTAAAGTAGAATAGCGAGCAATATTCTCTTGTGAATGAAACAGGCTGTTGGCATTGTTGGACTAGTTTCAGGGTCCAGGAAGACGCCGCCCGTACGCCAGTGATGATAACCGTTGACGAACACGCTGCTTTTCGAACGGCTTCAAAGCCGCTGTTTGGAACTTGTGTCCTACGCCTTCGCAGCTCAGCAACCAATCATGAAGAGTCTGACACTGTCCAACGCCGCTTGGAAATCGGTACACCCCATGTCACCTCGCCCTGCCTCGTACTAAACCCCGACCCCAGGTCCAACATGCCCCCAATCCCGCCCGGTTGGGAGAATTTTGAACTTTTTTGTCCCCCTTCTTGTCCGTTGCGATTTAACTCTCAACATTCGGCCGGACCATACCACGCCGTCCTCTGCGATCCAGCCTCGGCAGCGGCCGTCCTTATCCCTTGCAGACCACTCCAGTGCTGCCAGCAATTGCCAACTGCCGAATCCGTCATCAGCTTGAACGTCAGGTCGGTGTCTGCTCGATAACGCGACCAGTCATCGATCCATCGAACGCTCCTGTCGCATCAATTCCACCATCATCCAGGAATCTCACTCACCCATGAACTCTCTGGCGACCTCACTTTGAGAACAAATTCTTCAACCTCCCAGCCCCCCAGGGCTCACGACCCTCACCAGTGGCCCTCGGTGGCCCCCAACCCTCAAAATGCTCATCTCCATGCCCAGTCCCCGCCAGCTCATCACCATCCTCTCCGCCGCCCTCGCCAGTCTCCTCATCCTAAGCCTCATCATCCCCTCAAGCCGCGACACCGTCCGCGACCTCGTTCGCGAAAAGCTCCCCGGCGTCGACAACAAACCCTCCTCCAACAACGAAGAAAAGCGACCCAAATACAAACCCACACCAACCTACACTCCTCCTCCAGTAAAAGAAAACTTCCCCCTCCTCGCGACATCCACCCCGCCCCCGATCCCGAAATGGAACGTTCCCCCGACCTCCACAAGGAATACGATCTCCCCGTCGCGCCCCCCCTCTTGATCGGATTCACACGCACCTGGCCTCTGCTCCAACAAGCTGTGGTATCCTACATCACTGCCGGCTGGCCCCCAAGCCAGATCTATGTTGTTGAAAACACGGGGGTCCAACAGTCGAATGTCAGGGGTCAACTCTCGCTTCAAAACCCCTTTTACCTTAACCACGCCGCGTTGAAGAAACTGGGCGTCAACGTCGTCACCACCCCGACACTTTTGTCTTTTGCCCAGATGCAGAATTTTTTCCTGAGTTTGACATACACCCACAAATGGCCTTACTACTTTTGGTCGCACATGGACGTCGTAGCCTACGCCTACGAAGACGGGAAGCCCGGTCTGAGCGGGAAATACAACGAGAAGAACTACAAATCCCTGTACGAACTCGCTCTTGTTGCGCTGAAGGAAGCAAGAGAGAAGGATGATAGGTGGGGAATCAGGTTTTTTGCTTATGACCATCTCGCGCTGGTGAACCCAGCTGCGTTTGAGGATGTAGGAGGATGGGATACGCATATCCCTTATTACATGACTGATTGTGATATGCACTCCAAGTTGATTATGAGGAACTGGACGCAGAAGGATGCCAAGGCCGGGATTATTACCGATGTGGCGAGCGCGCTGGCGGATTTGAGTGTTTTGTATAGACTGGAGGGGGGGCCGGAGCCGAGTTTTGTTGATCCAAATCCGCCTCCGCCGAGGAAGGAGGAAAAGGAGAAGAGGGGGAAGAGTAGGATTAAGAGGGTGGGTTATGGGGAGGATGGGGGGCCGTTGCCGGCGGATAGAGATAAGAGGGAGGAGGATCCGAATTGGAGGAAGTGGAGGAATTTGGTTATTACGGCTGATAAGCAGTTTCGTGAGTTTTTTTTTTTCTTTTTGGTCTTGCGATGTTGGGATGGAGGACTGACTTCAGGTAAATTAAACAGAACATAAACATGGGGATAGGGAGAGGAATACTTGGCAACTTGGGCAGCAGGGTGGGAAGGGGGAGCCGTTTTATTATCCGGCCGTTGGGTTGGCGAAGTCGATTGAGCTGATGACGGAGACGGGGAGGGAGGTTTTCAGGCAGAAGTGGGGACATAGAGGGTGTGATTTGGTTTCGGGGGCTAAATTGAAGTATGATGATGCTTGGATGGTGGAGAAGGATTGGTAGATGGGCAAGGCAAGGGAGTTTTGGTTAGTGAATTTTAATGGTTTTATGAATAGGGTGTTTTCTTGTATGATATATAGATATGAGTGAGGGATGGATGTATATCTCGGTCTTGTAATACACATATTATGTGAGATGGATGGGACTGATATCGATACCTCCCTGGATACGTTTCGCTAGGCTGGAGGTTGGAAATAAATCAACATGGGAGTTTCCAACATTGGGCAGAAAGACAAGTCCAAGTCAAGACTGTAGATCAATGTCTTGTAAAAGTCTAGAGACCCTCCACAGGCTACAAAGGTTACTGCAGTCTGTAGTTACCTACCATCAAGCCTTGTCGACCGTTCCGCACTTACAGTGAGTGGTTTCATACAGACCAAAGGTAGTGTTCTTCTAGGGTTAGGTATCCCATACAAAGGTTTCAGTTCAAGCTTCCCTAGCTAAGATTGAAGACTTCAAATACTCAGATCAACCGTGTGACTTATTCTATACTTGTGTTACCAAGATGTCTCGGTCTTGTCCGGGTTGCATCAGTTTCCCCTGGTCATAATACGGGACCGCGGCATGGATGTACCTACTCAAAACTTGAGGGAAAAGAAAAATGGCATATGTGGAAGTAGAATACACAGAACTATGGCCATGAACTAGACATAACACAGTCGATATCTGGAGAAACTAAAGAAGGCGAGACGGAGTAATTTGGTTAGCCATCGGCGTTTGCGTATGGGGTTGTGGTGTGGCATGGTTGACACCAAAGGACTATCAAGTCGAGCAGTTATATTTCCCAGTAGATGGGGAGGATACACGACGCTTAGCCACTCCTCACTACCTTAGATCCCGTCTACTTATTGATATCACCCCATATTCATAATGATGAAGCTCATGACCACACGATGACCCCTCGCCACAACTGTCTCTCCACCGTTTATCCACGAACAGCACCGTTCACGATAACCTACCTTTCCTGACCGTCTCTACCCATACCCTCAAACCTCCAAGATCCCAGTGTCCCGATCATCAGACCCCCAATCCCAAATCCGGGGTCCAAAGCGCGGGAGCATCAAGGGACCAAAAGTGACGTCATTGTTTTGTGCGATCAAGGCGGCGCGCCGGCACCAAAACCTTCTTGTCTATGCACCCCGCAATCTTGGACAAGCTTGACAAGGCCCCTGGATTTTCTTTCTTTTACATACAGGTTTCAACTTTGACGGGTAGAGTTCGTCATTCTCATGCCATGGGTGATGCGGTGGTTATTATTGGTTTTTGGGATGCGTCGTAAGCCTGGCAATCGGGAATCGCTAAATATTTTGAGTGTGGCGCATGCCTGGGCTGATGAAGAATCGCGGGGTAGTATTCGGGAGATCCGTGCAGATTGAGGTTGGGATTCTGGAATTGGCTATGAGGTTTTCGATAAAATAGACTCACCGCTGGAGAGGCGATTATTGCATCGCGATGGGTTACAGTAGGTGGGAATGATGGTGGTGGCCGTTAGAAGCTTATTTTAGGTGCGTCGATATTAGGCTTGCTGCAAGATATCTAGCTGAAGCTTTTGCTGCTGCAGACGGACGGATGGTCTGTGTTGTTCTGGGCTTGAGGAGAGCTGAATATGAGAGACATGGTCGCGGTGAGGATTGGGGAATCAATGACGGGATTGAACGCATCATCTGATCCCAACTCCATGCTCTGGAGAGTAGTCGCAAGATATTTGCATGTGATGTTCTGGCGTCTTCTGAGATGGTGGGAAAGTTGGTGAGTATGCTGGGATCAAGGTGGGGGGAACAGTGAGGACAGGACAAACGGAGGGTGGGGTGGACAAAACGGAGAGGACATTGAACTTAAGCAATCGCTTATTAGCCAGAGTTCGAAGATGGCGATTAATCTGCATAGAATTGAAACTTGATAAACTTTCTTTGCTATCGATATTCTCCGCAATGCCCCAAGATAACATGCCTGACCAAGAAGGAAGGCGCAGGGCTTCACTTACATGAGTTTAAGCTCACATAAAGTACGGATGTCCGCTTCAGGAAGGACGGCGGTTTGCTACACGCGGCATGCAGGTGGCATCGCTGTGCTACTGCATGTCAACTCTAGCCAAGGAATTTCCACTGGATTGTCGCCGTAATCGAGCCTGGTGGTCATCAAGCACATAGGCAAGAAAAGAACGGAAGCAGTCGATGACCCGCAGGCTCAGCCCTATGGCGTTGACAGCAAATAGCCACCACTTAGCCCGAGCTTTGCGCCCCGTCACTGTGGAAGACTCAGCTGTGAAACGGAGCTGGTGGCGGTCAACGCCCAACCGTCGTGGCAGACCAACATGGTGACCCGTGGACGACACAAGGAACAGCTCAGAGAATGGGATTCTAAAAGACAAGAAATCATGTTGTACAGCATGCGTGTCATCGAATCCCGACGAGGTCCCATCTGCTCCCAACTTCGGGTTTGGCAGCCGATGCCCAAAGCGGACTTTTGGACACGGCTCAGCGTTGACCCGATCTCTGACGCTGTCATTATCGCCGGGAACAATCGTGGCAATTTTCCGCCATTTCAAATCATAATGGAAGGCGGTCCCGTCATGCCTGGTTCATGTACTGCGTTCGGTTGTCTCATCTCAAACTATTTTTTTTAACAGATGAACCTGTGGTAGTGCTAGGAATAGCAATACCTTGCACGACAGTTCAACGTTGGGATTTAGTGTCGCGTCTTGACAGCCTGCTAAATATCGGCGATAACACACCGAATATTCAACACCACTGCCCATCGTCAGTTCTTAGTGATCGCCCCGAAAGACCCTGGATCTTCAACGCCGACAAGTGACCAAAAAACCAGATCCGGGATACCAAGCCAGGGGGATTTCAGCGCTGAGGTGCAGACTTTGCGTCATAGTTGAGCTGTCAGTGGTAGTGCAGCAACCCCAACTCCCGTTCCCGCCAGCATCCGGGCAGATCCATCACCAACGCCCCAACGGGTCCCGCTCAGCACTTCCGATCGCCGGCAGCTGCCCGTTAGTTAACAGGGCGCCATCCACCGTCCGGACACCGCTCCAGCCTCGAGGTCCGGATACGTAGTGCGGCAGTGAGACATTGCTTCATTGTCATTACTACTTCGTATTCCGCGGCATCTGCAAATAAACGGTTATCAGTTTCCACGACTCACTTTGGCGGCTAGAGCGTGGTACGAGCAGGACCACCTCACCTCAGCAACACTGTCTCTGCCGCCGTCGATATTTTGGCGGGGCAGCGCCTGCAACCATAGCAACGGGACTTAGTGTTCCGCAAAACCTGGGTTTGCCCTTGCGCAAAGAGCCGGCAGCATTGAGAGCAACAGATCCGAAAAGAAGCCAAGTCCCACTGCTATAACTTGTTGTATGTCCTCCCGAAAAAAACTTGAAAAGTCTTCAGCGATTCTCTTTGCAGTGGCGGCGGCGATACTCCGGCTCTGTCTGTCCGCCTCACCAAAACGTCATCGCTCAGCTCGTCGCGTTTCCCTGCTCGCTTTGGTCCCAAGAAACGACCGATACGCTTATGCGACAAATCATTGATCATTTGCACGGCAATCTGACTGCTCAAGTGTTTTGCATTTATTTATCTGGCTGCTTTGTCCGCCCGCCCTGCCCACGAGGTCCCAATTGTTCCCCCATCTGACACTTTTTTAGCGTGTCCTGTCCACCAACCCCACCATCAAATCTTCAGCACCGAGTTAAAAAACGTTCTCTGATATCGAATTGCGCCGACCGAGGCCCGTGTTCCGTCGAATAAGTCGCAGAAACAGCCACCGGACGCATTGAGAGACGCCTACCTATCTTTTCGGCCCTTTCACCTTGTTATCACCGGTCACCACCGATATCTATACATATCATATCGCGACAATCCCCCTGCTGGTGTCTACCACAAGACTCGAACAATCCCAGACGGGCAGCTCAACTCCACAGCTCCGTTTTTACCCCGCGCAACAAGGCAGGGATTTTGGCTTTTGGCGAAACGTTGCCCTGCTGTACCCCGCGTTTTGCCCACCCTCTCTGCCTCTCTGGACAGCACTTATACCCCGCGACCTGACGACGCACAAACAAACACGCCT
Organism: Podospora pseudoanserina; assembly: GCF_035222485.1. Taxonomy (NCBI): domain Eukaryota; kingdom Fungi; phylum Ascomycota; class Sordariomycetes; order Sordariales; family Podosporaceae; genus Podospora; species Podospora pseudoanserina. The sequence goes on from NC_085924.1 coordinate 2,651,710, forward strand.
TGTCAGCCAGCCTCCCCCAAACTCCTTGAGCAATCATCTCAACCTTTTCGTCCTTTTTTTGTGTCTCGGGCAGCCGCCCCTCAGCACCCAGTGAGTTGTTGCTCTCCTGTCGCCCCGCCCTGCAACCATCCTCTGACCGCCTCTTCATCTTCAGGTCTGCTGGCCAAGCATTTTGATGACTTGTGTCACTGCAAAGTCAGTCAGACGGCAGCCCAACAACAAGGCACTTGTGTAGGATCGCCCTTACCGAGCCTCCCGTTTGCCTTATTAGGCAGGTCACCCCGCCTCTCCCACCACCACAAAGACGCCGACCCCTTCACCAGAGCCTCACAAAGCATATAAAGCAACAAAGAGAGACCGAACCCCTCCTTTGTGTGCCACGTGGTTTTATATTTTGTCCTGTCTTTTCTACAGTTCCTCCCCACTTCAACACCACACGCGCAATGTCGTCTCCACAGGGCTCACCAAACGACATGAACGCCCAGTCATACATGCTCGTCCCCAACCTCCACGTACCAGACGCAAACACCAGCGAGATGGACCTGAACAGCCACTCATGGATGATGGCCACCGTCATCGAAGATGATGACTTGATGTTTGGCGGCAAGCCTCTCAGTGCTTGGTATGAGGAGGACCGCCGCAGATTCAGCTCTGGCCAAGACGAGGAGGAAGAACCAAGGGGCCGACAGAGGGAGCGCACCGAGAGCCCAACCCACCACTCGCATCAGCACCATCCCCAACAACCACAACAACATCGCCACCACGGAAAGAACACCAAAGACCCAAAGCAACAATAAAAACCTTTCCGCTTATCGATACCGTTCCCTCAGTCAGTCTCACAATGTCTGACGCATTGCATGTCTGTCCCACCTGGCACCAGCAAAGGCAGGCCTAGCCGGTGTCGCCTTGTGCTTTGGGGTTCTCGGCCTGGACCCTTCCGTACGAGTGTGGTTGCAACCGTCCTGTACCACCACCACCACCCATTCAACACCGTTTTACTCGTGATTTCCTCCTCATGGGTCACACAGCATTCCGAGCTCGGTTATTAAGCATATGGCTGCGTTCGTTTGCCTTTGGGGCTTCCGGTCATGCCTATTTCACGCCTGACCTTTTGTCACTGCCGGTCGCACCCGACGTCGGGTCTTGATCAACACGGATCCTCGGATGCGGGTTGCATAGCATCTCTTCAAACATCAACGGTGTCGGGAATTTTTTCAACGCATATTTCCTCCTGTCATGCATTTTAGATGCTCTTCACATTTTGGACCGCGGCGTTTTGTCAATATCCGATTCTGAATGGCCCATGGTACCTGGCCGATCGGACTTTAGAGCGATTCTTTGTTCATTGTTCCTCTCTCGTTCATTCCTGTCGTTTTAATGATACCATTTTGCATAGTTTTTTTCTTGCTCTTTGTTCTTTTTTTCACGTCATGTCAGGTCATATGATAACATGAGGATGGGTTGCATTTTGCGCTGCGTGTCTCGATATCTCGATTTCTAACTTGTGATTAGATGTCTCAAGTTGCACATTATAGACATAACAATGAGGACTTGTCGGTCGGACCGATATTTGGTGATGGCTTGGAAGGGAAAGGATGATATTATGGTATTGGTCTTGATGTCTTTTGACGGATGGGCAGTTGGGAGGAAGGCTTTGGGATTTGGGGTTTGATAGGTGGTGTTGAGATTCGAGAATGAAGATGGATTGACAGTTATTTCACCACAGTTAGCACCATGTGCTAGATTCCAGGTGATTATGGCTATGGGGTTGTCTCGGACTGCACAGCGCCACAGCACTGCCTACTGGGATATGGGCAGAATTAGTAAATATGCAAGCTCGCCTCATATTTTGATTGGACTCAGCTCACTATGGCAAATTTTTATGAGGCAGTACGTGAGGCAGATCCCGCCAAGTCCATCACCCAGCTTTGAGAAGCAGGCTCTGTGGGCGGTCATATCATTGGTCGTCTGGGTGACCCCTCATCTGAATTTTGACACCTTTCCGCGAACTCTTCTGGCCAACACAAGTCGTTGATATCGAGCAGAACAACTACTACCTATAACATCATTTAATACTACATCACCCAACCAACCGCCGTGCACATCATGGACCGCAAGTGCGAAAGGTGTCCCGATCAAGGGCTAGTGTGCTTTGGAGGGCCAGGAAGACATTGTGGTGAGGGCAACGCCCCGTGGAACAAGTCCAGCTATGCTACATCAAGAGGGGACGATTGCCATGCCACTGTCTGAATCTCCCAGGTTGTCTGTGTCACATTCGGAGGATCATTATGAATGGAAAGACAACATAACGGCCTTGGCGCTGACAAACCAGGGTGAAGACACTCCGAAAGTAGCCTACAAAGTTGGGGAGGGAAGTCATAACGATGAGTCCGATTTTGACGAGGTTGACTACCGCATCCCTATGAAAGGAAAGGAAAAGTGGAAAGCGGCCGTGACAAGCGAAAGTATGGGGGAAGATTCAGAGCGGACTGTCCCTCAGATAGAGAAACCTTTCTTGAGAAGACCGCAGAATGTAGACTCCAGGGAGGTGAAGGATAAGTCTACGTTATGGAAGTTAGTCACATTGCAAGATCGGGAAGAGGAGAGACGACGTATTTTTGATAGCATTGCTCGACGGAATAGTGAATCTTTCTGCCATTTACCCTTGTATTCAAGTGCCCCGCACCGGCCCCCCCTCCCCCCCCCCGTTTCCTTGTCTACCTAGCTAGGTATCTACATACTTATCATTTAAAAAGGATACAAGTATCGCGAACAGACGGACCGAGAATATCGTGAGGCCTGGAACAAACAACATGCCGACGGCAATGATCGCATTCTTAGGATGGATGAGCTGGTCGCTGAAGGAAATCAGCCATGGAGTACATTCAATATGAGGCATATGTTGAAGGCCACTACTGCCCATGACATTCCGTTACAGAGCTCCAGATCGCATCTCGTGGAGAGCCATGACGTCCCCCTCTGCGATCATGATTGGATATCTGGGAAACATCCAGACGATCCAATGGCTGAAGATCGTTGGGGTACCAGATGCTTTGACCGGACCGTCACACGCACAGGGCTGCCAAAGTCGATTACAGACCATAGTAGCGATCTCGCACCATCGGAAAATTTTGTTTTGGAAGATAACAACAAATCAGATGGGCCCAAAATTCAGAGGTTCGGATCCGTTAAAGCTACTACCCTTCTGAGAAACTCTGGTCTGTCAGGACTTATGGACACCAGCCCGACTGAACATCTGAAGCCAAAGCCTTAGTGGCATCTGAAAAAATTCAAGCGCCGGAAGATGTGGAAGTGAAGCTTGCACCCTTGAAGGACGACACTGCCATGGGATCCGTACCTGATTTAGGATATGGATTGCCCAGGGAATTGTCTATTAGGCCCCAAAACGAGTCAAAGACGGACGATGGCAATATACATGAAGATCAGTCTGATAATCAGACAGATTATTCGGACGATGGCAGCATTGATGGTGACATCCTCAATGTCTGCAAGACTGAGGTGGCCGATTCCCTTGCCAATCATATCCGCCAGCTGGAGGTAGGACCGGAAGGCTATGTCAACATCACCAGGAAGCTACCCCCGTTGCTCAGAGCCTTCGCCTTGAGAATAGGAATCCAGGCTCATCGTAGATGCCGAGTGATGTTATGTTCTTTGTGCACAAGTATCGCGAGTAAGTTAACGTCCAATTGAGGTGCAATTTGGAGCATATGAGCAGATCGCTAATCCTCAGCAGCGATATATCTGAGCTGTGCCAATGTTCGTTGACAACATCTACTGACGATAGACTGTCAGCGAAGCCGGCATCAGAATATAATGGGACTAGCACTGAAGCCCTGGGATCATGGATCATAAACTGGATTCAACATGATGAAGACAGTGACAGCACTGGACTCGAGCAGCAACCTTCCAAAGAGACACCAGATGAACTGCCAGTTGAAGTTGAAGCCGACGGAATTAACTTCATGCCGGACGACCACCAATATCGAGAAGCGTTATTTGAGTCTCCATCTTATCAATGGCTTCTATCCAGCCTTGTTCGAGACAACAGTGTGTCCTGCCACGCCATGAACGCTATCAGATCCAACATCCTGGCACAGCGTCCCCGTACGCGACAAGTGAGTCGTTGTATTCCCTCTGAGGTCCATTCTGTATGTTTTAAGACCGGGCTGGATTCGGTTGGGTTTGTAAGTGTAGGGCGGTGGCCAAGTGTAGTCACTGCCCACAAAGGAGAGGCCAAAAGGCAGAGATATTGGTTGACAAATTGATATTACAGTTGGTTGTTGTTAGTTGTTCCGAGTAAAAGTAAACAGTAAGCCAAATCCAGCCTTCAAAGCAAAAAGGTGTGGGTCTGGTGAAAAGCAGGCCCTTTGTAGGTGCCCCACAATAAGACATCAGCATGCCGACCAGACACACAAGTCATTAGGCTGGCACATGCCCGACGTAATTACTCTGACGGGGTCCGAACAAAATGCGCAAGGACTCACTTGTGCTGAATATATATGTCAGACATGGCCTGTTACCGGTGCATATGTTTTGCGTATTTTGGATGTATTCGGTGATGGAATGGACTGTAGTGATTCAGATAGGAAATTAGGTAAGACACCCTCTAAGCTATCACACAGGTACCTACATGTATATATGCGAGACACTAATACTGTTAGTAACATACCCCGACCGGTCATCTATAACAGCTTTGGTGACGTCTTCCGACGGGCTGGTTAAGGCTGTAGGTACAGCTGCCTTTCTCTGCGAGGTTGGAGTAATCTTTGGTTTGGCTATGTGCTGCTTTTCGGACATGTCCAACAGAAGGCCAAATCGTTTCGGGCACACCACAAATCAACAAGGTTATCGAATTGCATTCGAAAGTACTTTGTTTCGAAATGAGCGGCGTGATTGGAATGGCGTGGCGGAAAGAAGATTCAAAGCCAGGACAGTCCTGGCACAGCTTGTTTGGCAACCCTATTGTCGTCAAAGGGTATCCAATGTCACAACACCCAAAAGGCAATACCGGAATCGAAATATCTCGAGAAAGTGTCATTTTCAGTGGGACAGATTGTGACTGGCGGATGTCAATCTAGCATTGGCAAGAAAGATATCCCTCTCCACATAACTAAACAGGGTTATATTGCCAAGCTAAGGGGGATAGATCAGAAATATGTTGTCATGTGGGATGAAGAGGACAAACGGGGCTGGCTTGCTAAAGGAACCGGGGCCTTGCTGCACTTAGTCAGAGCGTCCCTAGAGCATTGTCGTGATGATAAGTTCAGCTCTGAGTTCCTCTACGACTTCAACGCCTTTGAAGAACCGAATACACGATTTGAAAGGGACTCATCCGTCCAAGCTCTTCTCAATTCGACTAACAGAAAGCTTCATATCTGCTGCGAGGAAAGAATACATGAGAAGACGCCTACAAGGCCCACCTTTTCACTAGACCCACACCTGGTGTTTGCTCTTGGGGCGTATTTCTGTTGGTTTTCCACACTCTGTAAATTTAACTTTGAAAACTCAATAATACTGTTTGTTGATCAATTTCCACCTGCTTCCTGGGCCTCATTTTCGCGGTCAGCGACCTTCCGAAGCCGCTGTCCTACATTTTCTGGGAGCCTCTTTGGCAGACCTGGAGGAGATTATTGTCAACAGACCGGAGGCAAAGGTCGAGATTCTGGACAGGTTCTCCAAGTCTGAGAACGTCGATTCACAAACATTCCCACGTGGCGGAATCATATTCAGCCTCTCAGCGAAACTAAGGCGGGGCCACGGAGAGGATCTAACAAGCCCCCCCGGTCAGGTCATAGCCTCGACATGCTCGACAAGGACCGATGATCAAGGTCCCACTTCCCTGTCCAACAATTGCCAACAGTTCAAGTGCCACCGGCTCCTCAGACAACACTGTGGATACCGACGCATCAAGCCAGAACATGTCGGCAACACCACTGGGAATATCTCGCACAGTACCCTATTCAACCAATGCTCAGGTATCAACCCAACAACCGAAAACACCTCCATCTCTGAGAACAACGGAGCAGGCCTTAGTTTTGGTGTTGGACTCTTCACAAAACCGACGAAACGACCGATAGACGGCAATGATTCGCAGTACGAAGACGGCGCTACTAAAGGCAGCAAGAGGATGAGGCTTTGGAATCTGGTCTCGAGAGGTTCTTACAGTTCTGATACATCATAGGCACAGGTGCTGGGAATTCAATGGTAGTGGTCCCCCGAATGTCAGGTTCTTTAATCTAGGTACCTAGCCTTTCTCTAATGAGTAAGAGCATCGCGGAAATAAACCCAAAGGCAAGCCTGTCGATAATCTATAGACCATCCTTTCCAGGGCGCACCTCCTTTATGACTGAAGCGACTTGGGTTTAGTCGTAAACCCAAGCGCCGGAAGCCTGCCTGCATAACGACGAAATTGTACGCTGTAGAACCCCGTAATAGGCACTCCCCTCTTTCACTTGAAATTCTGCCGGTGGTGCCAAGAACCAACCACCCCGGCCTACCTCAGCGCTGTTAACCTCAAAGTCACAACTGTTCCCCTTGTTCCTCGTGATCTGGTGTAGGTGTATCCGGTTGGCAATTCACGGCCAAGATAGCGATCAATAATCTCCCCACTGCACAACACAAAACCCATACCTTGAAAGAAACCAGAACCCCATCGGTGTACTCAAGGCCTTGACCATCTCTGCAGAATCTATGAAGAATTCTAATACTAAAAGTTTTCTCGCCCAGTTTCATCAATGTCGAGACGGGTAGTTTTCTGGCGTTGCGGTTCGGTTTCTGCCCACCGACCAAAGGTCTTGCATTGATCAGGGATATCCGCTGTCTAGTACTTAAAACCAAACGGCGATAGTCATGCAAAACAGATGCTGGTGAGATGCTGGAGATACCTGCCCCCTGGCCCTCCAAAAATGCGTCCAAAAGATAGGCTTGAACCCCAGCAAGTATAACTTCAGTGGGTGGAATTTGTCACCGTTGAGTTGGATGTCGTCGGGTGGAACGTCGGGATACCACAGCCCGGCTTTCTTGAGTTGTCGGGCCGCCATGCTTTCAGAGATGTCACTTGTATTCATGCCGACAGCACTCTCGTCACTGTTGTCACCACACTTTTTGGTCCTGCCAATGCTGATCAGACGGAAGCCCTATGTGATATACAATTAGCGATGTATCTCCCTGAAGGGATACTGTAGGAGTTGACATACATCAAAGCCGCATCCGAGCCCCTTCATTGGATATGATGACGTCAAGCGCTTTGTTATGAGGCCGTTGTTGGGACAGCCCAGCCAGCCACCAATCGATGACGAGGGGGCCGGTACATTGTATGGCGTGAATGCCGCCTATCCCGACTACAATTCTGAAACCCATCAAGTCGTTGAGCCCAAAGTATGTGTCTTGCTGTTTCTCGGCTGGACCTATATAGCCTATGGTGATGGTGTGGCCTGGACTGATGAGGGCAATGCTGGAGATATAGCTGAAGTCTCCAACCTCGACAGTCGACACAGAGACCCGCAATATGTTGTCAGAAACGACGATCCTATGATTCAATAGCTCTCGACAGGCAGTTGGCAGTGGATAAAGTAGAAACTCGAGAGTTTGCATACTTCCCGCTACCATCGACCAGCGTCCATCATCTGGTTCAGCAGTGGCATTCCATGGCGGCACTGAAATGCCCACAGCCACCTGACTGTTGACTTTGATAAGGTCAGCAACCTTCTGGACAGCTTGCAAGATGTAATTCCTGTTATGAAGCGCATTCTTAGTGTCCTGATCGTCCGTGTTGAATGTGTGATAATGGAATGGAGGCGGACCACCTTCCTGCGACTCAATATTAATCTCCCAAAGAAAGTACTTTGCTGAATTTACCCCATAGCCGTAGCCCCAGTCCAGTTTCTTTACCCGAATCACCAGGGTGAGTGAATCGAAAATCTGGAAAGTTGTACCGAGAGGGATAGGCTTGGGCCAAAAGGCTTCCTCCAGCAGCGTCCAGCAGACATTGTGGAAAGCAAATCCATGTCTGTTCTCAAAAGGCTGATGACGATCGAAGGAAAACATGTCGTCATCGGACTTATCGTAGCCTTCATCGTCGTATCTCGGGCCTGGGTTCTGAGGAGCAATGAAGGATCCGAAGTGGGCCTCATCACCATTTTAGACGCCAATTCCAGTCAACATGGTCTGTCCATTGGCGACATCCATCTACACTAGCAAGTAGCAGCATATTAGCATGGCAGGTACATTGAAATGTGTCACATACATCCGCGAACTTGGTTGAACCAGAATGCAGCTTCCTCGGTTAGACCGTCAATGTCCCATCCACAGATGGGGCAAGCCCAAATGATTGGGCTCATGATGTTGAGTTAAGCCCGCTTGTGCGGTGAGGATGCGGAGGAGGAAGATGAATAGGTGAAAAGAAGAAAAGGTTATATGCTGGGCAGTGCTTTTGTCAGCAATCAGCAGTCCATCACAAGTCCAGAGCCCGAATCGCGTTTTAGCTTTGCCCCAACCCACGCCTATCGGGTTGGTACGGTACCCAAAACAGACTTCCTCCTCTTTCCCACCACTGGCTTTGGCCAAACGCAACCCATCAACGTGGCATCTTCGACATGGGGACCTTCCGCGACCGACTGCGGTGCCTGCGCATGCGCTCTAGGCAAGACGAGATTTGTGAGCTTATGAAAAATAATTCCGATCCCGAGGCTCGCTACAGCAGAGACTTAAGACTGCTGGCCAAGCTGAATGCAAGACGCGATGCCACAAACCCTGACCCCGACCACCCCGTCAAAATCGAGGACAAGCAAGTCGACCCCAAGACGCAAGACACCACCGACGAGAAGCCGCCCGCATCCGAACCGGATACCCCCCTCCCCAAGCCCGCCCCGAAGGAGGAGATCAAGCCCCCCTCACGCACCGAACAACCAAACGCCTACACCCTGACCACAACCGAAGCCCAAACCATCATCGACTGGCATCGCGAGTCTCAGGCCCTCTACGACACCCTCAAGCGAGAGAAAGACAACCTCCAGTCGCAACACAAAAAGCTACAAGAGGCCCACGACAATTTGGCGCGAGAGGTCAGCTCGCTAAACATGGATTTGACCAGGGCAAAGTTCATGTGTGGCTGGTATGAGCGCTTGAAGTTTACGCTTGAGGGGAAAGTCGCAGATTCACAAAACGAGATTGACAAGATCTGGGCTGAGCTCGAGAAGGCAGTCGAGAGGAATACCACGTATCAAGAAGAGGTAGCCAAGCTGAAGGCGGAGGTGGATAGGCATCGGTTGTCCGGCGGCGATGGATTTGGAGACGTATTTGACAAAGAGAGGGAGGCATTGTACAGGATTGAGTAAAGGAGCTTGGAGATGGGTTCTCCTGGGGTTCTGGCAGGGCGGTGGGGTGATGAAGGGCGGAGAGGCTGAAGGTCATGCCAGGACACTGGGGAAGTTCAACAGCAAGGTGTCGATTGGTTGTTGAGTGATGGGTGATGCGGAGCGAAAAGGGTCATGACTGTAGGGTCTGTGGTGGGTGGAGATGGGGAGTTTGAGAATATTCACCTGGCTCAATCCATCTCACCAAAAACAGGAGCAATGGTTTTGTTGAACAAAGGGGCAGCATGGACAAAAGCGATTGTGAGCAGTCACCAGCCTGGATTCACTCAAGTAATGCCCACTTATATAGCAAGCAGTTGATCCGCAGATATACCATTGCAGCACTCGTGACTTGATGAGGCTCCAGGTTTTGAAATTCAATGCCATCATGATTGGGACAGTGACTCAATGAAGTGAATGGGGACATGAGACGAGGCTCACTAAATATGGGGCTCCTGGAGGGTTGCTCCTTGAAATGGCCCTGGTCTCGATATAAATATTCGACCACTTCCACCAAGCACTATTCCTTTCCCTCTCCTCACCTCCACAGCATCAAGGCACCCATTGAGCTTCCAGACCATCACCCACCACAACCAAACTGTTTCCGAACTCCATCATCATGCTCACCAAGATATTCTTCGCCGTCAGCGCTCTCCTCACCCAGCTCGTCCACGGAGCTGCGGAGCCCCCCGTTTCCAGCTACTCCGTCGTCGAAGTCGAGTGGTTTCTCCCAGTCGACCCCAATAAACCCAACGGCGCCCGCGAGTTTGTCACCGGTACCATCGAGGAGGCCATCGCCCAGATGGACGCCGCTCACCCCGGCTGGAGCCAGACCTTCACCAGCAACATCCAGACCGTGGATCCTCACGCTTTGATGGCCCGTGGCAGCAGCCCCGAGAGCCAGTCTGTCAACTGCCACTTGGACAGTGGAAAGGGAGCTGCCAACTGTGTCGACATCCGTGATGGCACCCGTTACCTTGGATCCATCGATAGCCCTGCCCCCAATAACTCCCCTCACAGCTGCGGCCGTGTTAGCTGCGCTTACAACTCCGCTATTTGGTGGTGCAATGACGTATGTTTCTATTTTCTTTTTCTATCCCAATCTTCTATGCAGATATGCGCTGACTAGTTGTTGTAGAATGACTCCGTCAAGGAAACCACCTGGAAGAACATTGCGAGCAGCGCCTGGTTTCTCCAGGACAACTGCTTGTACTACGAGGGAAGAACCGAGAAGGTTTCCGCCCAGGAGTTCATGAAGGACGAGTGGAATGTCTATGTGACTGGCGACAGGTGCTAAGGTGATCAGCATTGCGGCAACATGAGGGCTTGTTGATGGAGGCGGAGCAACAGGCGGATGAGCGGCCTGGACTTTGGAGAATAGCGGCCTGGAGTGATCTAGTCAGCAAACAAGACATCAGCTAGGCTTTTTCCGTACGCTATCTCCCTTTCTGCTTGTGTAGACACTGTGTTGAAATGATATGATTACGGAATTACTGATGTCTCCTGCCCGTGCTTGATGGTATGGGATGATATCCAGGTTAGGGTTATTTAATGTAGAGGACGGTTGACGTGCGAGGCTTGCGCTTGACGTAGTCAATTCGGACAATTCTGGTTGAAATTACGCATGTTGGCAGGGGGAGTCCGGAGGATTTGTGAGGTATAAGAGGACGTCGTGGGCAGTGTACTCTACCTTCCTCTTTCTTTTCTTTATCCGACAATTCAATCCTTTACCTGTGACCTACGCCTGTACCCAGCCGTAGGCCCTTAATATTTGACAACCGAAATAAATCGGCGAGCTTCTTTGTGCCTGAGTCGAAGCGCCTTGAGATGAACTGGCAGCTGGGTCATGTGAGACATGAATTGGAAGGCTCAGTCGGCAGTTACTCTTCCTGCTGTTTACACTTGTTTGTGCCTCAGGAAGGAGTCACCACACCAGAAATGTCAGCACGTTTGGGCTTGCCAAATACATCAACTTGACACTTCATACGTCATCTTCCTGCCACGCGAGCTGCCAGAGTCGCTCAGGCAAGAATGAGCACCGACTCCAGCTTAGGTTGGCTTTCTTCGATCATGAATCATCGATCTTCAACTGGTCATTATTCTCCCCCAGGCCACGCAACAGAGATACCACCGCTATTTCCATTCTTTCCAGATCAACGGTTTACTTTCCATCATCTTAGCCCAAACCAAAGTTACGCAACATGAACATGCCGCCAGACCGCCGCTACGGAGCCTCCTCGTCAATTTCCATCCTCGAGACCATCCTCGAGACCGATGCACACCAAGAGGAACAAGACAGGGAATTGTTAGACTGTCACACTTTGAAAAAATCCCACTCCTCTAACTCCTCCCTCGTGTCCACCAGAGCCGCCCCCCCGTATAACCTTGTCAGCCCCCCCCACCCCCGCCGCAGCGCCATCTCCGCTCTCCGACCAGGTGAACCAACCTACACCTCAATCGTGAGCAACTCCAAGAAGGATGAGTCCAAACACGGACTTGGGTACGACCGTGAACGAAGCCGCTTTGCCCCATCCCCTTTGACCTTCCCACCAACTCCGAAAAAAGAACCCACATCCAAGATTTTTCCCCTTAACAAACATGTGCCTTGGGCACCCCCAACCAGATTCTGGCTACCAGGACAGAAGACGAGATGGCACAAGCCCCCGCTCGGGAAGCTGATGACACCGGGGCAGTACCGCGCTTGGGAGAGGACAAAGACTGGGCCAAGGTGTCAGACTTACATGATGTATCTTATGGCGTTTAAGCGGAACGTGAAGGGGCTTGTGCCTGCTCCGTATCGGAGGTTGGAGGATGGGAGTGAGGTGCCTGTTGAGTATTGGGGGATGGTTGTGAATCATGGTCATGTTGAGGAGGATGGTGGTGTTGAGATTATAACAGGGAGCAAGGCGGATCATGAGGCTGCGGATGCCAGGGCGGTGCAGGGTTCAAGTAAGGTGGCATCACCGACGCAGAACGGTCACGCTGAAACTCCTGGGAGTGAGAGGATGATACTTATCAGTGGTGGGTCGTATTCTTTGACCAAGGATGTGAACAGCAAGAAAAGGGACCACAGTGATAGCTCGGGTGATGAGAGAGCGAACAGATCGAAGAGGAGGTTGGTGGGGGGGGGGATGAAGAGGGGGATGGTGGGGAGAGCGAGAATGGTGTAGAGAAGGAGAATGGTGTAGAGAAAGAGAATGATGCGAAAAAGGATGACTCTGGTAATGAGATGGAGGGGTTGGAGCAGACTGAATGAGGTGTATGGGCTGAACGAAACTTGGACATGTGGGGATTGTGTTTGTTGGTTATTATACCGCATTGTAGCGAAGCATGATAGTAAGCGATGAACTTGATTAGTGGGGTGTCATTATTGGAGATATCTGACTTAGTTGTCTCTTGGGCTTGTCCACTTACGTCTGTTACATTTAGAATCCTTCTCTTCTTCCTGCCCATTGCTCGCCCACAAGTGCAAAGATAGTTTGATATGCTTTAAATTCATGTCAATGTGCCTTTAAAGATAACTAGCATGCTTCCAAAGAAAGTGGCCAGGCCTTAAAATGTCTCAATGGGCCTACTTTTTTTCAATTTCTTTTCAATGGCCCCCGAAAGATGATCAATGCGATTTTGATTTGCCCATTCTATCAGGAGACGTGCTGAAGCATGCAGTGGGGATTCCGGTGGAGAGAAGAGGCCGTGGGTAGTAGTAGTAGAGCTTTATCATGACCATGAAGACATCAAAGACGCCGACTGTGCCTTGAAGTTGACGGGCCGTCAACTTCAAAGGTATTGCGGATGTTGAGCCACACTGTCCAACCTGACTGGGATTTGGATTGTCTTTCACCGTGACATGGGTATCAGGGGCATTAAAGTGTCTGCAGGTCATTAGACCACTTGCGAGCTCATTCCTTCTCTGTCGAGTAGGTAGGTACCCTTGGATAGAAAGTTGACCCTTGGAACTATCCATCCTGATATATGCCCGTAATAAGGTATCCTCAATCCTCAACACCCGGTGTACAATACAAGGGAGCTCCTCAAACAGCCGTTAGTGATGCCGTCAATTTCCCCCTTTCTCTCCAGTTAAATACTGCTTCATCAGCTCAACCAGCTCTTCGCCGGTGGGATCTTGGGACAGAAACACCACATTCACGGCCGCAAAGCTAGATGTCAGACCCAAGAAAGCATCACTATGAGTAATCCTTGACTAATCAATTTCACAGAAGGGGAGGAAACATACGCAGCAGTGGCAGCAAACACCTCCACCCTTTTGGCCTTCGTCATGATTGCTAGCGCCAACGCAAAGATCGCCGAGAATATCACCAAGGCCATGAACTTGAACTTGTTATTGTCGCCCAGGAAGTAGAGTACCACAATGCTCAGCACTGGAAGCAGGGCTGCGACGACGGTGACGAATGTCTCGATGACAATTTGAAGATGAGACTCGCTGTAGATGTAGATACCAGTGCCGAGGTTTTTGGCCGCATCCTCCGGGTCCTACACCTTTATCAGCCACAACCTACATCTGGGCAGGGAACAGTGATGAAATGCTGTGCTAACCTTGATCTTGGCCCCGAAGAATTTGTGATACCAGGGGAAGATGATGTCGTTCACCCAGCGGGAGAGGCGATCCAACGGCACCCGTGGGCTGATAGCCATGAGATCAGTTTCGAATTCTGGATCCCATGCATGCTGATCTGGGCCATGAATAGGATAATTCCCGTTGTCGGCACGTCCAATCCATTCTCGGAGAAAGGTTAGATCCTGGAAGTTGGGAGGATTGAGTTTGGCGAGTGAGGCTTGGGTGAGGAGGGCCTTATCTATTGAAGCGAGGGAAGTTAGAGATGCGGAAAAGACAGAATAGGTAAAAGAGAAACGATAATGCGTACTGTACTTTGCCAGCTTCAGTTGAATCAGCTGCATGGTTGCCCATTGTTGGCCTGATTCCGGATCCCCTGGATGTGCAAGGGTAATCCAGTCCCTGTCAAAGAACTGTCGCATTCGACAGGAGTGTGTTCGGTCCATTGCCGCCAGCTCCTCCAGGTGATCCTGGAGGAAAATGATCTCGGCCTGTTGATACAGTAGGCTTAGACAATTCAGGTACTTGAAACGACGGAAAATGGCATACTCGTCTTGTCTAGCGAGCAGGGCTGCCAATCTGCCATATCCTTTGCTGCCTGTATCGGCAGTACCGTTGGTATTCTTATTTTCGGCTGCATCACTTGCCGAAGCATTGGCATCTGGCGTCGCGAAGTTCTCGGCTGAGCCACTATGGCGCGGACTCGTATTACCTGTTATGGTATGGGGAGTTGCTTGGGATTGAGCTGCGGTCATCTCTAAAGTTGGAACAGTACCTTGCACGTGGACTGGCTGTTTCATTGTATTGGGAAAATCTCTTCGCGTTTAGAACAGACCTCGTTCTGTCTATTTAACCACAACCCGTGCGGGGAAGTTAGTGGACTCGAGACCGTACGTAAGACCAGGACATGTTGTATTACTGTTGCACACCTCACTGATGTTTAGGTCGGCATGGCTTTTGTTGGTCTTGCCTTAATGGTGGGCAGCTTTGGATGAGGCCCTGGAACTTGGAACTTGTGATTTCACGGATAGCAACATAAGTTTGTGTCGCACGAGGGTCGCCAGGGATTAGCTATTGGGTACAAAGGTGTCACAGAGCGGCAATAAATCGATGCGGTGTGATATCTTTCATGTGGGCTTATTGAATAACCAAAGTCAGCTTCGGTGTTTACATCTGAATAGGGGTTCAGGGGCATGCTGAGCTCCACTCTTCCGAACCGGTGGCCCGTGCACGCCAACCTTCGACCATGAACCCAACAATTCCAATACTGTACGATTCATCCCTGATCCTGTGGCTAATGATTGTTGACCGACAATGGGATAGAAGTTCAAGTATATGAACTAGGGATTCGGAAAACATTCGGACCGTCCTTTGGGCTAAATAAACCCAAAACATCATATTCGATGTCGTGACATTTTGCCGAAAACTAGAAGTGATTCTGATTTGGCAGGCACCTCTTGGGTCAAGTAACTGGTACCCACTGCATCTCAATAAAAACTGTAATAACGATTGGCTTATTCATAGTAAAGAATCATATTAACCTATTCATTATATTTCGATCCCTCTTCAGTATAGCTTTTAATTGTGGTTTAGGATACTGTCTTGAGTTGATACTTTCTTTGCAATGACAGTCATGTTGACCACGACACGGTAGGCAGGAACATACAGCTGTCTTCAAAACACAGTTGGGACGCAAGTGCCATGGTCAACCGGAGGGTGCCTCATGCCAGAGCAGTAAGAGTCGACGATAAGCCGACAATGGCCACGAAGGTTTCGATGCAAGCTATTGCCTAGTCATTAAGCAAATGGTTGTCATATGGAAAATACATCAAACATCATTGCGTCTCAGGTGTCGTCATGCGTTCATAATGATTGTATGTATGGTCGCTGGTCTCAAACATGTTTTGTTTGAATATTCCAATCGGTAATGAATACACCGTTGATGAGTAAAAAGGGGGGGTTCCCCCAACTATGCCTCCTCTCAGCCAAAATGAATGGGAACCATACTTTGGGAAAACTCTGCAACATCACTGTCTGTTATCAAGAGACAATACCCAGGGAAATGGCACTTTATAGACGTCCTTACTTGCACCCTGACCACGTCAGACAGTTGGAGCTTGATCGCCTGAACTGGTTGCATGTTGGAGCTGCACTACGAGGAGGCTATGTAAGTATTGAGGATGAGGATCGTGCAACTGAACTGAGAGAAGCCGACGAGAAGGCAAGGATGGAGGAGTGGAAGAAGGTATGTGCATTTTTTTTTAATTCATTTAGTTTAATATACACGCTGCATACCTTTGTGGCGCCGTTTGTTGATGGGAATTACCATTTGCCATCCAGGGTCCATTTTTCAAACGGATGTGGGTACAGGACGAACAGCGTGAGAGCTTCCGCTTGATAACTGTAGGGCTCGACAGCATGGCTAGGTCTGCGAGTGGCGAACCTGTCAGTTTTGTACCAGCCAGTACCATCTCTGAATATAACCTGGGTCCCATCATCAAGATTCCAGAGACTGTCTTCAACACAGCTAGCGCCATCATGTCTTGTACCGAGGCAGTCGACATCACGTGGATGGGAAGTGACAAAGTTGAGCGTCAGGATCGCTGGGTGGTCCTTCCTGTTGGATCCGGAATACGGATGCCGCTTCTCGGCGAAAGGTTCATGACCTGCTTTGGTCAGCTTCTGCTTAGCGTGGAGCCAACTGGAACCATCGCTGTCGCTAGTGATGAGGAAGACCGGCCGCAGAAAAAGGGAGGGAAGCCTATGATGGGGGTAAGTAATGGGGCACACGATGGCGTTCGTGCCGCTGCTGTCGTTAACTCCCGAATGTCATTACCAGGGTAAAGGAGCATCATCCAAAAAGCCAGTGCAGAGGGACAACATCATGGCCCATAATCCCGATTCGGCACCGGCGAGTCAAAACGTGGCGGGACGGCAAACTGCACAGATCGCTAGAGAGCAAAGAGTGTATGAGGATTTTGTCAGTAGTAGCCAACACACCAACAAGCCAACGGCAAACCGTGATCATCAGACGCTAGCCTACTATGACAACTTCCGCAGCTACAGAGACGCGAGGTCTCTTGATATGCATGTCACTGAACGGGAGCATTGGGCAGCGTACTGGCAGCTTCATACACCACGCTTCGATCATCGGCTGCTTACGCCAACAGAACGAGAACTGCGGGATCAAGCTGGGCTCCCCAAACCATATTCAAAAGGACCACCAAGGAAGTAATCTAGGTAGACACTTTTTTACATTGGTCTGTAGGGCTTTTGTGCCGAGTCTTGAGCCAAAACACTCGTCACAGTTACTATCTACCTATGGAAAATACATACTCTGGTACTGAGTAGGTACTAACCCAAAATTAGTGCCCAAGTACCTTATCTTCCATGAAGACAGTGACCACCTATGTGAGGCATTGCTCTATCCCACCACCATACACAAGCTTGTCGAGTATCTTAGACATAGCGGAAATACATTTGGTAATTGTGAGAGATAAGAGCCAAGGGTTTACTGCAGGGTGTGTGCTGTGTGAAGTGTGCTCAAGACTGAAGCTGGCTAAAAGGCTACGTACACTGGGGCACTATCTTAGGTGAAACACATCCACTTGACAGTCATAACTCGTGTACCCTGATGCGTAATTCTCCAAAGTCCAAGCTATTTTTGACCTAACCTCTAGAACACATCCAACTTAATTCCAGAACTGGAAACTGCAGCTGTTTACTCTGGAGGGAGCAAATTAACAGGAGCACAAGGAGGAGCGTGGGCTTGACAATAGATAAAGGTAGCTAACAATAGAAAGCGCAGATAGAAACTTTGCACACGAAGGCACAAATATATCTGACGAGGACCCTTGAAAACACAAAAGCCATTCAGCAATGATCGCTTTTTCGATTTCGATATTCCAACGGTAAATCTCACGTACAAGATGTCGTTTGACCGCTGTGAGTAGTGTTGAAGAAGGAATTTGGAGTAACACAATTTTCAGCGTCTAATATTTAATTCACTTGGAAACACTGGTTGTGGTGCTGGAGAAGTGAATTGCTGCGAACGCTCGCCATGTATTCACTCCATCGGTTATCATCGTATTTATTGATTTTCTAAATCTCTGTTTTCCTGTTTTCCCGTAACATGTTTATAGGCCACTGCTCAACCTTCCTTACTGCCCTTGAGTTGCTGACAAGAAGTTCCAGATTCTCGCATTTCGAACTGGAGGTCAACCTCCCAACTGGAGTTCAACACTAAGTCCTCTTGGTGAAGACAACCAAGTACCTACCCAGTCAAACGTTGTCCCTATTCTTCGCCAAAAGAAATGGTAAGCAACATCATTGCCCTACGGAAGACTGAGCCTTCTAACCTTAGTACAAGTGTTTTAGCTCGATCACGTTTTCATTACCTTGTGCTAGGACTCGCTGTCACCGGCGGAGTCCTGTACATATGCTGCTCATTGGTCCGAAAAGATGGCCAGGGTCTGGGGGCTTACCTAAGACGTAGGCTTCGCAAATCAAGTGCGAGACCAAGTACAGCTGAACTGCCGTTGCATATAATGCGGTCTCAACCGCGTTTAATCGAAGAAATACTGAACCTGCCTCCACCTCCACCGGTATGGCAACAAAGGGGCACAGAAAAAAGAGTTAATTACGACTCGACTGTCACGCGGATATGACGTGTCGGGAAGTTCACTGCTCTGGCAAAATCAGTAGCCCCAAACAGCAACCACCACCGAGAAGGCGGCAACACGGGATTCAGGAGGGTAGATATGGCACAAAGTTTATCGAGAGTGATATCTACAGGAAAGGGGTAAAGATGATGTGGAAAGCTGTGGAACCTGGCGAGCTCAGATCTATGTCGTCGGGGTAGCGCTTTACGTTGGGCAGGTGAACATCAAGTCAATGGTGTATATATGACAAAAGAGAGAGGCAATTGTTCATGAATGCCGAGAGCGATCTGTGTGGCTATTGCTCGACATTTCACACCTACTGATGTGACCAATACTATCAGCCCTGAACTTACCCCTGAAGGATATCATCCGCAATCTTCTCCGCCAACATATCTACCACACGTTAGCCAACCGACCCCCAAGGCGAGCATCCAACGGGCGATAACTCACAAACAGTACTCTGCGGATGCCCCGGCGGCAATATCGGAAAAGAACTCGCATCCACAACCCTCAACCCACTCACCCCCCTAACCCTTGCCTTGGAATCCAACACCGCCATCGGATCCCCATCCCTCCCCATCTTACACGTACAAGCCGGATGCCACAGCGTCATCAAGCTATTCCTAATCGCTTCCAAAATCTCCCCATCACTCTGCACCCCCGGCCCAGGGTAGGCCTCCTCCCCGGCTACAATCGGCGCCAGCCCACTAGAGGTAAACGCCTGTCTCGCCCTCTTATACGCCGCAACTGCCAACTCTTGATCCGCCCGATCCGTCAACCAAGCAGGGTTGATAACAGGTAAATCAGCCGTACTAGCAGAAGTAATCGTCACATTCCCTCTTGACAGGGGAGTGTTTAGGACGTTGAGAATAGTAGCATATTGCCTCCCGTCTGAGGGCTGGACAAGCAAAAAGTTGCTAAAGTCACCTACGAAGCCAGCGCCGGAGATGTATTCTACCTCTGGCCAGTCAGGTGGGAACTGGGCGAGCTTTGCTTGGGTGGATGGTGAGAACTGGGTTTGGCGGAGGGGAGGGGGGATCTTCTCCCAGGCTAAAAAGTCCGCGACGGGGTTGGTCAGTGTGCCGGATTGGTTCGTTGTGTACTGAACCAATTGCTCGGCGAGGTAGATTGGGTCTCGGGCTTCTTTGGTGAGGGTGATGAGGTCGACGGGGTAGGAGGGGCCGAAGGTGGGGTGGTCCCACATATTTTGGCCTACGCCTGGGAGGTTGGATAGGATGGGGATGTTGTGGGCTTGGAGTTGATCAGCGGGGCCGATACCTGACACCATGAGGAGTTGAGGGGAGTGGAAGGCGCCGGCGGAGATGATGACTTCTTTGCTTGCGGATAGGGTGTACGAAACCAGCCCTGTTTTTACACGGACACCGGTGGCCTTTTTGTTGCTGTTGAAGAGGATCTTTTCTGCGCGGGTGGCGGTGTAGACTTTGAGGTTGAACAGGTTGTTAACGAGAGCCGTCTTGAGGAAGGAAGACGCAGAGCTGGAACGGGTCTGGTCTACCGGCCGGATGGTGGAGGTGCAGTATTGAGCTCCCATGAGGCTGCCGCTGTTGAAGTCCGGTGTCTCGCCTATCCCGATGGTGGCAAAACCAGCCTTCAGCCAGGTGGAAAACGATTGCGCGTAATTGGCGAAGGAGACGTGAAGAGGGTTGTTGCTGGTGGCCGGGAACGCTGCGGCGTTGTACCCTGGTGTGGAGTTGGCGAAGCGTTTGTTCATGTTTGGTGGTGTGAACTGGACGCTCTTTTGGAAGTACGGTAGAGTGTTGGAAAAGGTGTAGCTTGAGTCGTTGACAGAGTCGGCCCACAACTGCATCGACTGGACTGTTGGACGCTGGTAGATCATGAAGTTCAGGGCTGATCTGTATCATAACAGTCAGTTATGTGACAGAAGAGAGCTGTCTTCCAGTAAGAAGGTTCTTACGATCCGCCCACACATTTTCCCCTGGCAAAATGAATGTCCCTAAAGTTTGTACCTGGCTGGTTTTTGGCAACAAAGTTCCAGTCCACAAGGGGATTGGAATTCAAGGGATCGCTGCCGATCAGCAGAACATCTAGCCCAGGGGTACTGCTGATGATTGGATTCGTCAGGTCATAGTAGCTGCCTTGAATGTGCGAAGTCAGGTCAGCAAGCCCAGCAACGGAAGGACAACAAATCTCACCTGCTTCAACAAGAGCAACTCTGGCACCGCTCTGGGCCAAACGCACAGCAAGTGTGGTACCCGCTGTGCCTGCGCCCACCACCACATACTCATACTCCGTTGATGTCCCGAGCACAGGAGTTAAGCCGCCCAGTGAGTCAGGAATAAGATTCCTGAGTCGGTTAACAAAGTCTTCAAGAACATGATTTGGTTGTTGGGATTGGCGGGGTGGGATGCGAGCCGCTGAGGCGACCGCGGCTGTGAAGGACAGCCAGGAGAGAAGCATCGTGAAACAGAGGGTATCTTTCCCGTGTTGATAGGTAACCGCACTGTCTGACGATGACGGAACTGCAGACCGAAAGTCAAAGCAACCTCAACGACGTGGTTCAGACTCGACATGATCGTCAGGGGGATTAGCAGCTCCTTATACACTATCTATCGACCCGCGAACTCGGTAAGTCCGCTTCTAAATGCTTTTTCCTTGACACAAAGTGCCCCCACAACATCAGTGGTCCAGAGGAAATACCCGCGCTGGGTGAAAAGAGCTCAAGCTAGCTTCTATCTTCTCAAGATAACATATTCGCGATCGGTTGTGAAGATCAGAATGCACGACTGGAAAAAGAACTGTTGAAGCCGTCTCCGCTGCGGCAGAGAATGAGCTGAACAGTCAAGGGCTTTGAGCTATGGCACTTTTGGAAGTGATAGACGTCAGGCTGCTTCCATCTTTCGAAGTGGGAACTCGGAAGCCTTTCCGGCCAACACGAATCCACCTTCTTCCAAGTTTTTCGAGATCCTCCCGGATCAACATGTTCGCTAGCGAGCTGTCCCTTTCTTGCCGACTGAAGAATCGACACGGGACGTATTCGTATTTGTTGAACTACCTTAAATGGACTTCAGGAAATCCTGCCATGGACAAAACCGCAATACAATAGACAATGTAACCGGAGTAATCACATCGAGGGCTGCCATTATGTACGCTATCTTCCTTCTCCCCGGTCATAGCGTGGGCCAAGTCATGTAAGCTCCCGTAATTAATTGTGCTTCACTGGGGATGCCAACTTCCCGAGCTACACCCTATCATGGTTCCTTGGACCAGTCACTACTGGCGTATAATTCCTTGCTCTGCTGTACCACAAAAGTGGCGTCGTCCCGCGCCAATTTTTCCTCTCGCTTGGTTGGACCAACCAGAACCATCAGACAACCTACTCCGGTTCAGCTGAGATCTGATGATTGGCGATGTTGTGCATGATGGAACCCACCCACATCAAGTTTTCAGGGCAATGTCATCTCAACGTAGTACTGCAAATGCACTGTCACCGACGGTGTCTCCCAGCATGTTGCTGTCAACCAAGCCGCTGACGCACGAGGGTTGCAGTCTCTCGAAGCCTTACCATATCCGGCCTGGCGGTAACGAATGTCGGTTGCCAGACGCGGGACACGTGGAGTATCATATCATCAGATCATCCTCATTTTAGTCAAAGAGACAAAATACCTCCAACCAATTCAGCAGGGCTAGTCAGCTAGTGTACAGAAACTTCTGGTGTAGTACATCCTTGTTTCATCAGCCAGCCACTCTTGTGCATTATCTGGATCTCTGCAGAATCAGGCACCGTTTCCCCCCCACTTTGTTGATCAGACCATGCACCCCATGAAGAAATGATCGGCAGTTGACACTTTCACAAACGGTTAGTCCTCCCAATGCTAACCCCAACAGGTCCGCCACCAAGACAGCGGCCAGGCAATCAGGAACAGA
The DNA here is from genome assembly GCF_035222485.1 of Podospora pseudoanserina. Classification (NCBI taxonomy): domain Eukaryota; kingdom Fungi; phylum Ascomycota; class Sordariomycetes; order Sordariales; family Podosporaceae; genus Podospora; species Podospora pseudoanserina. Next base: position 2,674,224 of record NC_085924.1, read on the forward strand.
CGTCACATTCCATGACATGCATGAGTTCTTCAACACCCCGACGGTGATATCTCTGACACCAATCAGCGCGGCATGGCTCACCAGCTCAAAGCCTCTCACACACCAAGATTGCACGATCACAACCATGAAGATCCACAACACACAAAATCAAAATTAAACAAACGCTAAACAAACACTACCTACTCCCCATCCGCCGCCTTGGCCTCCCTAATCAGCACATCCGCCGCCTTCTCACTAACCATAAAAATAGCACTCTGAATAAAAATGCCCGGAATATCCGGAAAAACACTCGCATCCACCACCCTCAACCCATCCACCCCCCTAACCCTGAACTCCGAATCCAGCACCGCCATCGGGTTCCCCTCCTCCCCAATGGGACAAGAACAAGCAGCGTGATGACCCCAAGCCTCATCCTTGATAAACTGCCCAATAGCCTCATCACTCTGCACATGCGCCCCTGGCTTCTCCTCTGTGTAGTTAGTCCCCCCCAAAATAGGAAACTTGTAGTAATCCGCCAATGCCTCCCTTGACTTCCTGATTGCCTGGATCAAGGCCCCCAAGTCCAACTGATCAGCCCCGCCGGCGGTGGTGCCAGTGTCAAAGTAGTTAAAGTTGATCTCTGGCTGATCCAAGGGGTCGGCTGATCTGAGTTCCACCGTCCCGGCGCGGTTTCGCGTGTGGGCTTTGAGGCTGTACCAGGAAAAGTGCTTGTGATCACGGACGGAAAAGTCGTGCCAGCCGGGGAAATAGCCCTGGAAATTGAGCGGCCCGCCAAAGATGGAGAGGTCAATGTCTGACGTGGAGGCAAAGCTGGACCGCTTGAGCATCATGGTTGCTAGTCCGTTGGACGCATAAGCTCCCCTCGCGGCAAGGATGTAAGGATTGTCCAGCCACTGCTTCAGACACAAATCATGAGGCTTGAGATCAAACGTGCAACCGTCAAGAATAGAGAAATCGTCCTCGTGAACGACGTTGACGGGAATTTCGTAGCGGTCCATCATGTTGGTTCCTACTCCTGGGAGGTGTTTGATGATGGGGATGCCAAACCGTAGGAGCTCCGGGGCGGGGCCGATACCACTTAGCTTCAGAAGCTGAGGGGTGTTGAACGTGCCGGCAGAAACGATGACTTCTCTTTTGGCTTTGGCAGACCCCCTCTTGCCGAAATTGGTGCGGTGAAGGGGGCTGGCTTTGTAGAGGTATTCGCCCTCCATGTACTCCACCCCCGTAGCTCTAGGCTTGGAACCGGTGGTGTTGAAATTGATCTTGGTGACAAAGGTGTTTGTCCGCACGGTGAGGGGATGGCCGTCTGCAACGGTCTTGAGGATGAACTCCCGGACCGCGGATCGTTCACCCAACTTCATGGTGAGGGGCACCTGGAAGTAGCCCTCAGTGGCATCTCTTGCTGGGTTGACCCGGCTATTGGGGCTCATGAGCAAGAGCTGGGACAGCTTGGCCAGCGGCGTAAGGACGGGAACGTCGATTCCCACGGCGTTAGCTCCAGCGACGAGGTGCCGAGCCAGAGGGAGATCTCTGAGCAAAATGGTCGGGTCGGTGGGCATGTTTGGAAGCCATTGGTAGACCTTGTTGAGATATTGGTTCATGTTGCTTGCGGCCCACGAGTCATCGCCAGTGATGGTGGCGATGGTGTCAAAGTCTTGCTTGTGAGGAATGATCCAGATAAGGGCATTGTGAGTGACGGAGCCTCCGAGCATGCTGCCGCGAGGATACAAGATGCCCAAGTCCTTGGCTCCAGGAGGAGGATTAGGACCGACATGATACTCGTAAGGACCGATCTCGTAGACATATTTGGGATCTCTTTTGGCGCGGTTTTGGTCTTTGTAGTGGTTGACAAAAATATCCCATCTGAGTTTGGGATCGGCCGTGACGACGGCTTGGTACCCAGGAACCGAGATGTTCACGTTGCCGTTGGCATCGCCGCCAGCTTCAAGAAGCAATGTCTTGTAGCCGGCCATGGCGAGACGACAAGCGAGTGGGCCGCCGCCCGCACCGCTGCCCACGATAACATAGTCAAACTCAGAATCGACATCTCGAGTCGACTGTGCGTTGGGGAATGTTGGGACAGCAGCGATGAGACTGGCCGAGAATGCCAGGCAGGAAGAGAGGAGGCTGAACCTCATGATGGGCAGCGGAGGGTGCAGGTCGTGGTGAGGAGATCAGGGAGGAACCACTGTCCACAACGGGAATGAGGAAGCCATCGCCGCCCTCTGAAGTATCATGGCAGTGTTGGTACCGCGCTTGGGCCAGCTGTTGTCAGGTTGGTATTCAGCCAAACGCCAAGGCAAAACAAACAAGCTTCCAGGTTTGTTTCTGCAACTCGCATGGAAGCTGAAGCGTTCCACAGCTGGCAGTGGTGTAGGCTGTCTCTTGGAGGGCAAACCCTGATTAGTGGGGTCGAACTCGGAGGAAACTGCCCGGGGGTCCACTGGGACAGCCGATAGCCAACTGAACATTTTCATGGAAGCCAGAAGTTGGCATTTGGTCTACATCGCCAGGTCCATCGGACCAGGCTACAAACTCCACATCTATCCGCCTAAACCGAGCTGTCAAAACTCTTGTGTTAGTACCCCCAGACCTGCCGGGGTAGGTATTTTTGGTGGTCTCATTTGTGATTGGCGTGGGTAGAAGCGGCTCGGGAACCCGGGAATGATAGACGTCATCAAGCTTTATCGATCAATAAAGCCATGCTCCTGCATAAACCCCTGCAACACATCACAAATCGCTGCACCCAACGGTTGGACGACAGCGGTACAGCCCGCCCCCACTGCAACCGTGACATTCACCCCAAAGTCTACGGTAGGTTCAGTCCTATCAACATCGTCTCGATTTGGAAACTCTTTCGTCGAGCGGGATAGATCCGAATTCGAAAAAGACTATCTTCCAAGGAATTCTCTCCTTGACGAACATGTCATGGTGAAGTGCCCTCTACCTTAACCTCACACGGCAATGATCTGCTGGATCAAAGCGCTTTCAGGCTTCAGCGGAGTGATTATTTTTGCAAACATGGCGATAGGTTGGGCTCGCAAGAAGGTTTTGGATTCGGAAGCTCCTAGCTGCCTGTCCTGCTTTGAATTCGGGCGTCACCGAACCGGCAAGAAGTACATCGTCCTAGGCTTTTAAAGATCAAGCAGGACTCTACGAGCGTCTCCGAACGGGCATCTTTGAGATTGCAACAGCATCCTCGGTACTCGAAGTCAGCATGAAGATTGCCCAGGTTCTGCCCTTCGTGGGCCTTGCAAATGCCCTCCCATGGATGGCTGACAAGCGCCAACAGGTACGTCTGCCTCGTCTCCATGACATGGCTTTTCACTGACAATGCCCAAGTCCGGTGGTGCCCAGCCCGGCGGTCCTCTGACTTGCCCCTTCAACCCTAATCACCAGCCAGCTGCCAGATGGGACCCAGATTTCCCTTACAACCACGCAAAGCTCGGTCTCCCAGGCAAAGGCAAAGGGGGGTATAAAGTCCCTGCTGATGGCGATACTGCCCATGCCTTCATGCCGCCGACGGACAAAGACATCAGAGGTCCTTGCCCTGGACTGAATGCTTTGGCTAATCGTGCGTGCGCTTAGCAAGACAATTGAAGGGACTCTACTAACCCTCACCTACGTAGATAACTTTATTGCCCGTGATGGTATTACCGATTACAACGAGTTACTCGACGCTCTTCAGAACGTTTACAACGTTGGCTATGACCTGGCGAACTTCCTTGCCTTTTACGCCATCTACGTCGCTGGCCTTGGAGATCCCGTCACCAAGAAGCTGTCCATCGGCTGTGATGCCACCACACGTACCTCGTGGAGCCCAATCATCACTGGCAGCGAGCCCGGCCTGAACGGCCACAGCAAGATGGAGATCGACGCGTCACTCACCCGGAATGATTTCTTCGCTGCCGGTGGTGACAACTTCAGCTTCAACACTACCCTGTTCAAGATGTTTGAACAGTCCACCGGTGGGCTCTTTGACGTTGACCGAATCTCCAAGTACCGTCATGAACGGTGGCATCAGTGCCAGGCTGAGAACCCACAATTGTGAGTCTTGACATGCAAAGCAGCGGAAGGCAACCCCTAACCATTGACTCCAGCTACTTCCCCATCCTCGGCCTCTTCCAATACGGCGCCGCCTCCTTCCTCTACGAACTCTGGCCGAATGGAAATGAGGGCTATGTTCCCAACTTGCACAACACCGCCACTTTGTAAGTTTTGATGCTTGTCCATCCATCACATCACCTTTGATGCTAATCTTGTCAAAGCTTTGGCGCCCACCGCCTCCCAGACGGCAACTACCTCCGCGTCCCTGAGCGTATTCCCTCCAACTGGGTCAACCGCGAGAAGCCTTACTTCCTGCTAGACATCGCCTCGGAGATCTTCAAGATGTACACCAAGAACCCAGTTGGCTTTGGTGGCAATGCTGGAGGGGAGTTTATTGGCATCAACCACCCTCCTTACATCAATGATGGTGCGCTCAATGCCAATACCACTGCCCAGGATGTCACTTGTTTGTTGTATCAGATCCTCTCGAGGCCGGTTCCGAGCACACTGAATGGCATTGTTACTCCTTTGGTTGAGGCAACGGAGGCGCTTTTGATCAGCTTGTTTGGGGTTGAGTATAATAATTTGGGGTGCCCGCTGGCTTTGACGTGAGGGGGGTGGTGGGTGTGAATGAGAGGAGGGGGAGCTTGTTAATGGCAACTGGATCCTCATTCTTATATTTAGGAAAAGATATATGTCAATTTGAAGGTTCTGTTGGTATAAAAGTGTTGATTGTTGTAAACTATGGAAAGGTAAACTAAGAAATCCTGCAGACCCAAACAAATCAGCCCAGATTAGTCCAAGCTCCCTGTTGAGCCAGTTGTACAACAAGGACTGAACTTATAACCTATACCGCAATGGTTTGAAAACGAATGGTTTGGTGCCCCGTACGTTTTTTTTTGGTGCCCATCTTTCTAACTACCTATTTTATATAACAAATAGATTACTTATAGGATCGTATAAAAGATTTTACCTAGAGCTAAAAATTTAATTTTTCTTTAATAAAGATATAAATGAAATCAGTATTACTGAAATATTTTAATGTAAAACATTATAATGTCTTTTACTTTAAAAAACCTAAGTTGTTGGAAAACAGAAGTATGGGACCCGGTAGCAGCATTGACCGACCTGGGAGGATGATGGGCTTTGGAGAGCAAACTCGTCTCGAGAGAAAATGCGGATGGACCTCGGTGTTGGTAATTTGAAACGGAACCTGGAACACTGGTTGTATGTGAAGCGGCTGAGAGGGTCGGAATTTTAGGAACGCTCACAAGAGCGTTGGAGGTCCGGATTCACTTTTCACGGCTACCTCAGTGGGTCGCGGCAGTAAGGTATCTAGTTGTAAGAATGGAATGAACTGCCTTTCATCAGCGACAGTGCCGGTTCAAGAGAACCCCGAGAATTAGGCAGAAGTTGTGGAATAATGTGAGGAGGGATCCATGTTCTTAAACAGCTTAGTCTGATCAGATTTCATGCTGAACAGCTCACGATATGAGCCCGTAAGCCATTTCGGTCGTAATCTATGAAGCAGACAAAACGTCAGGTCACTATGAAGAAATCTCTGTCCGTATTCTCCATGTCATGGGAGCGGAGGCCCTTTGTGATATCAGCTGGCAACCCCCAAGGTCCAATGAGCTGGAGCAGCCTTAAACCCGAGGCTCCTATATCTCGAGCTTGAGTTTCGATCTCAATGCAGACCTCTCGTTGCCATGCCACAAAATACGCACCAATCAATTTCTTCTCTCGCTAGCTTCCCGACCTTTTGACATCGCCAACATTTGCAACCGCATCGCTTTCAGACACCGTTATTTGCCCGGAGAACATATCCATATTTCAGTTCAGCCTAGCTCTACAATCTCTGACAATCATGGTCAGTCACAGGATATCCTCTCGTCATTGGTGATTTCTGGAAGGATGGGCACTAACCCTCAGGAACAGCCCGAATATCTGGATGTTTCCAGCCTCTACGGCATCGCCAGCGTGGTTGGCTTCCTCCTGGCCGGCTCCCTCATTTTTGCGCTGGCACGAGATGGCCGAGGATCATGAAGCATTGGTTGGGCCATACGAGCTACGAGGAGAGTGGTACCGATCGTCAACCAGTTGTCTCGATCCCCTCATTCTACCACGCCCCTCGAGCCCCTCTCTAAACAAACTCTACAAGCAGAGGCATCTGTGCCGGCAGCTTCAAGATGTAATAGTTCCCATTCATGTTCGCGACGGTCGCTCAGTCAACATCACGGTGCCTATCCAAGCTCATCTTCCAGGGAAGCGTGGTGAAACAGTGCCAGGCTGGTAAGATAACCAGTTCGGCAGACTATGTCATCCGGAATCTGTTTTTTCCCATTGAACTTGTTCAATCAAGACAGTCCCACCTGGGTAAGTCTCAGAGACCCCCTGCGTCGTTTTTTGAAAGGCTTGGACTAATCCCTTGCGAAACTTACAGCTCAAAAATGATGCTTGAACATAAGGGAACCTACCCAAAGTCACACTGCCTGGTGTATAAGCTCAGCTCTTCTGAGGGAGATCGATCAGGCTTTGGCAACAGAGAAAAGATCTCTTCTATCTCCCCCTGAAACCTAAGGAACATGTGAGTGAAAGGGATGGGATTGGAAGAAGGCAGACAGTAGAATGTAAATGATAGCTTGCATTACCACAGAGAGTTTTGGAAACGAGGTTGGGGTGAACCGTCAAACATCGAGATGGGCCAAGGGAAATGCCATGGATAGGACATCACGAAATGGAATGGATAACGAATTTATATGCCTGCTCAGAGACTCAGAGTTTAACACAATTCCTCCCATTTGCCAACCACTATATTTTCACCCATATTGCCACAGGCCGACGCCAGTATTCCTCAAAAAGGTCCCTTGGGTCCAAGTAACAGCCATTAACCGCTGGCTGCTGAATCAATCGTGAATTCGCCAATCAGAGTGCACGCAGAACCTGGAACAGACAAGACTGGGTATCGTGGTATCCACTTAACTATCTAACACACTGTTAGATGCATATCGTCAATGACACCCCGCACCAACTCACAAGACCAACAGTCCACAGAATTCCGTTAGCATCCGAGGGTCACGATGCAAGCTTCCACGGATCACGAGTGGCGCTGCTACTGCGGTAAGCTATATCAAACCATATCATCGCTAGGCGACATACGAGAGGATGTCCGGCAATTTCTGCGACTACTCGCATATCTGGAGCCTGGACCTGTGCCCGGTGACCTTTTCCGTCGAGCCCTTTTCCCTTTCGAAAATGGAACGAAAACGGAAACAAATCACGGGAACAGCCATCCAACTTCTTGACATTTTCTCCGACGAAGGCCGACTGGTTAAGGCAGTGATGGATGCAATCGATACCCATGCTGTGCGTGTGACGATTGGGTCATTAGTGCCCCATGAGGACCCGTGGTGGGCACACCGTAATTTCGAACTACCAGAATCCTCACAGATATTTATTCAAAACAGCGTTAACTATTTAAATGGGCAGTTGGATTCGGCGAGGCTTGTTTTCCATGGGTTTCCTATCTTTGATCTTGACGTTAGGTAAGGCCCCATTCCCCATCATCGCAGCAAACTCGGTATTAATCCTCTAGATATATCGAGAAAGGAAACGCGCTCCTCCCTTTGGTAGTCCCTCTGTTATACAGCTTCCCGTGGATAACTACTACCGGGGGAGGTCCCCAGCACGATTGAAGTGTGTATCTCCATGTCGCATTTCGGGGACCACGCCTTTAAAGAGCATACACTAGTAATAGCGGAAAACCCTAGCGGGCCGAATAGGGCCGTCGCCGCTTGATTTTAGTATCGCTATCCGCACAGCTACCCTGGCTCTAGCTAGTAGGCAAATGGCATCCGTCTGGCCATCCCCTGGGCTAGATCGAAAGGGAAATAACCAGCGAGCAGAGGCGGTACTTTTCCGCGCCCAACAATGTATCGAACTTGGCCACCTATCTAAGGCCTGGAAACTGGTCGGTCAGTGGACACCATGTCATGCTGCCCAGCCTTCGAGTCTTCAGACTGTTATGTCTTCGCGCTTGGACTTTATGAAAGGCAAACTGCATCGATTCCAAGGAAATTTCGGAGCAGCTCGTCAATACCTTGAACCTCTCTCGAGTCAGGCCCTTCCCTCGAGCGAGCTAAACAGATCTGGGCCGAGTTGTGGAGCCAAGGCCTTGAGCAGAGGTTGTGTTTCACAAACCTTGGAACTCGTTGGGTTGACATGGTATCTGAGTGGCTAGAAGCCTCGGGCTGTCCACGTATCGTCTCACAGTGGGGGTCGAGTACCGGATGACTCAGCCTGGAGGGCCTGCGGAGACTGAAGCAACTCACCGAGACGGATCGGAATCGGGGAAGACAAGTTTTGTGGCCACCAGTGTCTTCTAATGCTTTATTTATCTAACAGCCTTCACTCTGTAAAGCTTCGCCGCACAAGTCGTCCCCTGCTACCTCGTCTTATTCCACATTGAGCCGACTGAGCTGAAATCATGAAGACAAGAAAGCAACATACCAAAAGAATAGAGCAACATTTCACCAACCATTTTGGTCCAGTCTGCTTTCTGCTGTACGATCCAAAGTCCGGCTACATGTTCTTCTTGGGACATAATCGCATGCCTCAAAGAGATATTTTGGAGAGCAGCCGGCTGCCAGATCAGGATGTTGTTATTCTCTTCAAAGACTGCGGCGTTGTCGAGTTTTACAGTGACTGCCTTCGCGACGCAGCGACTGAACCCACGACTCAACCCAAGACTGCGGATACGGTGGAGACTGTGTCGGAAAGGTGGGTTTATCGCCAACATGGGCGGGATGAATTAGCCCTACTTTTGCCACGTTGGATAGTGGAGGAGGAGCAGTTGGATTATTTGACACGGTTGGATAAATATTGGGAGGAATGGAGGCGCCAAATGAGAGAGGAGCATTGGAAGTTGGCGGAAAAGACACATGGGCGACATTTGTTCCCGCGACCAGGAAGAACATACACTCCATTTGCATTCATTTGTAGTTAGAACGGTCTAATAAGAATTAGTTGAGTCCAGACGTCATTTTTCTGCCAAGGTACTTACAAGCTCTCGTGTTCCATCATCTTTATCACAAGAGGAGGCGTGATGTGAGATGAGATAAGGTAGTTCGAAAGGAAGTTCGTGAGTGAGCTCGGGACAGAAAACAGGAGATCGATTGTCAATTTAAGGCCGGGACTATGAAGTATGAAAGGTTTGGTCAAATCACAACCGCCCAGTCGCTGCGGGCGAGTCTGTGGGCGCCTTGAAAGTTCGGGAAGGAAATGTTCCGCGGCTTACCAGGGCTAAACCACCCACCTCACATCATCTCTGTTCTCTGATGTCTACTGGTATATTCTTCTCAGCTCCAGACCATTACGGTCACGGAATGAAAGTTGGGTTGGATCGGTACTGTGATCAAGTTGGTTGCAAGGACAAATTACCTATCTAACTGCCAGCTACCTCCAAACAAGAGGTTGACCTAGAACATCAGACTTTCCGATAACAAGAACGCGTCTGCTCTCAGAGTTAAAATTCTTCCTCGCACATCACCAGTCCGGGAAATATATACGTATACTGCGTTAGAACTTCGAATCAGTGGTAAAGAAAATCAACTCACCTATTTATAACTCTCAGTACACCATAGCCCTAATTTACCATAAAGGACAGAAAGCTATCCCTTACGTTCCTGGACTCGAACTTATACGTAATTAAATGCGGAGCACCATAATGCCTACCTATCGTAACGCAGCGGTCGTGAATTCGAGCGCCTTCTCTGTACTCGAATCTAAGCCCAAGTCCGAGTCATCAGGATCTTTCGTCGGGATTTTAAAGTACGTAAAGAAAACGGTGTTTATTTCGGGAACAACCTAATCTAGACGGTCGGATATACTATATATACGTGGACACCAAACATCGCCAGCACCTAGCCATAAACAAGTCCGGCGGTAAATGGATTAAGCCTGCAAAGATAAAACACTATATTATCTTCGCTATACTTTTGATAAAGGTAGGGCTCTTCCCGAAGGGAGTCGCTAGGAGTGCATACAGCCGTAAGCTTCCAAATAAGTAGCTGCGAGTTAGTGCTAGTAGAGACGAACCGTGTTTTAAACTTCTGCCCTATAATAATATTGTTTTCTTTAATGGCTATAAGCACAGGGTTCAAAAACCGAACGAAAGGACGACGTTATCGAGTGAGAAGGTTATACATCTCGCGAGAGAAAAAGACCTCCCTAAACCAGTTTTCGAGAAGGTTTTGCATGTATGGTATCTCAAGCTCTTTCCGTACGTTAATAATTAAAATCGTATATATCCGGTATAATATATAACAATAGGCAACCAGTTTAGTAATGCCCTGGTCGATTTTATTAATGCCTATAAGCCCTCGTCGAAATTCCTAAAGGACTCTAGGTATATTCGAGAGTAAAGGTACGTCGAAAGCTTCGTTTACTTTAGGTTTACCCTCGATTTCGGAACGGAATAAGTTAATAGTTCGACGGAAATAGGCTTCCTTTATGGTCTTAATGGTATCTATTGTTAGTAGGTAAGCAAATTAATAACTGAAAATCATAGTAAAGGCGTTTTACTAACCTAAAAGTAAGATCACAGTATCCTTAAGCAGAAGAGGAGTCAATGAGTTACCCTCGCTCTAGTATAAAATTATTTTTAATATTAATACGAGGCCTCCTTCCTAGTTAAGTCTCGAACGCATGGCGAGCTAATTAGTAACCAAAACCAGGATTTCTTTATCTCCAAAATAGCTCGCAATAGATGCGGCTACCGCTAGGTTAAAGTCCAATATAAAACGGAAATTACTATGAAGTACGGCGAGTATAGCTCTTATACATGGACCTAGAATAGCTAGCTAACGAAGCTTTGCCGCTAGATTCACAACTGAGTACGCCTTAAGCATGTTGCAACGTTCGAGGAAGCCGAATATCTTTATACTTGCGGTAAAGGGCGTTAATCAGTATACTGAAGATCTCGGTGCTGGCGTCCGGAAACCGTCCCGCAATGCCATTAATGGTGGAAAAGGGACCGGGTATAAGAGAGCGGGTGAGAGTAAATCTCTAAGACCCTACCTCAAAATCAAAGTTTTTTTGTCGTTGGTAGCTTTTGACATCTTAAAGTTACGCTGGGTGGACGAGAAAGGTCTCGGGAACCTGGTACCTCATGGTCACAACTAGAGATTTATTTATTCCATGTCTATTTCTCATCCCATGTCTGTTGTGGTAGCACCGCTGCAGCCATGGGTCGCACATGCAGATCAGCCCGGCTAAGATTTTCAGTCAACTATAACTTACATCTAACTCCCGATGTATACACAAGCATTGAATTTACAGTTTCGGTTGCATGTGTCTAGGTACACAAGGTACCTAAACAAGGGTCATCCGAGAGTCTCCCGTATGTTATTTGTCTTTTGTGGCAGAGTAGGTTCGATACGGTAGAAGCACAGAAATCTTTGCACCAGTTCTCGAGCAAGTGTGGCCACAGGAATATATTATCTAGCTAGTCAGATGCTTGATGATAAGGTCGCCTCAAAAAGTCCTCCGACTCACACGAAGGTACACGGTTCCAGAGAAGGCAGGGGTGAGGTCAGACGATTAATAATAGCAAGACGCCCAAGACGATCCTCTGCATTCCCACCGGCCGACTTTTATCCTACAACTTATAAGCGAGGCTTTAATTCTAGGGAATCGATTTAGGGCCCCGTCCGTTTGGCTTAACGGTAGACCGCCCTCTACTAGCAACCAAAACCCCCAACCATGGGTAGTATCTAGAAATATAGTCTATGGTTCGCAGTATTTATCACAAACCTAACGCATACTAGATTAACAAGTATGTTAATCTCGACAGGGATATTATAAGATCTTTCCTATTAGCATACATACCGTATCCATAATCTCGCACCTATTTTATTATTTATATTAAGAACCGAGGTAAACTATCTAATTTATCGATCGAGGTCCCGACTCTTATATATTACGTTTAAAATCAAAACAAGCAACTAATAGCCCGGCCCTAAATAAAAGCGAGCTCTGGCTCTACCCCCTATATCTATCATACTACCTTCTTTATCGGCCTTATCTATCTGGTTAAGCTTTCTTTTTATAAAGCTTATCCCGACTATTTGCTACGGATAATACTTTTATCGTTATTAAAATCCATAAAGAGGAAACAGTAACTACGCTTAGAGGAGCTTTTAAATGATATAGTTACCTTAATTAGGGGTTTGTTTAGATTATTTTCGAACAGTATAGGTATCTCTGCCCAGAGCTTTAATAATTTCGACTCTATAATGAAAACTAAGTGACTATTTACGTCGCTAAGTAAACTAAGCTTTACCCTATTAGAGATAAGAGAAAAATAAATACTAAAAGACTTTATATATTTTATTAAAATATATATAGTATTTTCGATATTAAAGCAAGTTTATTATCGATAAGGATATTTTATATTTAGAGTAGGTAAGATAATTACCAGCGAATTGTTTTATAATAGCTTTTATCTAAGTTAAGTTTCTAAATATAGTCGAGATTTAGTATTACTATTAGACATCTTAATAGTTTATAGAACCGTTAAAGCTTCGGCACTATCTAGAATAGTATCGTGTGACGAACCCCTATCCAGAACCTCTAAAAGGGATACTAGTTAAAGGCACTTCTAAATAATCCTAGTTCGGTACAGCTAAATAGTGTACAACAATGGCTTGTCTCTATCACAATAGTCTGAATACTAACGATTGTGACTTGTATTGCATACTGCGGAACTGTCTATCTACGCCAGCCAGTTCCTCCGTATATATAGACCTTGAGGCCCTGAAGTGCTTGTCGTGCTATGCCCCCGATCACCTCCTAGCACATTGCATCCTGCAGAGTGCTCGTCGTGCTATGCCTTCGATCACCCCGAGCATCTTGCATCCTGCAGAGTGCTCGTGGGTCTTGGCGCCATAGCACTCTCTGGCCGGCCCCAATTGGCTGTCTCCTGACTTCCCTAATGATTGGCTAGGGACGTCCTGCGCCCCACATACTGCGCGGCCTGCCGTTGGGTTAACTGTGACATATCGTTTAAATAATCTAGATTACGGGCGATGGTTTTATAAAAGCAAAAAAATTCGTGGACTTCCGGAATCTTATCTCCCGGAAATAAGTAAAAAAATACAGTAATATATATATAAAAATAATAATACGCGAGAAAATAGTGAGAAAACAGACAAATATAACCTTTAACAGGTCCCTAAATAAATACACTTACGTGACAGTGGCTCGCTCGCAGGCCGCACTTTACGCAGGACAAGAAAAAGACACTATGGGCTCGCAGACTATATAATAAGCACCGAAATGGCCTGATCAGAGGGCCAGAATTGCCTGCACACGTGCAAGGCTTAAAATACAAAGAAATAAAAGTCGATGTCCCGTCTAAAATAGAATGTCCGAAGCAGACCGCTTATATACATAACCCCTAAACTCCCGAATCCTCCGAGAGTCCTACTTTCTTACCCTTTAATCAGGAAGACCTTAGGCCCGTAGCTGCACCCCAAACCAGCAATAGCTCGAGATAGTAAAAAAAAGTATATTAGTTTAGTAATATAGAAGTCGTTAGTCGTATATTAATAATTTAATTTTTAAGTATATAGCCCGGGTTTCTAGATCTTACTACACTCTAAAATGTAAGGTATGTAGCTAACTAGGCCGCCGTCCGTAAATAGAGCAATCGATTTTAGTCGCATAAAATCCTCAGCATTAGGTACTAAGAGAAAATTAACGGGCTAATAATACATAGCCGTACAGGTACGGCACCCGCTAACTTATTTTCTAATATAGATAATGCAGCTAAAAGCATAAATTTAATTTCGAACTATTCAAACGTAATATACGTAGGTCTACGGTACAAATATCAAGGTTTTAAGTACCCTAGGAGCTCTTCTAGCTTTATTACTTTACTAAGCTTTCGCTACTTCTCTTTATTCTAGCGACTATAAACTTAACAGCTATAATCTATAATATATAAAGGTAACCTTTATTTATTTTACTATAGTAGTAAGTTTAATTCGTCGAGTGTTATATTCGAAATACCCCAAACCTAAATCAAATGTAACGGTTCGCCACAGTAACAAAGCCGCTATATCACCAGTCCCAACTCATAAATAACCAGCGGCAACTACTTTCGGTCTCAGAGATTTCATGATAGTTATACTCGTAATAGAAGGAAGTCGTCTGTTTTTAGGCTGCTTGGCCTTGATTGTAAGGAGCTTGATTTTCTTGCCGGCTTCCAGGAACTAGGTGTACTGGTCGGATGTTTTCTGGAGACTGGGTGCCTGAGTGAAGGTGTTTGCTTCCTGGCTAAGGAGGGCAGGCAGGCGGTGTTCTATACGCGTCGAGCGCCTCAGCACCGGAGTGCCTGCCCCGGTGATGTTGGCGGGTGGGAGGAGCCTGTGTCTCCATGGGAGGCTATGGTCACGTTGAGGAACATTGCCACTCAATCTGACAGTGACCTTCCCAAAAGTTGATAGTGTCGATGTTGGCTACGCTCAGAGATGTGCACTTAGATATGAAAACTTGGCACCACACCACCCCCCTTCCCTTTTGTCAGCATTTGACCCTAGTTACTGAGCCATCGGGCTGCTGGATTCTGACCCTTCCCCAACCCACGTTTACCTCACCCCATTGCGCCTCTTACAGTTCCAAAAGGAAGCAAGTATGAACTAAAAATACCGCCCTTTCCGGATAGAATATATACCGGCTATAATAGAAGCTACGGTGTAAAAGCAAGAAAGGTAGAGCTAATAAAATAGTACCGTCCGTTATAATTACTAAAAAAGGTAATATTAACCCTTTTATAGAAACCAAAACGTTCGGGTACTAACTGAGCAAAATAGCAGGGCAAAGGTCATCCCAGAAGATAACATTACGATCAGGAGCTGATCAAGGGTAGAGCGGACAGGATCCCGAGTTTTCTACTATCTATGGTCGTATGTGATAGATTCCGTGAGCGGTTGTGCCTATTAATTGGTGTGGGACCGAACAGCTAGGCTGGACTGTCCAAGGTACCTTGAAACACGGCAACAACTGCGGCCCTGTTGAGCTATACTCCTGAAGTGGCACCATACCTGTGAATGGCCGTCAGAACATCACACTCTACGATGACGCTCGCAATAATGTCTAGTTCTGGACTTGATTTGGATGCTGGGCTGGTTCAATCTCCACGTGCAAAACTGATACTTCCTTCGGCGTCCCATCTTGCACACCACCTTTCTCGACCTCTTCCTTTCCATCCGTGCCATCTGAATTCAATCCCAACCTAGGTATTCACTCATCATATTTATTCACTCTCAAATAGTAGGAGCAGCCTGTAGGACATAGGCACATGCCCACCCCCTACATCAGCAATACACCTTCGTTTGGTTGCGGCCCATACTGTCTCAGTCACCCAGAGTGATAGAGAGTTGTCCTTTCGAGCACCAATAACAAATATCCCCGTCCCTAAGATCTAAGCTGAAGCCAAGGAAATGGTAAGTCGACTTCCCATTCAAGCTTCATGATCAACAGCTCCATCATCCAACCCCTTTGGCGATACCTGAAATAATTCTGACAGCGCTCCAGGCGAGTAAAACGGAGATCGTCATCGCCATCACTGGCTCTATTGTCCTCTTGGCCGCCTGCTGCTTCTCGATTAGAACCAATCGCCGCACTCAGCAACAGCAACAGCTCCCGGTCAGCGAACCACGCGTCTCCTCGAATCGTCGTCGTCGTCGTCACACGACTCGCAGCAGCCGAAGCTCCTCTATTTCCACAAACCCATCCAACATTTCCAGTCAACCAAGCTTCATTCACCATCCAAGCATCTCAAGTCACTCAAGCGTCTCAAGCCAACCGGATATCCCCCTTCCAGCGCCAGCTCACTTCCGCGTCCGCACCTCAACTCATGACGAGTTGGAGGGCTACCGGTCCTGCGGACAGCCACCAGAACATTCGGCTCAATCTTAATGTTCAATACCCGACAAGATATACGTCGAGATAAACATGTGGCTAGGTACTGTATTGGGACGGGAAGTTATTGATAAATTTGGGTGGATGGATGGAAATGGTGCAGCCAAGCCCTGCCATTTTCAACGAGGATTGGAGTGGAAAGGGCAGGATGGGCTTTAGACTCTGGGCACGTTGGTTTCGGCAACTAGCAGAGCTCTGACGATAATATACAGTTCAAGGGGATGCGATTTCATAGAGCTCCCGGGGCCTGTTAATTAATTTGTTCGTTGTTAATGTCAATTTCCATCAACACCTCCGATCACGATTTCCCATCTGAGTGATTTTATATACCTAAACACACTTCTCAGGGCTGTCTAAGGTTTTTAGGGGTTATGGCAATTGGCTGAGAGCTGTATAGTTTACATCATGACTTTATAATGTTCAACTCTGCACTTGCTTTGCAAGCTGATGCTCATCTATGGGGGTTGCACAACTTCGACAGTCACACCTATTCACTCGCACAAAATGAAAGAGGCCTTTGGGGCGTGGGAACAGGCCCACTGCCTTGCTCTTCTTTCATCTTGCAATCTGGGCCATGACCTTTTCCCTCCCTCTTTTGGCTTCCATCCACAACACACCTTCGTTGCACCTCATACTCTCAACCAGACCAAAGCTCAGTCATTCTGCCACCAGCATCAAAACCTTGTAATCACCGCAAACTCAGGTCAAAGAAATGGTACGTCGACTTCTTATTCAACCTCAACCAACACCAGCCTAGCAATCCAGACCATTACATCCATCCCGACTGCTCATCAACGTCTCTAAGAACCCCACAGGACACCTCAATGAACATCGTGGTAGCCCTGGCTGTCGTTCTCTTCCACATCATCGTCTTCACCCTTAGCGGGTACTGTATCTGGATTCGTCGCCTCGCCCAGAACCAACCTCAGCTGCCCATTCGTGGACCCCGCACTCCCACAGACACTGGCAGCGATCATTCCGTCCCTTCACCTGAAAGTGTCGGTAGTAACAGCCGGACAGATTCTTCTCCCTGGTCCCGCCAGAGCAACAACAATCAATCCAACTATTCAGCCTCATCGGCACCCAGCCTCAACAGTAAACCAAGATGAACCAGGGGGTTACTACAAGGAGGATATGCCAGCTTTGCGCCCCATTTAATCCCGTTTTCACCATTGCAACTTCTCACTACTGCAGACTTGCGGCCAGCGTGCTGAAGGTCCACCATATTTGAGCCACAGCTCCCAGAAATGCAGTCGAGTGCTGTGAGACCGTATATGGCCCAAACCGCCTCCCATCGCACCTTTGTGTTAATGGTGAAGATGCCGGCATGCCGAGAACGTGGAACAAATAATAATAAACGGTGCCAGTGTGATCTCCAAACACTTCCATTCCTAAAACATAACTACCTCTTCTCACTATCCCCAACCGTATACCCTCTTGCCACACCCCTCCTCCCCTCCTCAATAGCTGTGCTCTCTTCCTCAGTATAATCACTCCCCAACCCCTGCCACGTCCTCTGCGACCTCAAGAACTCAGCACCCGGACTAACCACCCCATTCACCATCGCCAACTCAGCCTTTGGTCTCAACGCAAGCGCCCCATTCGTCCCATTCCTGTTCTCTTCTACCAACCCCTCTTTCACCTCCCCACCCTCCCTCTCCTCCTTAACCTTCCTCACCCTCATCGGCCGACTAGTACTAATCAGCCTCCCAGTCCTAAGATCAAACTCTGGCGGCGCAGACTCCTCTTCACTATCCTCATCCTCCTCTTCCTTCCCTTCCACCACCTCCTTTTCTTCATCCTTACCAACCGGCGCCTTCACCCCCTCAATCCCCCCCCACCAACTCCCCCCCCACACCCTCTCCCCATCCCCCATCAACGCAACCTCCAACTCAAACGGCGTCACCACCGGCCTAAAAAACCCAGCATCATCCTCCACAAGACTGCTCTCCCAACACCCCACCACCACCCACCCATCAATCTCCGCAAAATTCGCCAGCTTCGCCGGATTCAGCTTGCCAACCACAACCGTATAACTCTTTTTATTCGCCGCCGCAATCCTCTTCCTGAGCGCATCCACCGAACACAAGTAGTTCGATACTGAAAGCGTATTCACCAATATCCCAATGATACCCGCAGTTGACAGAGATAATAGCTTCGCATACCGCCGGCCGAGGAGTCGTCCTGCGGAGAGGGAGCTAGATGATGGAAAGGGGGAGTTGGGCGTGTCGTGGATGTAGAGGGAGCCTACCCTCGAGGAGAGGGCTAGTAGCAGGGCTGTTGGGGGGGTGGAGATGTGGAAGAGGGAGTATTCTTTTAGTGAATCCCCCTCCGGTGTAGAATCGGAGGAGGCGCTGTGAGAGACGATCTTCCGGTTGGGCAAGATGTTCGTTGGGTCATGGGTGATGGCCGTGGAGTAGATATTTGTGTATCCCTCCGATACAAGACGTGAGGCAACCGCCGGAACGTGGGATTGATACGTCACATCCGCCATGATAACCACATTTGCGTCTTTTCCCGGGTATTCCCTCTCGAAAGCTTCGACCGTCTCGTCGAGGTTGAGCCGATGTTCGGTAAACACGTAGATAACAGGTAATCGGGACGTGGGCGAGAGACACGACCGGCCGTAGTGCACCACAACCTGGGCATCGGCGTGTTCAGCCGCTACTTCATCAACACAGCACGCACTGTAGGAAGTGTCGGCCAGGATGAATATCTTCTCGATTTGTTCTGGCCCGGATGATTCCTCCTCTTCTTTTCGGAGAGCAGTCAGCTCATCCTTGAGCGCCTGGACTAGCCTCGGCGCATCGACCAGCATCGTGTCTGGGAATTGTAGGGCTATCGTCTTCCATTTTCCCATTCGCAGTTCTCGCGCTGTCCGTGCGACCTCGTAGATTTGGCGGAGCTCGTCGGCGGTTTTTCGCGGCGCCTTGGCCTTGGTCTGGGAATCTGGGCTGGCGTGCTCGAAGAGGTGTTCGGCCGGGGTTGACAGCACCGGGGCGGAGGATAGTTCGGTCATTTTTGGTTTGTTGGGCTGATCCAGGACGGTGTGTCGCCGGTGGTAGTCGCCGTCTGAACGGTGACTTGGAACTTTTTTCTTTGGCGAATGCGGGGCACTGTTGATCTTCAGATTGCCCCGCGCTTGGGGTGACGTCGGGCGGGCCGCTGATCCCCCACCAAATTGTGCCTGGCGCAAAGTCCCGGTAAGGCAGTATTCTAGTGGGGCAGTAGCTTGAAGATCACTGAGACATGAACACAGCTCAAAATCAACGACGAGGACGCGAGATGAAGATTATTATTTAGTATATGTACAACAAATTTGAGCGCCAGAAAATACAAGCATCGCTAATACATCGCTTCTGCCATCCATTATGAGATCGCGGTCCTAGAAGACCGTCAGAGGGTTCCACCCCACAGCAAGCACCCTGGTGGCTGTGTAGAAAGCCAACGCAACAGCATACGAGATGCTCGAAAACAAAATCACGGCCGTCCAACCCGACCCAGATAACAAGGCGCCTCCAATTGGGACACTGCTCAGCGTACCAAAGCTGGCCACCATCATCGCCGTTGAAAACAGTCGCCCAAACTTTCGGTGATCGCAGAGCTGACCCAAGCACACCGGCACCAAGCCGATGTTGCTGCCACTGCCAAACCCAAACAGCACCGCGTATGCAATCAACATCGAATTCGAGTGGCCAGCCGGCAACCACAGCGCCAGTCCCGTGATCAAGCAAATGGCGATAGTGATGATAATAACATTGAACCGCCCAATCTTATCCGCCAGAATTCCCGGCAACACACGTCCCAACACGGACCCGGCGTTCAGGTATGACAACAGCAGATAACTTTCCGTCGCATCCTGCCCGTGGTCAACCGCGTACGACACAATATAAGTCAACGGAACGAACAGGCCCCACTCCATGAAGAACACACCGAGAGCAGCGCATGCGAACCGGGCATCTTTGAACACGGAAAAGTCGGGCCAGACCGACTGCACCTTTTCGCCCTTGGCGGGGGGCAGTCTGGTCTTGATGAACAGATTGGCTGGGATGGCCAGGCCGAGCATGATCAGGGCGAGCACTCGGCTGCTCCAGTTGAACCCGATGGTCGGCAACAGCTCTCTCAGCACAATGGGGAAGATGACGCCGCCGATGCCGCCCGCTGTACTCGCAATGCCTGTCGCAAAACCTCGACGGACGTTGAAGAAGTGGGCGATGGAGCCATAGGCGGGACAATTGAGGAGAGCACCGCCCAAGCCACCCATGACGGAATAGGTGAGGATGATCTGATAATATTCTGCAGGGTGATGGTCAACCTCCGCCGTCTATCATTTCAGAGAAGCAGGGGCACTCACCAGTACACCAGCTCAACAACAACAAACTGAGCGTGATCAGCAAACATCCCACAGCAACAATCAGCCTCGCGCCATATCGATCAAAAATAGGCCCAACTTGGACCCCCACGAAAAACACAATAAACAGGTACAAGCTAAAGATCCAGCCAATCTCGCTTGGCGAGTTGTCCTTCAACTGGTGCGTCGAAAAGTACGATTCAAACACAGCGGCCGAGTTGATCAATCCGTACAGCGACAACATGGCACAAAACGACCCAAAAACCACCAACCACCCCGTCACACCTCCCTCGGGAAAGTCAATCGTGGTCGCCGCCGATGGTGAGCGTTCCAGCTCGAGCTCGGGATCCTTCTCCGTGGTTGGGCCATAGTGGTTGGCATCCGGTATGGTACGTCGAGACGCCACTCTGACTGGCTCTACCTCAGGTTCGGTATCAGACGAGGAGGCGGAATCAGTTGGCGATGTCTTTTCACCATCAGCTATTGGAACATCCAATGTCGAGTCTGATGATGAGTTGTTGGAACGGTGGTGTGGTGGTGATGACGATGAGGAAGAATTGGTGACGCCATAGGGAGCGCTTACACCAGCATCCCCTGTTGTGGTGGTGACATGACTCTCTCGCGGCGGCGGCATTTGCGTCTCTTTATGAACTTTGAACCCCGGAATGCGGGAACGACGCCCTCTCAACACCTCTCCCGACCAAGCCGGAAAGTGGGTATTTTCTTTTCCTGTTGCGGGATGAGAGAGGGCGGGGAGCGGATTTCGGCTGTTTCCGGTCTGGATGAGTGAGGATCGGTACCGATGCGGTGATGTGGGGCCGGTGTTTAGATGTTGCTGATCTTTTGGTTCTACAGACAACAACAGCTTTTTTTCTTTCTTCAGATGGTGAAGAAGGAAAAGCGGAAGAAGAGAAAAGAAGGGGACCAGTCCCACACTGATGAAGAGGGCATGTATCGGGAAAGGGGGGGCCGTGGCCGACCACTAAAAAAGAAAATTCGCCCGCGTGGGTCCGGTCCAAGGAATGCTTTCCCCACAGTTTGACTTCTGGATTGGATTATTCCCGGCCGGCACCCTTCCAAACGGCTTCGGCATTGCCTCCAAGGGCAGGTTGGGGCGGGAAAAAGCTGACATAATTGGCGGTGAATTGGTCATGGAAATGTTTTTTTCCTTTGCCCGCTTCTGCATGGGTGGGTATGGATGTGTGCCTGAAATGCATACTATGACCAACGTCCGAGCGGCCACCGGCAACGCCTCCCGTGAGGCGCTACTATCGGGAGACGGAGGGTGGGACGGGAGGGCCCGATCTTTCGGGGGGAGTTCCCCGTTTTTTTTTTTTTTTGTTCGGCAAGCTACCAGTTCTCGCAGTGATTTGCGGTCAAGCAAACGACGGTTGGGGATTCGGGAATCGTCGAGACGTCGAAGGGGGAATGAAAAAGCCAAGAGATTTGTGGATGGGTCTCGGCATGCGGGCGGCTGGCGGTTGGCTGCATTGGCTGGCTGCCGTTATCCCTGTCATTTCTTTTGACATCGGCTTCTTCGAGTGTGGGCGTCGGAACCGAACATCGCGATGATGCACTCGAGATTTGGCTTGATGTTACACAACGTGAGATATCGGATGGGGGGAATGGATATCTTAAAGGATATTCGTTCGTCCATTGAGATTGGAACCTGTTGTTTGAGCCCCCGCGGACGTGTACTTTGGGGCAATTGACTGGATTGGACGGCTCGGATACCAGCGACCGAAGGCCT
The DNA here is from genome assembly GCF_035222485.1 of Podospora pseudoanserina. Lineage (NCBI taxonomy): Eukaryota > Fungi > Ascomycota > Sordariomycetes > Sordariales > Podosporaceae > Podospora > Podospora pseudoanserina. Next base: position 2,696,357 of record NC_085924.1, read on the forward strand.
GAAAGGGACTGTGGTTGGCAAACATTAACGTAAGTCGGCTGCCGAGCTCTCCAGATTGGTGGGAGTTGGAATCTAGCATTGGTGTGTGCTAAGCCGATCGCTGATTGGCCAGCTCGTCAAGATTTCAAACAACCTCAGGGCTGGGCAAGGCTGTGTCTGGGTGTCTCGCCAGATGTGTTAGCGGCGCAAGTGTGGCGCACAAGAAACTCGCTGGCGATTGGTCGTCTCGCCAAAATCACATCCTACGAGGCTGGGGTTGATGATGAGGCCTTTGAACACGAAGGTGTTAGTTGTTCGTGATGGGCAGGTTTGATTTAGGGGGCAGTGGCTGAGACTTTTTCTTTCTTTCTGGAAGCTTTTGATCATATCTGACAGAAGTTCTATAGGTCTGTGCAGATATATCTCAAGAGTCTATAAGAATAGACCGTAGGACCAATTTTTTGGTTGGAATCTTCTTCTCAGCACAAGCATCACATAGTCGTGATCCCACTCCTATTGTTGCCTGTTCCAGCGCTGCCAAGCCTCCAAGCCTACCAGTTTCGTCTCAGTCCAACTTTGAGAGACTCGACGTCCCAGCTCGACGGTCTCCAGGCCGAACTTATCTCCTATTTTATGACCTACCTGTCTCTTTTCTCAAAATGCGTCTCCCTCTAATGCTCCCCCTCGCCCTCTCACTTGGCGCCTCCGCCCAAAACTTCGTCAACCCATCCCAAGACACCACCCTCCTCTTCTCCTCCAAATTCCCCGGCGCCTCCATCACCTACAAAGAAACCACCGCCCTTCTCTGCGAAACCACCCCGGGAGTCAAATCATGGTCCGGCTACGTCCACCTCCCCTCCACGCTCCTCACCGATGTTCCCTCCTCCCTCGACATGAGCATCTTCTTCTGGTACTTCCAGGCCCGCAAAAACCCTGAAGAAGCTCCCACATCCATCTACATCAGCGGCGGCCCCGGAGCCTCGGCCTTCGACGAGACAAACGGGTTTCCTTGCACTTTCAATCCAGACGGTAATTCGACCAGATTGAACAACCAGAGTTGGAACGAAGAGGTCAATATGCTGTATATTGACCAGCCTGTCGGGGCAGGGTTCAGTTACTCCAAGATCGTCAACGGGGTGGTGGACTTGATGGACAGCCTGTCTGAAGATGGCTCATTCTTCACTCCTGGAACTGTCGAAGAACTCCAACAAGACAGTCTCAACCTGACCGTAGCCCCTGCTACCATCCAGTCCCTCGACCCCCGAGATGGGATCAACACCACGCAACAGGCAGCGAGGGTGATGTGGCAGTTTACCCAGGTCTGGTTTCGGGAGTTTCCAGGCTATGATACCTCCAATAAGGAAATTAGTCTTTGGACTGTTTCGGTTCGTCTTTCCCCCTTACCCTTACCCCTTATTCCCGCATACTAACTTCCCTTCTCCCCCTCAGTACGGCGGCTTCTACGGCCCGTCCTTCATGGCCCACTTCCACAGGCAATCCTCCCTCCCAAATTCATTCCCCCTCCAGCTCTCCACCCTAGGCATCCAAAACGGCTGCTTGGACGTTCTTACAATGGGCTTATCATACCTCGACTTTTCACTCAACAACACTTACGATATTCAAGCATATCCTGAAGAGGTGTACTCCTCCGCCAAGACCAATCTCACTGAGTACTGCCAACCCCTCCTCCTATCCTGCCGGCAATCAGTCCAAGAAGGCGACCCGTTGGGGTATGGAAGCAACAGCACTGTCAACCAGGCGTGTGCTCTAGCAGCGGGTGTCTGTTTTGGGTTTGTCCAGGGGGCGTTTACGAGCTACTCCGACCTCAACCCGTTTGATATTACGCTGTCGCATCCGGAGACGTACCCCCCGTTGCACTCGATCGGGTACCTTAATCAACCCTGGGTTCAAGCCGCGTTGGGAGTTGCGGTGAATTTCACCGCTGTGTCGAGGTCCACGGGGGGTGTCTTTTTCGCCTTGACCGGCGACCCGATGAGGCATGATCTTTCAGATTTGAGGTACGTTTTGGAGAATAATATCAAGGTCGCGATGGTGTATGGGGATTTGGACTATAGGTGTAACTGGTTTGGGGGGGAGGAGATCTCCCTTGCTGTTGGGGGGGAAGAGTTCAGAGAGGCGGGGTATGCGGATGTTGATGTTGGGGGGGTGGTTGGGGGGTTGGTGAGGGAGGTGGCGGGGTTGAGTTTTGTGAGGGTTTTCGATGCGGGGCATAGTGCTTATGGGTATCAGCCGGGGGTTGTGAAGGAGGTATTTAAGAGGGTGATGGACGGGAGGGATGTTGCGAGTGGGAAGGTGGTTGCCGACGGGGGGTATCGGAGTCAGGGGCCGGTGGATGTGAGGGGGGTGAAGGTTACTGCTACGAAGGGCAGGGATGCAGGGTGTTTTCTTGCGGATGTGGGCAGGACGTGTGATCAGGGGCAGGTGGAGGCGTTGAGGGAGGGGAGGAGGGTGAGGGTTGAGGGGGGGAGGGTGGTTGAGCCTGGAAGAGAAGGGGAGACGAGTGTGGATGGGGATGGGAAGGGCGGGGAGGAAATGGAGCAGGTTAAGAGTGGTGGCACTGTGAGGGAGACGGCCGCGATGGCTGCTGTGATGGTTCATATGGGGTTAATGACTTTGGCCGTTCTATGATATGGTGTAGAGTCTGGGTGCGTTGGCTAGCTGCTCAAGGTGTCATTGGCTACATCCTTTTGGATGGTTCTTCTGTATGGTCCTGACGACATCTCTTACTTTTCATTGGACGTAACCCGTAGGTTGCCTGACTGCTGTGCCATGACAGTGCATCGGCAGGATTCTGACATGTCACCCCAAATTGTGATCCTGAGGCTGTTGGGAATCGATAACTATTCTTCAACTTTCAGTAACCCTACGCTCATCTAGAAAAAGGTTCACGCCCAAAAGAATGGTCCCACCAAGGAGCACGAGATCGAAACGTGGATGCATTACCTGCAGGTATGTCACCCATCTGACCCATTTCCTCTTCAACACTGACACTGCCCAGAATCCGCCGCGTCAAATGCGATGAAACAAAACCCCAATGCAGCCGCTGTATCAAAGCCGGCCGCACCTGCGATGGATACGCAGCCACATCATCACAGCTAAGCGGCCGGGACATGGCAACCGCAGTCAAAACCCTCCAAGTCGTCGGGCCAGCAGCCAGAGTTCTGGGGGAAGCCGTCCTGACCGAAGACTCTGCCTGCTTTGACTTCTTCCGGATGTGCACAGTCGCCATGACCAGCACCGCCTTTCCCGCCCCGTTCTGGTCCCGCCATGTCCTCCAAGTGGCACATTTCGAGCCGGCGGTGTGGAAGGCCGCAGTGGCAGTCGGGGCACTGCATCGGAGGTGGGAGTCGAGAAGCAAGATTCGGCTTCGGCCTAAGCCTATCAATTCAGGCGCGGCAGGAGGGAAAACAGAGGAGTTTACCAAACAGGCCATGCAGCAGTATTGGGGTGCTATCAGTATGGCGCGCACCATCCAGGATCCAGGGGTGCTCATGGTTATGAGCGTTATTCTCGCCGCGGCGGCGAATATGGCTGGTGAATGGGCAGCAAGTCATATTCACATCCAATCCGGGCTCAAACTCGTCGCTTCTCAGTCACCCCACAACACCATGTCCGGCGAGATAGCCTCGATCGCCCAATCCCTCTCCCGTCTCGACCTCTTAGTCATGACATTCGAAGACTCCCGCGCCCCTTACGCCTATGCCGACCCCCTGACCGGCAAACTCCCCTCCTCCATCCTCAACATGCCCCGCGTAGGCAAGCTCGACGATTTAATGCAGGCATCGATGCATCTCTTTGGCATGTTCCGGTACTTTCTCAGCGTCGAGGGCGGGTACATCTTGGGTTTTGTCACCGAGGAAGATGATCTCCCCCATTTGCAAGCCCGAATCGCCGAAGACGTCATCCGTTGGAAAATCGAGTTTGAGATCCTGGCCAACCGAATCTCTTCTTCGGCGTCCCAAGCAGAGCGAACCACACTGCTATCCTTAGAACTCTACCACTCCGTCTTGTCTCTCATGTCCCGCGCGGGAATCGCCGGCCCGGCAGTCAGATGGGACGCCTACACTGACGAGTTCGCCCGCGTCATTTTCCTCTGTGAAACCATCAACAAGAACATCTTCTCCCCGTTGCCGTTCTTCATGTCCCTCGAGCCAGGCCTGGTTATGCCGTTGTTTTTGACCATAACCCGGTGTCGCCATCCCATCGTCCGACGCAGGGGGCTGAGGTTGTTAAAGTCGTTGAACCGACAAGAGGGAATGTGGAACAGCCCTGCCGCCTGTGTGGTTGCTGAACAAAAGGTTCTGGCCGAGGAAGAGCATCTCGAGTTTCCACTGCCGTTGTATATTGAGAACTTGGATAACATGCCGATGGACGGGCCCACAGGGGAAGGATGGGAGAGGAGCATGGCGCCGGAGGAGTTGAGGGTGACGAGGGATCAGCTGGAGGTTGATGTGGAGAGTGGGAGGATCGAACTGAGGCTGTATACGGGGCTGGGAGAGGAGGAAAGGGAGGTTAAAAGGGTGAGTTTGGGGTACTAGGTACAGGTATATAACCATACTTTACGTTATATGATCTTTAACGTCTCCGTGTGACCGAGCTCAAAGAAATTTGACTTAACATCAGGGTGACCCCTGGCATAATCCGTCTTCTCTAGAAAGAAGCTGCCCCGACGCTGACACAGTCCAGTCTGATCACCGGCTCCTCTCTCAACCAAAATGCCAGCCACTCCTTGGGTGTGCCAGACGTCCAACGCAATAAGCAAGAGCATGCTCTGAAAATCGCTATTGGCCAGCGTTGTCATTATGGCCTCTTTGTCCTCCGGAGAATCTTCCAACATCTTGAGTTCCCAAAGAGGCTGGTCCGACAACCCAGTCCACTTGGAACGATCGACTGGACCATCACACGGCTCGAATGACTGAAAGAAGACCATCGCTGAGTTGTCACTCTTGACCCAAATAACCACGCCATACTTACCCACCTCCTCAGCCGTCATCACCGTCCCCCTCAATCGGAGCCATGCCCCCGGTTTCAAAGCGCCATACTCGGCCCCCTTAGCTGCAAACTCCACCCCCCAGTTCTCCACCACTGCCGGCTCTTCATTCTGCAGTCTCCCCACCCTTACCTCGCCGTTCACACCAGCCCACGACCACGTCGGCGCCCGGTACCTCCTCGGCCTTTTCCTCCCTGGATCAACCGGCCTCCACATCAACGCCGACAACCAGCTCTTTTTGTCTTCCTCATCGATAAGCAAACCAGCCACATACCTCTTCTTCTCCCCCCTCGCCCTCCCCACCTTGACAATCTGCTCCGCCAACGCACCAACCGCCCAAAGCTTATCTCCTTCCTGTCCAAGAAAGCGCCGGGTGTATTCCTCGACGATGACCCCCCACTGGGCAGTGGTGCTCGTATCAATCAGTGACCCAACAGGGTATACCCCCTCCACGAGAGACCTTCGCCCTGGTATCATCCTGTCTGTTAACACGGTTACATCCCCCCCCGCCCCGGCAAATGAGTTAACACAGGACCAGTACAACTGCCGCTGCGCAAACACCAGAATCCGCCTCGAGAGCAATGACTCTTGAAGGGTCCACCCCCTAGTAGTGATGGGTTCCGCTGGTGTAGAAGGATGCTCCTCCACGAGGTAAACCGTGCCAATGATATCTTTTGTGTCGTGGTTTCTAAGGAGAACACAAACCGGTCCAGTTCGGAAAGGAGAAAATGCTCGCGGGGCAAGAAAACCTTCTGCTGCTGCGGAAGCGGAGGCAGCCGATATGGTGAGAGTAGCCCGTCCATAATACGACGCCATACGCGTGATCTCGAATGCCTTGTCCGGGTTTGTGCCGAAGCCGTCAAGGTTGTCCTGAATGATACAGAGCGCGTCGATCCAGAGGTATTGAAACCCAACTTGACGAGCAACCCAGATCGCATCTTGAAGCGTTTGGTCCAAACTCAAAGGGTCGATAGACCTCTTGTAAGCATCAAGGTTCTCCGACAGGAGCTTAGCTCTCTGATCACCTCCCCAACAATACGACAAAGCCACAAACCCACCCCTCGAAATTCGTCCCAGCAGCTCCTCCCCTTCCTCCCATGTCTCAACCAGCCTAAGCCTTGGCTCATCCAACCTCCCCAAATCCAAAACCCGACTCGGGATATCCCCATACTCCACCCTCTCCCCCCCCAAAACCCCCACTGGTCGTCTCGGCATATCAATCTCAATAATCTGATCCGTCCTACACCACGCATGCCCTTCCAAACACCCCCTCAAACACCCTCTCGCAAACCCCATCGACTCCTCCGACCTTACATCCCTCACATACGGTCTACAACTCGTATACACCCCCGCAGCATCCCCCTCAAAGGCATAAACATCCAACTCCCCCACCCCATTCGCTACCAAAACCGGCACCCTCTCCCCAGTAACCCCATCAAAAACCCTCAACATCAGACCCAACCCATCCCTTCCCCCTCTCGTCTTCCATCCATACAGCTCAACCCGGTATTTCCCTTTTTTCAAACTATCCTCCCGGGAAATCCCCCGCCACACCCAACTGTACAACTCACATCCCTCCTCGGCAGCATCCCTAATCCCCCCAACATCATAACCCAGTTTCAGCGTAAAGTGATGCTCAGTGTTGTCACGGATAAAAAACTCCCGCGTGCATTGTTCACAGATATATTTCCCGTGACTTGTCCCCTTGGGCACACCATCAAAATCACACCAGAAACACGGCAGCTTTGGGCGTCTGACGTCCAAGTCGAGGTGGATCCCGGAGCAGTGTCGACATGAGTGAGGGTTTTTAAACGTGGAGACGACAGGGACTTTCATCGTGGGCAGCTGGTCATGTGGAAGAGACACAAACTAAAAAAAAAAAGAAAAGGAAAAATGGGCATTGGGAAAAGAGAGGAAGAACAGCTGCCGCCTGTTTGTTGGCTGTGTAGTCAAGGAACCAACAGCAAGTCTTGGCCGTTTGGGTGGGCCACACACATCATCCATCCACCAATCACATCACAACAGCCCCGAGCCTTCTCAGAAACGAGGACCACAACCTGTGTAGATTCCCCTCCCACTAACGTTCTACCATAAAACCTAAACGCCCACCATGCATACCATTCAACACTATCATCCTTAATCCCAAAGTCTAATCTCCCCCTTGGCACCAGCAGTAAACACCTTGCTAGTCTCCTGCTCCGACCAAGCAACACAATTGATAGCACCTCCCGAACTGTCAGCCGTCAACTTGCTGTACAACTTGCAAGTCTTGAAATCCCAGAAGCAGACGCTACCACCGGTGTCACCAGACGCCACAAACTGCCCATCAGGACTGCACGTAATGCCAATGGCGCTACCGGCCGTGTTGTGCCCCCTCCATGCCTTCTTCCTGTTCTGGCGGAACTTGTCCGAGCCTGACGAGTAGGCGACGATGGAATTGTCGCTGCACTGATACAGCACATACTTGCCGCTGGGGTGCTGGGTTGACTTGGTGAGGGCGAACATGTCGGGTTCACTGTGGCCATGTTAGTATCTAGTATCATAAAAAGTAAACAAGCAAGAAAATAAAAATAAAAAGAATAAAAAAAATAAAAGCATACCTGATGGTCTTGATCTCCACCGGAATCCCATACTCCCAAACCCTCAACGACCGATCATCCGACGTCGACATGAACCTCCTGCTATCATCGATAAACTCGAGCGTGTTAATCGCCCCCAGATGGTGATCATACTCCTGCACCGTCTCGTTCCCCGCCCTCGAATCATACTGCACAATCCGATTGTCACTCAACCCCGCCAAAAACTCATGCCCATTCTCCGACCCAGGATTAAATTTGACCACATGCGGCGTCTTGCCCACATTAAACCTCTGCACGCACTGCCCCGTCTCCGTATCCCACAACCTCACCTTCCTATCAAACCCCCCACTCAAAAACCTCCTCCCCGCCGCTCCCCCCGCCCTCACAAAGTCCAAATCCGTCACCGCCTTATTATGCCCCTTGTAACTCCTCAACACCTCCCGATTCCGATACACATCCCAAATCTTGACCAACCCATCCGCGCCCCCCGACAACCCGAGATGTGACGACCCAGGAAACAACCTAAGACTGGTAACCGCACTCCCACTACCCTGCCTCCCATGCGGCCTCCAGACATGCACCACCTTTTTCGGAATAAAGTTCGTGACACTTCCCACCTCCTTCGTCAAAGAAATATCCAAATCCTGGGGTACATGCAAATACCCCCGTCCCAAATAATCAAACTCCTCCCCCCCCTCGAAAACACTCGTCTCCTCCCCTTGCTTCTCCACCTCCTCCCTCCTTTGCAAATTAACCTCCGGCGCCCTGATCACAGTCCCACTCCCCACCACCTCCTCCTCAACCTCCTCCTCATCACTCCCCAACTCCCCCCCTTCTTCCACTTCCACCTCCTCCCACCTCGTATTCTTATACTTCGCCCACGGTCCCAAATAAGCTCCCTCCCCATCAGCAACCGTCGCACTCCCCTTCCCCTCCCGTCCCCTCTTCACCTCCCTCGCCATCTCCTTCATCCTCTTACTCCCAACAAACTCCCTCTCCGGCCCCCCATCCCGTTCCACCGCCCGGTGTTTCGCCCGAAAGGTATGCTCACTAATAAACGTCTCCTCCGCCCGCCCAGTGAGGACGTTTTTTCGCTTGTCCCCTACACTCGGCTCATCGCTTCCTTTGAAGGGGTTCGCTGGACCGAGCTGTGGTCTCGCGAGGTCCGTCCCAGAATACGGCACCACCGCGTGGGCGGATTCAGCAGCGGTGTGGTTCCGGAGAATCAGTGCGTCGCGGACGGGGAGGTCGGGGGGGTATTCGTTAAAGTCGGCCATTTTCACGCGCTATGTTTGATGGTTTTGATCGTTTGTAATTATCGAGAGATATCACGCGAAGTTGGGTAATCGTCAAGGACGGCGATGATGAGGGCGGTCGGTTGGTCGCAAATCGATTTGTTGACCTTGGAAACAGCAAGTTGCATTGCGTTGCGCAGCAGCCAAAAATGCGATAAGATAAATTTCTGACAGGGGTGTCACTGTGGCGCGCCAGAAGTTGGCCCATGCTTTCCCTAAGCACAGACCACATCAACTGATTGCTGGGTCCGTTGATCAGCGACATCAACGTCGCCGGAGCCGGCATAAAAAGACAATATATCACAAGAGTGGAAACCAAATCATCAACAGAGAGGTCTAGTATATTAATAAAAGCCCCGTAACATGTTTGTGTACAGAGAGGTATCCCCAACAAAACAAGAAACTCCGGCACCAAAACCAAACAAGCCCAGTTTACAGGAGAAACTCGTCGTGACCTTGACGCCATCCCATAGCCCAACCCCCTTCCCCCCCTTTCTTCATTTCCGTGACCCGCCATTCGTTCCATAGAGAGAGAGAGAGAGAGGAGAGAGAGAGAGAGAGAGTTTGGTCAGGCGCACACACGTCTATGAGCTCCGCCTACTGATATCCAGATTTTCGTCCATAGCAAGGTATCGTGTCCATGTCCATGTGCAAATTTATATCATCATCGCCTGGTCTTCTCCCCAAAGCTTTCCCAAGCCAGTCGTTTCCACCATCATCTGCCACCACCATTCACATTAATCATGTCGCCATGTTTCCATTATCAACGCATAAAATTGGGCACTCGTCGCCCGCCTTGGCAAGATGGGGCATCGTAGTTCGAGTCCTTCCTTTGCCGCGAGTTGGCTGTTGTCATTCTCCACGTCCCGTCGTTGCTTGCATGCACGGTGAGGCGGTCCGAAGCGAATATCATAGCTGAGCTGCTTAGTGGGCCTCGTCCCGGATAAGCGCAACAATCATGCTGTAGAGGTAAAAGAAGAACAGGATGAGATGGAATCCGAGCTTGGTAAACGATTCCTGTGTACATGTTAGCCCTGCAACTTCGAGACAGATAATTACCTTGAGAACTAACCTTCTTGTGGACGTTAAGCTTGCGGAAGATCTCAGTGGCGTCCAGAAGATGGGTGTTGTCAAGAATCCTGCGTCATGTCAGCTAACACTCACCCTGCACCGCATAGCGCCATGTCATGCAGGCACTTACTTCTTGATGTTCCAGGCGAGAAGCGGCAGGTTCAAAATCAGAGGCACCCAATATCCGTTGATCAAAAACAAAAAGGTCATAAAAGCGTGGACGGCAAACTCGGGAAGGATGTAGGTGTTGAGGCGGTTGCAGAGGTCGGTAGGGTTGATGTAATCGCTGCGCAGACGCAACAATGTTAACAATTGACAATCCCATCATGTAGTAAGCGCCAGGCTGCAATCGAATATGACGTAGCCGCATCAGGCCAGCAAGTTGTGACACAACAAGCCAGATAGCCCACATAGCGGCCTATTCGCCATATTGGACAGTCCTGGGGGGAGAGAGCGACGTACCATTCCAGATCGCTGTACATGATGGTGAAAAAGACTTGAAGGAAGAGGTTGACGGCATTTATAATCACCGCAAACAGGTAAAGCCACGCCTCGCCCGACATCTTGACGGTTGGTTTTTAGATATGACTTGTTGCTTATAGCAAGACAGACACTCGGTCGCAAAGTCCCAGACACGGATGGCGGGATGTGATGCGAGAGGGGGTCGCCACGAGGAGGTCGGGCGCGCAAGCTTGTGTGTGGATAGGTGGGTTGTGCGTGGAAGGTCGACGAAGAATGTCGTGACTAGCTCCGCTATCTGCCGATGTCGGTCGCTGGGTTGAGGGAGGCGTGAAGACGGTTGACGGAGATGTCGGACAAAGTGTTGAGTGGGCGCGGTGAGAAGCGCAGGTGTAGGAGAAAAGGAGGACACTTGTTGGTGCAGGTGAAAGAGGAAGTGGATAGGATCGAGAGGGCTGACGGTTGGTGGTCTCGGCAAGGAAAGCTGTGCCAAAATGATGAAAGCATCTGCCTCGAGGCTGGTTTTTGCAGCTGGTCCAAGCTTCTTCTCAGTGTAACCCAACCGCATCGGCTTGTGAGAGGTCCACCGAGTCAAGGTGGGGTACATGTCACCGTCGCTATCTGGATTTATTATCTACACACATGACAGTTTATCTTTCTCTTCCCCTCTCGAGAATGTTTATTTGATGGTTTTGCGAAAGTGTTTCTGGCACGGTCACAGTGTGTCTCTTCGGCAACATTTCCCGGTGCATAAAACAACAATGCTGTGGCACAGGCGCCACCTCATCGGGAAGCCTCCGCCCTATCTCCGATGGTACGCCTTGTTCAAACACTTTTGGGGGGCAGTGGTATTTCTACCTAAACTGACAATCATTACCTCAACAACCTTCCTTAAGAAGAAGCAGGCATGGCGACGGGCCCGCCAGGCGATGTTGGTGTACGAGCAGTCAAAACCTCAACACCGGTCTCCGTTACAAGTAGGGTGTGCTCTGCGAACTAGTTAGCTATCGAATCTTTTGTCATCTGTTGGAAAAGCTTACCAAACTGGGCAGTCTTCTTGCCGTCAATAGTAGTGCTGGTCCAGTTATCGGGCCAAGTGATATCCCTATACTTGCCCAGCGCGATCATGGGCTCAATGGTGAAGGTCATGCCGGGCTTGCACTCGCCAACAGCCTTGTTCTTGGCATAATGAGGAATGTTGGGAGGGCAGTGGAAGATACGGTTGATGCCGTGGCCAACATAAGTACGGATAACGCTGCAGTCCTTGCTCTTGGCATGGGCCTCGATCGTGTTGCCAAAGTCGCGGAAGAGAGTGCCGGGCTTGACCATCGCAATCGCCTTGTCCAGACACTCGCGCGCAGCCTCGACGACCCGGACAGTATCAGGATCGGCCTTGGCGCGGTCGCCTATGTAGTAGGTCTCGTTGAGATCGCCGTGGAAGCCTTCGTGGTAGAGAGTGACATCAAGGTTGACAATATCGCCATCAAGAAGAACGCGCTTATCGGGAATGCCGTGGCAAATAACCTCGTTGACTGATGTGCACACAGACTTGGGGAAGTGGTTGTAGTTCAAGGGCGACGGATAAGACTGCCTGCTTGTTAGTCAAGCCCGGAATCTCCACAGAGAAAAGGTCATACGTTGCGCTCAATGCAGGCCTTGTGAACAATCTCGTCAATCTCATCGGTGGTGATGCCTGGCCTCAGGGCAGCAGCCGCGATATCCAAAACTTCTCTGGCCAGACGGCAGACCTTGCGCATGCCATCCTGCTCCTTGGCGTTGAGCTGCTCAATCTTGTTCGCCCTAACGAGAGATCGGCCAGCCTTGGGAATACCATCTTCGGCGTAATCGGGGTGAGGTATCGACTTGGGGACTTCGCGCTTGGGAGAAAGAGGATAAACTGGTCGGAGGGGTCCAGAGAAGCGGAAGGTTGGGAATGGGTTGTAGTAGCCGGTGTCTGGATCGGGTTTAGAAACCACCTTGGGTACGAACAAATTTCGGGGGTCAAATATACTGGTCTCTGTCTTGTGCATGGACTTGTGTGTGGTCTGTTGAAAGAGAAAAAGGTCAGCACGTTGCGCTGTTGGAAATAGCTTCAGCATAGGCGGAGGGGGTAACTGCGCACCCAGTTCTTCTTGAAGCAGTCCTGCGAGCAGAAGAAGCTGTCCTTGATACCCAAGCTCAAGCACTTGGGGCATTGGAGGGAGCTGGCCTCATTTTCGCAGTCGACACCGAGGCACTTCTTCTTCGTTGGGGGTTCTTCGGCCATGGTGATGGTATCTTTTTTGCGGGGTCTTGCGAAGGAGGGGCAACCGAGATTTGCGATGAAGAGCGCTGAAAGAGTCGGGGATCGATAGTTTGTTGCTTGTGTTGATGCTGTCGAATATCCTACAGAATTCAACAAAGCTGGCCCAGGTCAGGTCTGCGCTTCCAGTCACAACAAACAACAATGGGGTGGACCAGGACCAGGCAAAGAATTGTACTTTTCAGGGCGCACCCAGAACAGAGCTTGTGCAGGGCGCCGGGTTGACAGGGGTCCCGTCCAAAATCGCGTGGACGGGCCTGGATTCGTCGCCGCAAAAACGGCACTGTGGCGTCGGGTTGTGGCGGGGGTACCAGCCGGCAGCTTACATAAGTCTTAAACGCCCGCGTAGGCCCGCCGATGGTAGCCGGTGGAGTTGGCTCGGCATCTGTCAGCCCACTTCTTCCAATCATCTCAACCCGAATGAAACAACTGCTGGAAGAACTCGAGTGTTTTTTGAGATATTTTGTTGCGGGCTGAGTCTGGAAAATGGTGAAGAAGCAGAAGATTGTGGTGATTGGGGCTGGGCCTGTCGGGTCACTGGCAGCTCTGTATGCTGCTAGCCGTGGAAATGACGTCGAAATCTACGAACTGCGGGGAGGTAAGCATGGGCTTTTTTCTACTGCTTTTGAAGCCATCACCGACCGTTCCACTTGGCCCTCATTCGCCGCTCTCACTTACACCCGACCTGGCGACACTCAAAATCAATTCAATTATTTTGCTACTTGTTGATAGAGCACACAATTGACAATGACCATGACTAGACCTACGTGACCCGTCGACGACGCCACTAAACTTCACAAAGTCCATCAACTTGGCCCTGTCAGAGCGTGGCTTGAATGCTATGCGCCACGCAGGCCAACCAAAGCTCATCGACCACGTCAAAGCTGCCACCATTCCCATGAGAGGCCGCATGATTCACGGAAAGAAACCAAATGGTCAACTTTATGAGGAAGCCCAAGACTATGATATCCATGGAAGGGTAGGCTGGCCTCACGTCCTTGTCTCTCATCTTATACTGACCTTTCTATCCAGGCAATCCTCGCCATTGACCGCGGTGGCCTCAACAAAAGACTGCTCGATATCCTCGAAGAAATGCCCAACGTTACCTTCTTCTTCAATCACAAGCTTACAGGAGCCGACTTCAACAAGAACAAGGCGTGGTTCGAGGTGAAAGATGGGACTTCATCAGGGGAGAAAGGGCAGCGAGCCCGGGAAATTGAGATCGATTTCGACTTTATGATTGGTGCCGACGGCGCTCACTCGGCAGTCCGATATCACCTTATGAAGTACACACGCATGGACTATGAGCAACAGTACATCGACACGTTGTGGTGCGAGTTTCAGATCCAGCCCAAGGAAAACCCAGAAGATGATAGCTTGATGTCCAAGTTCCGGATATCGCCTAATCATCTGCACATCTGGCCAGGGAAGAAGTTTATGTTTATCGCCATTCCCAGCGACGTAAGATCAGCTCCCTTCCCTCCTTCCCCCTACATCATGCTAATCATCGCTTTTCAGGACGGCACCTTCACCTGCACCCTCTTCGCCCCCGCCGAATTCTACACTTTCCTCGAATCCGACCCCTCGGGCGCCCACATCCCTGACTTTTTCGACACCTACTTCCCCGGCGTCACCGACCTCATCCCCCCCGCCCAATTGATCTCCTCCTTTCACTCCAACCCCCACCTCCCCCTCATCAGCATCAAATGCAAGCCCTACCACTACAGTTCCTCGGCCGTTATCGTAGGCGACGCCGCTCACGCCATGGTCCCCTTTTACGGTCAGGGCATGAACGCCGGTCTGGAAGACGTCCGCATTCTGTTCGACATCCTAGACAAACACGCAAGAATGGACGAAGAAACTGTTGATCACGACCCAGCCTCGGCACGGGAAAGAGCATTGGATGAGTACTCCCGTGTTAGAGTGCAGGATGCTCACGCGATCAATGATTTGGCACTGCAGAATTATGTGGAGATGAGAGCCTCGGTTTTGAGTTTGAGTTATCGGTTTAGGAAGTGGCTGGAGGAGCAGCTGAGTGTTTGGTTGCCTGGGTTGGGGTGGCAGACGAAGTATTCGAGGGTGAGTTTTGGGAATGAGAGGTATAGTGAGGTTGTGAGGAAGAGTGAGCACCAGGGCAGGGTGCTGATGAGGGCGTTGACGGGGCTGTTGTTTGGGGCTTTGGGGGGGCCGTTAGTGGCGGTGGGGGTGGTGATGGCGGTTCGGTATCGGAGGGCGGTGGATGTGGGGTTGAGGGCGGCGATGGGGAATGTGGATAGTATGGTTGAGTATATGACTATGAATAGGTAGGGTGATGGTGGCCATGAGGATTTCTTTGTATATAGAGAATGGGAAGAGACACTTGAGCATGAAGAGTTAGATATATCTTACTGCTGTTGATGATGCCGATCAGGTCGATCAGTCGTTTCAGTTGTAGGTTAAGTGGTAGTGTTAGTGTTGCAAATGTTGAGGATTCGCGCTGAAGCTGAGCGAGCAGGTGAGATTGCAGTTCTCATAGGACGGTTTTCTTCGCGTACACATGATTGCAGAAACAAAAAAGGTTGCGGTTCCATTGATTCCATGTATGCTTTATACAACTAGTATCCTGAACCCGTTACACTCATTCTCGCTTTCAGATTCATCAGTATCCGGCTCAACATAACCTCCACGGAATAATTTACCGTTTTGGGCATTTGTTCCCACCACTGGTTTCAATTCAGCCCTCAGTCGCTTTTGGAAAAGTATACCCCACTCATGAACACCACAACGCCATTGCTGTCGTCATGAACTTCTGTCGCGAGATCACCTTTGCCGGAGGTCCATGAGCTCAACGGTGTCAGTGTCACCATGCCCGGAACCGCAGCCCCGATGCCAATCTCGACAGTGGAAGAGTTGGAGAACATAACGACAACGCCACTTCGAGTCGTGGTATACGTCTTGTTCACAACCCAGATTCCATGTTGTTCGACGATCTTCCTGTGCCGCCTTAATATCTTGACCCTGTTCTCTTTGACCCATTTCAAGGTAGCCGACTCGTCACAGACACGGTGTCTCAAAACAGGATTTTGGATCGTGAGAACCGCACCTTCGTCCTTCTCACAGATGAACACCATCTTGGGTGACGGTGAGATTGGCGATAATATGCTGAGAGCGCGTGGTTAGACCTCAAAGGTCAATAGGTATTATGCAAAGCAGGGGTGGGGGGCATCCTACTTGGCCGCGACTTCACCGCCTAACTCACGGGAGATCACGGATCTGGACTTTTTCAGCCCCCATATCAAGCTAGATGGCTTCTCATGCCTGCTCCTGACAAGTTCATCATCGGGTGCTGTCCATCCTCTCGAGGTGACAAGGTCTTTCCCAGCGGTAAGGTCAGCAATGAAATGCCAGTCACCGTCTGAGTCGAAGTATCCGCAGCAGTTCATCAGTGGTAAATTTCTTATATAGTGCCCATCCGTAGGAGTGGTCCTGGAGAAGGGGGGCATAAACACGATCGAGTCGTGAGTTGTTTGGGAGGATGCTGACCTTGTCACCGCCTGACAGGAAAGGGACAGAACACAGGTGGGAAAAAACCTTTCGTCTGCACTGGGTAAGATTAGTGAATGGATCAACGAAAGTCTTTTTTGATTTTTTTTGGATGGATGGATCTCGAGACATTCCATTGCTTTCGGAATCTGGCTTCCTTTTTCAAGTCGTGCCCAATGTGGAGCAGGGGGCAATTGTACTGCCACAGCGGCTCTTTGCCTCAGCGATCTCTGGCTGCGTAAATAAATAACGATCATTGGCTCAAAGCTGTGGCTATGGCTGCTGTAATCTGTCTGCTGTTAGAAACACATAAAACGCCTTTCTAGATAACAATAGATTATAGGTATGAATGGGAATACACATCGCCCCAATGTCATGAACGCCTTTCGTGCACAGCTTCAAGCACCAAAGTGTACATATGGAACCCACAATGCCTTCTCTCGCGATGACCCCTGGCACATTCAAGGTTCCTATCTCCCCTCGTCCCTCCACGTCCGGCTTCCTCCTCTTGCTGGACCCACTCATCTCTCAAAGCAACGACCGCACCGTGAAGCGCAGTTCTAACCGAGACATCGTCCAGCTATGTTGTTTCCAGAGATGTATACACCTTCTTGGCCATGTCGACACATAACTGGTCATCGACGTCCCAGAGCGTGGCGATGATATGTCGAAACCCGGCAACTTGGAATGCGGCAGCGAGATGTAGCTCATCCGTCGCAGTCTCATTCCCTACACGGCCTGTACCGCAAGCGGACAAGTAGGCCAGGAACGGAGGGTTGGAGTTGAGCGCGGTCTCGACCAGCTCGTTAATGGCCAGCTCGTCGCCGTTGTCGAGGATTAGAGCGCTTCCGGAGGGATCTTGCTTGTCGGTTTTACCATGTCCTATAAAGTGTAAGATGCAGCATGACTTGAGTCTCTTGACTATATCATGAACGCCGTGGTATCGCGGGAAGTCATGAGAGTGGTACACCTGACAAACTACCTTGGCCTCATCTTCGGCGTGGTGGAGTGCCTGCTGACCCGGTGGCCTCGGTGCGGAAACTATGAGGGCCTTTTGCGACCGCAGTGTGCCAGCTAGGTGGTCACGACGCTGTTGTCTGGTACGGATGAGAACGTTGACGCACAGGCTGTACGAGGACACAACCCTGTCAAGGGGTGTCTCGGAATTGCGGCGGAGATGATGGCCCGCAGCGTGCAAGGGAAATCCGATCAGTGAGCCGGTGGGAATCCACCAAATGTGTGGCATGGAGCCTGAGTTGCCAGTGCCAGCGGGGGGGCCATGGTAGCCGAGGTAGTCCAACACAGGTAGGACGATGGTGTCCCAGAGCCAGCTGAGCGTCTCGACCGACTGCGGATCTGAGCTGCGGGCTTGGATGGATTGGATATCGAGGTTGGGCAGTTCAAGACTAGATATTTTGTCCGCCTGAATCACCAATGCATTGCAGCGGTGCGACGTAACATTTAGTGCAACAATTGGTCCATCCTTTGCCGCATGCAGCATATCAGTCTCGGTTGCATGGCTCATGAAGCCCTCAAACATTGGCTTCTTGCGAATCGACTCAATCGCTCTGGTCAGCTTGTCCTCGTAGATCCGGCGGGCATATTGACACCTAAGCCCGACACGGTACCTGTGATTTTCGATATCTTCCACTGCCCTCAAAGCGCGCGCCATGGCACTGTTTTCGTCAAGAAAAGCGCGGCTTTTGGTGAATTGTTCTACCAGCTCAGGAGTAGACTCGCTCAAACTGGAAATGTCACCTCCGCGTAGATTGAGGAGTGAGCTTGACGGTACCGCTCGACCCGTCTCGAGTAGGGTCATGGCATAGGATGCGCTTTTATCGAAATGGAGAGCAGACGCTGCCGAATCTGAGCCGATGCCGAGAGCTTGACTAAGAATGCGCTGCTTGTCCTGGGTATTGAGAGAGTATGAGATCGATACTGGTACGAGCTTGGCATAAGTTTCAACTGCAGCCTCCGCACGATCGCGATCGCGGCTGTCGAACACGCCTGGCAGCGACAGAAACTCCCTCCCAGCTAGGATTCGGACGTGGACAAGAGCCCACCTTTGCGTCAAGGCGGTGAAGAACAGGTCTTGTGCCTGCCGAAGACTTTTTTTATCGCGGAGACGATGGAACCTAAAAAGGTGAACACGCGCAAGATTGTAGAGGAGGGTTGCCGTCTGGGGACTCGATTCTGGGCTTGTGTTGATTGCAGCCTCCAGTAACTCGATGGCTTCGTCGGTTTCTTGGCGCTGTCGGTTGGAGGTCGTACAACCATTGTCCAAGCGCACGGGTTGCCAGTTGCACTGCTTCCGCTAAGTCCTCGCGATCACCTTCCCCGGAATATCGATCACCTAACAATGCGGCCAGATTGTTATGACGGCCTGGAAGGTCGTCGGAGGTGTCCGTGTTTTTGATGACTTCGCGCATCAGAACAATAGCCTCGTCGATATCGTCCTTGTTGCCGAGACGGAGGTATCTGTCCCCGAGATAATTCTACATTAATGACCGAGATCAAGCCCAGTGCCTCATCGTCTCTCTGACCCGTCTGCCACTAACTGAGCTGCTCTGGCGTCACCGGTGCGAACATCTGCATTGTGCGGTAGGCGTCCCTCTTGGCTTCTGTGTTGTCGTGTCTTCCAGCTTCCTTGACAAAGCGTCGGCAGCCGCATTGTCGCTCCCCGGGCGGAAAGTGATGTGGAAGTTATAGCCTGAGAGCTCCTCGGCCCATGCTGCCTGTCTGATGTTCAGGATTTTCTTGGTACTGAAGTACTTTAACGCCTCGTGGTCGGATATAATAAGAAAGGGGTCTTTATGCTGCAAACCCCTTAGTTCCGCCGACCAGAACTGAATCGCCTTGACGACGGCCATCGACTCCTTGTCGTGAATGTGGTAGTTATGCTCCGCGCCCCTCAGAGTCTGCGACCAATAGCCCACTGGATGCCAATCTTGGTCCTTCTCCTGGAATTGAGAGAGTATACCCGCTATTACTCCCTGCGACGAGTCGGTCTCTAGTCTCGTCGGCTTGTGGTGGGAGAAGTGCTTCAACACCGGAGTACTCAGCATCCGGCGCTTAAGCTCTTCGAAGGCTGCCTCGCAATCGGGCGACCAATCCCACTCAGTGTCTTTTCTGGTCAATAGCGTCAATGGACGGGCGATTCGTCTATGTTCCCTAATAAAACGGCGGTAGAAGTTGCAAAACCCAAGGAAAGACTGCACTCCCTTCACGTTAGTAGGCCTCTCCCAGTTTCGCACCGCCTCGGTCTTCTTTGGATTTACCTTGATCCCAGAAGTTGTAATCACAAACCCCAAGTACTCCGTATTTATGGTGTAAAACTCGCACTTCTCGATATCGGCCTGTAGCCCCGCGGCCCGCAGCCGATTCAACACCTTGAGGACATGCTCACGGTGTTACGTCTCGCTATCCGAATAGATTAGGATATCGTCGGTATACGCGCTGCAGAAATCGTCGATATAATCTTGCAACGTTCGGTTAATAAATCTCGGGAAGGTGGCCGGGCCGTTATACAGGCCAAACGGTAACACTTTGTACTTGAATGCTCCTTGTCTCGTGCGGAAGGCCGTCAACGCCTCGCTCTCGGGATCCATCCTCACTCGGTTAAATGCCTAACGGATATCAATCTTTGGAAAGATCTTCGCCTTCGAAATTCTCCCCATCGTCTCATCAATCAACGGTAGCGGGTAGCAATCTTTGATCGTCTTCGCGTTTAGCTTACGGTAGTCCACGCAAAACCTCAGCGATCTATTTGCCTTTCGCACAAATAGGATAGCTGAAGCCCACGGTTCACCACTCGGTATAATCCATCCCTTCTGCAGCATCTTGATGACGTATTCCCTGCTAGCGTCCAGCTCTTCTGCCGATATCTTGTATAGCGGGCTGTAGCCGATATTCTTAGGTTTCTCTTGCGGCAGTAACTCGATCTTGTGATTAGTATTATGGCGGAATGGGGGCAGTCCGTCGGACTCAGTTTTGCTGAAGACGTCGAGATATTTGTAGTAACACTTTGGTAGCTCTCTCAACACCATTTCCCGTAGTTCCTCGTCGTCCTTTTCTAGCCCATTAACCTTCTTATCCTCCTCGATCCTCTTATACTCGATAACAGCATCCAACTCATCCAGCGTCAAGAATCCCGCTTCCCATCGCTCCGTCTTAACCATCATGTTATATGCTACTTCGCCAATCACTGCCATGTCATTTTCCTCCCACTTCTCGGGCCTCCCTTCCTCGAAGAAACCCCCTTTCCTCTTCTTATCCGGCAGAGACCTCGTCTCTCCCCTCAGAACCCGCTGCATCTTGCTGGCTTCCTCTGTTGAGCAGTCCGGCTTTGTCTCAGGAATGGATATCGCCTGCGGGGCGGCCTCCCGCGGCCTTCCCAGCTGCTTTTCCAATTCCTTGATGCGTTCTTTGATCAGCACATCATTCCTTCTACGCCGGTCTTCTCTCTCCAGCCATGCCTCAACTGCTGCGACCTGCGCATCCAGCTCCTTTTTCCACTTCTTTCTGTCCTTAGACCGATAACTCTGCCTTGGCGGCATACTATCGGGGAACAAGAGCCTTCGCCGCGAAGAGTCAATCAGCACATCGTATTGCTCAAAGAACTTCTTCCCCAGAATAACATCGTGCTTGGCGTCAATGACCAGCATCGGTTGCCGGGAGAATGTACGACCCTGTACCCTCAGGTCCCCTCTTAACGCTACATTAATAATATGTGAAGGCTTTCCGTCAAACCCTCCGATAGGCCGGGGTTTGAAATCCTCCAGCCTTTCCGATATCATACTTTTCCGCAACTTCTTCGCATAGGACACGCTAATAAACGTCTCCATTTGCTCCCGTGTCCACAAGACCGTTAGTAATATGAAAAGTCTCATTAATACCTATGGAAATAGGTATCATAAAGGGTTTTCCTCCCAAGCGCTCCTCCAATAAGTCGGGAGTCGTTTTCTTTCCTACTGTCGTCATTGTTGCCACATCCCCTGGATGGGAGTCCATATTATCCAGGGTGTTTAGTTTTCCTCCTCGGAGGAGTCGTCGCTCTGGTTCAGCTTCTCTTTATTGGAGGGGGGTTTGGACTTGGACTTGGAAGCCTTCTGAGTGGAAGTCTTCTCCTACTCATCCTTATTATCCTTATCCCAGGTCTTCTATAGGTTAGCGATACGAGCCTCGCGCTCCTTATTATTGTCCTTAAACTTCTTCTTATCAGGTACCTTAATATAGTTTTTACTAAAATAATTTTTTTCGCCCTAAAGCAAGTATTTTCCAGCCTCGTAGCGCTTACCTACCTTTTTTTTTAAAAAGCTTTTGGTTGGCCTTAGGACTACTGCTCCCTAATTAGCCACTAAAGGAACTAAACCTATTATTACCGGAGTTATTACGCCGACCTTTATAGCGACTTTAGCTATTACCAGCGTTATTTTCTTTCTTTGTATTCTAAACATTAATAAATTCCTTGATTAAAGCGATCTCGGCGTTTAACTAAATAAAATTCTTAGAAATAACGGCGGGATTAATATAGTAAGCTGCTAAAGCCTTTTATAACGAATCTAAAAAAATAACGGACCTTTTATTTCTATTTTAATTTATAATAACCGATCTCTTTAGTTAAATATATAAAAATATTTTTAAAAATAAAGAATTTAATAGGCTTCTCGAGTTTTACGTCGTTAACGTCAGCTAATATTTTTTCTTTAAAATTATAATCGTTATACTTATATTATATTGATAGCTAGTAAGCCCTGATAGGCCTATAATAAAGAACCTATACAGGGTTGCTGCAAAATACAGCAGTGCGCAAGCAGAAGCGGGAAGATATGACAGCAGTGCCAAAGGAAAGTAAAGCACTGTAATACAGTGAGGTATAAAGAATAAAAATTGCTTTTATTGCCTTTTGCATTGGCTTTTGCCCTTGACTTTTACCTTACACTTTAGCTTTAAGAAAAGAAAGAAAAAAACTATTCTACAGAAAAGAAGAGAGGTTAATATATAGGCCTTCGTAGGCTTACTGTAGGTTCTGTAGGCCCTGGAAGCCCCTATACCACTTTAGGGTATTTAGTAGGCTTAAGTAAGTCTAGTGGAAACCTACGGAAATTTATCGAATTTTTAGTAGCAAGGGTGCCCTGTAAATTACACCCTTGTGGCAACTTAGTACGTAAGCTTGCAGCTACTTTAGAAGGTTCTAGTATTTATTAACTAAGCTTCAGGCTATAGTAGCTCTGTAAGCCTTTAAGGGTCCCTTATAAAGAATATTTTAAAGGGATCCAAGTTAGGAAGTTCCGTTACTGTTTATAGTAGTACTGCCCACTGTAAAACCAATCTATAGGGCAGTAAATAAAGCACTTAATAGTACCCACACGATAACATATATATATTTTATTAATCGATTAGGATAATTAATTTAAATAAAATTTTTATTACGCAAATAAAAAATTAAAGCTTTAGAAATTTTATCGCAAATATAACTTTTAATATAAGCGAATAAAGTACGATTATTAACGAAATAATTATGTGACGAACCCCTATCCAGAACCTCTAAAAGGGACACTAGTTAAAAGCACTTTTAAATAATCTTAGTACGGTATAGCTAAATAGTATACAATAAACAGCTTGTTTTAATCACAATAGTCGTAACATTATAACTAAGGCTTAATATTGCATACTGCGGAACTATCTATCTACACCAGCTAGTTCCTCTATATATATAGACTTTAGGACCTTAAGGTCTCGCCTTACTACGGCCCTAATTACTTTTAGCATATTATATCCTGCAACGTACTCGTCGTACTATACCTCTAATTACCCTTAATATTTTATATCCTATAGACTATTCGTGAGCTTTAGTACTATAATACTTTTGTCCAGCCTAATTAATTTATTCCTTAACTTCCTTAATAATTAGTTAGGGACGTTTTACGCCCTACATGTAGCGCAGCTTGCTGTTAGGTTAACTGTAATAACTTATAATTAATTTTTTACTTTATTAATGATTTAATAGCGTTATATTTCGAATAAAAAACAATCTTTACTATTCTTTTCATTTGTAAATACTAAGGGACTTAATAATTTAATACTTTTCTTACCCTTTTCGATAATATTTTTCTTATAAATAAAATATACTATAGAGCGGTTTTTTCCTGTAATAAAAGTAAGCGAGGTACGGAAATGTCACAGTTAAGCCAACAGGCAGGACGGACCGTGTGCGGGGCACAAGACGCATAGACAATCGCTAGTAGGACCAATCAGGGCAAGGCTACGCGATCATAGGCAACAGACTGGGAAGATATAGTGATCGCGGCAATATAACCAATAGGGAGTCATGGAGGATCATAGCGATTATTACGATTATTGAGAATAAGCGGAATGATTACTATAATTAGGGCTTGGTACGAGGTCTATATATACGGAGGAACTGGCTATATAGATAGATAGTTCCGTAATATATAATTTAAGCTTATATTTACGGTATTTAATATTTATATTAAAATATTTTATTATATACTATTTAACTATACCGAGCTACGATTATTTAAAAGTGCCTTCGACTAATATCCCTTTTAGAGGTTTTAAATAGAGGTTCGTTATACGTTATATACTTACTTTAATTTTATTACGGATAAGTTAAAGGCGTCTTTTTACTACTATAGCCGGACCTAAGAATATTTAGATAGGAGGCGTCCCGCCTAGCCCAAGTAGCAAGGGACCTTTTACTAGTACTAGACCTACACTTACTATTATAGAACAGGTCGTTAAGCGCTTTAGGGAGCTTAAGGAAGAGGCTTAGTAGACCCGGGAGTAAATTATCGCTATCACGACCGTACCTAAGTTAACCGTTAAATTCCCGGTACCGGAGCGCTATAGAGGAAAAAAGGTAAAGCTTAGAGGATTCTTAATTTAGTTTAAAACCTATTTTCGTTACTACTTAAACCAGTTTACTAACGAAAAGTTAAAAATAATTTTCGCGGCTACTAGATTTAAAGATAGGGCTCTCGCGTAGTTTAAGCTTATCCTCGATAATTATTATAAGTAGGAGCCGGAAGACTAAAAGAAAATTACTATAGAATACTTCGAAAGCTATTATATCTTTAAAATTAAACTTAAAAAAGTATTTAAGGAGTATAATAAGGCAAGGCGCGCGCAGGAGAGGCTCGTAAACCTACGCTAAACGCGTTTAGCGGTTAACTACGCGGCTCTATTTAAAATCGATAGCCTACGTAGTACTATTAACGATAAGGGGTTAATATAACTCTTCTATAACGGCCTTAAAGAAAAAATAAAGGATAAGTTATATAAGGAGTTAAGGCCTAATACTATTAATAAATATATCGCTATAGCTATTCGAATCGACGATCGGTAATTCTAACAGCGCACGGAGAAAAAAAGTAATAGGGGTTACTACGGCAATAATAATAATAAAAGACACTTCGGTAATAACCGTTTTAACGATAAGTAAAAGAGAAGATACTTTAGTACTAGCTACTTTGGTACTATATACGTAGGACCGATAGAAATCGATGCTATATAGTAATAGAGACTATAAGGTAAAGGCCAAGGCAGAAATAACTTTAAGTATTTTAATTATAGTAAGGTAGGATACTTTAAGAAGGACTATAGGGTACCTAAACGGCTTAAATAAAAGAAAAAGATTATATTAATTACTATATCGAAAGGACCGAGGGTTATAGAGGTAGTAGCTATCGGGTACTAATAAGGCGGAGCGGTAAGCTCCGAGAAAGACTTTAACTAATACGCCGGATAAAAAGATATAGAGTTCTAGGAGGTAAAGGAAGCCCTAGAAAGGCTAAAGGTAAAGTATAAAGAAAGAGATCTTTAAATATAGGCATTACAGAATTAATTAATATAGATCGCTACGGAAATTATTACGGAGGTCGCTAAAGACGAGGGTCTTACGTAAGGACCTACTAAATAGATAATACTAAAAAGGTAATATAGTAAGTACGGAATTACTATTTTATAGGATATATTATAGCCTATAAAGCTCTTATATAAAAGCTAGGAAAAGTATTAAAAAGGTAAGAAGGTCGTTAGTATTAGGATCGCGAAGTTACTAAAGGATATACTAATACCTATATAGTATATACCCTATAAAGGAGATACGGTATAGCTTTATCCTAAGTATCCGGAGTATTAGAGAGTACCTTAGTTCC
Organism: Podospora pseudoanserina; assembly: GCF_035222485.1. Classification (NCBI taxonomy): domain Eukaryota; kingdom Fungi; phylum Ascomycota; class Sordariomycetes; order Sordariales; family Podosporaceae; genus Podospora; species Podospora pseudoanserina. The sequence goes on from NC_085924.1 coordinate 2,721,754, forward strand.
AGTATATTATATATAAATATATAAAGTATTATTAAAGTAAATCGCTATACGGCTACTAGCCGGTACGTAAAGTAGGTAAAGAGGGTAAACTATAGTTAATTAAAAGGAGTATAGCCCGATAGGAAAAAGCTTAACAGGAGGACCTAAACGATTATATCTTATAGAAAGTTTAGGACCCGGTTAAACTAAAAGATAGCCTTTAGATTATATAGATCGTACTAAGGTATATAAGGTATTACGTCGAATACGTAAACGGTTAAAATATAAACGATAACGTACGCTCGTAGGAGAAAGTAGTACTAGGATAGTGCCTAAGCCCAAACTACGCTATATATTTACGGGAAAAGGTTAAGCGATATTATTAAGCGAAAATACCTAAGTAAACGACTAAATAGAGGAACCGCTATTGAATATAAATATAAGGAAATACTAGGGAAGTAAGAGACGGAAGATAAAAGGAAGCTAGGCAGGTATAGTTAAGGGACTTCGTATAGCTAGCTAATACGGAGTAGAAGGACGCTCTTAAACGATATAACCGCTTAAGAAACGACTTGCGGCCCTTCGCGGAGGCCGGTAACCTTTAACGGACTACGAACGGCATTTTCGTAAATATTAGCGTAAGGCGAAGGTATAGGATAACGACCCGGCGCTCGTTAGCGAGGTTACTACCGTATAGGGAGGAGGTAAAAAAGATAAACGCCTTTAAATTACTGCACGATAGAGGGATCTCTAGGCAGTAGTATTAGTAAACGGTAGTACGGAGACGAACTTAATTTCGCTATAGTTCGTGCACTAGGCCCGTATATTATAGAAAAAAAAGAAAAAATAAATAGTTATATAAAGTCTATTTCTTACGTAAAAGGTCTATAAAGAAATACTACCCCTAAATATTATAGTCGAAGGAAAAACGATATTAATTATATTTAATATTATAAATATAAAACCCTCGAAGGATATAATCCTAGGGTAACTATAGTAAAAAGACTATAACCTAGATATCGATTAGAGGGATAGTAGTTACCTATAACTAAAAGAGCTTTAGAATTATCTAACTAATAATAAAAGATTAAGAGCACGCACGGAGTAGAGTATAGGACGAGTACCCTCCACGGTACTACCGTAAAGAGTATAGAAAGTAATAATGTATTTTATCGATATAGGTAGTAAGATCGAAGAAGTAAGGTTAACGACGTTAGTAGAGATATCGGAGGTTAATAAATACGCTTATTATAATAACGTAGAGAAAGGCGAAAAAAAGGTAATACCGGTAGAATATCGAGGATACCTAGCCTTTACGGCTAAATATTTAGAGGGGCTTCTAGAGTAAGGACCGTAGGACCACGAGATTAAATTAAAAGAAAGAGCTAAGCTACGGCTATTTAAAGTCTACTATATTAACGATAAATAAAGTAAGAAGCTACGGAAGTATTTAGACGAGAATTTAAAAAAAGGATATATTAAGGAGTTTATATCGCTAGTAGGATACCCTATATTCTTCGTACCGAAAAAGAACGGTAATTTACGATTATATATAGACTACCGGTAATTAAATAATAAAATAGTAAAAAACAATTACCCGCTACTATTAATATCTAAATTACGGAATTAACTAATAGGGGCGTAATACTTTATATACTTAAATATACTTATTGGGTACGCCTATATATAAATTAAAGAAGGAAACGAATAGAAAATAACGTTTTATATACTCTATAATTATTTTAAATATCTCGTAATACTATTTAGGTTAACTAATATATTTATAACGTTCTAATCTCTCGTTAATTATACTATATAAAAGTACCTCGATAAAATAATAATATATTATTTTAATAATATTTTTATTTACTTACGTACTTTAGAAAAGTATAAGCGATACGTATAAAAGATACTCGACGCGCTATATAGAATTAAACTCTCCGTTAATAAAGAGAAAAGCGAGTTCTATATATAGAAAATAATATATTTAAAATATTTAATATCGTTAAATAAGGTTCGTATAGAACCTAGGAAAATTATAATAATTAAGGACTAGCTTATACTATAGTTATAGATATACGTTAGGGAATTCTTAAGGTTTACAAACTTCTATCGGATATTTATCCGTAAGTATATAGATATCGCGCGGCTATTTAATTATTTAATTAAGAAAGATATAGAGTTCCGGTAAGGGTAGGAAAAAGAGTAAGCCTTTTAAAAGCTAAAAGAAGCTATTTTAGAGGACCCGATATTTAAATTATTAAACCCTAATCGACTATTTAAGATCGAGGCAAACGTATTAGACTATACGATCGGTAAATAACTAGGATAGCGAGACGATAACGGTAAGCTATACCCGGTAACCTTCTTTTCGAAGAAGCTCGAGGGGGTACGTTAAAACTACCTAATCTATAATAAAAAGTTATTCGCTATTATTAAAGCGTTCGAGAAATAAAGGCTATACTTTAGCGGTACTAAATACGAAATATAGGTTTATACGGACTATAAAAATCTACGGTACTTTATTACCACGAAAGTCCTTAACGTACGGTAAATACGATAGTTAAAGTTTCTTTCGGAATTTAATTTCTAAATTAACTATAAGAAGGGTTCGGAGAACGCTAAGGTAGACGTACTTAGCCGGCGAACCGACTATTATAAGGATATACCTAGGGAATTACTATTACTACTTAAGAAGGCGCTAGATAGTACTTTTAAGTATTTACTATAGCCGTAAATAAAGTATTACGTAGTATATCGCGAGAAAGCCACTTTTAGTAAATACTAAGGGAAGTTAGGCAACGATATTATAAAGTAATACTAGTAGGAAGAGCTAGAGCCACAGGGTATTTAGAAGGATAGTTAGGAAAGACTATAGTATAAGAACCAAGCGTACGTAAGGCTAAGTAATAGGACGGTATTAATAATAGAGATTTACGTATTAAAGCTCGGAGGATATATAAATATCGCTAAGACTATAGAAAAGATTAAATAGTACTTTAATTAATTAAGGATTAAGGACGACGTTAAAGAAACTATTTAGTTATACTATATATATAAAAGAACGAGGGTTATAAGGTATAAGCCTTATAGATTTCTAAAGCTATTACCGGTAATAGAACGGCTATAGAGTTTAATTACGATAGACTTTATTATTAAATTATTAAAGTCTAAAGATATAGTAACCGGCGTTAAATATAATAATATATTAACGGTAGTCGATAGGCTTACTAAGTAAGTATACTTCCTGCCTTATAAAGAGACCTAGTCGGCAAAATAATTAACGAATATAATATTACGGTATATTATATTAATATATATATAGTTAAAAGAGTTTATTATAGACCGCGATATTAAGTTCGTATCGAAATTCTAAAAAGCGTTAATAACGAGGCTAAGGGTAGTAAGTAAGGCATCTTCGGCCTACTACCTTTAAACGGACGGTTAAACGGAACGGTTTAATTAAATCGTAAAATAATATTTACGGAATTATATTAATTTCGAGTAGGACGATTAGGTTAAACTATTATTTACGGTATAGCTAGTATATAATATATCGCTAACTAATACGACTAAAGCTATACCGTTCTTTACGAACTTCGGTTATAAAGCAAACCTACGGTAAAAACCTATAGTTAAGGTACCTAGGGCTAGGGTTAAGGTAAATAAAATATATATATTTTATAGTAAGCTTAAGTAAGAATTAAAGTTTATAAAGGAAAGGATACGGAAATACTATAATACTAAAAAGCTCGAGGGACCTCGCCTTAAGGGAGGGGATATAGTATTCCTTTCTATACGCAATTTATATACTAAAAGACTTAATAAGAAGCTAGACTATAGGAAAGTAGGCCCGTTTAAGGTTAAGAAAAAGATATCGGAGACGGCATTTAAACTAAAGCTACCCCGTACGATATATCTACGGTTATATATTTTCTATATCTTACTTTTAAAGCCCATACTATAAGTAAGTAAGGCTAATATATAGGTAGTAGCAGAGGACGAAAAAGAAAAGTACGATATAGAAAAAATACTAAATTTACGGTTTAATAAAGGTAAATTAAAGTATTTAGTTAATTAATTAGGATATCCGACTATAAATAACTCGTAGGAACTATAAATATACCTTAACTACCTAAATAAATAAAAGGAATTTCATTAATAATATCCGGACCGGCTAAAACCTAAATAAATAAAAAAACCCGGCCTTAACCTATAGCTAAATAGCTATAAAATAAAGCTAGGAAAACCTCGATAAGAATCGAACCTACGCCTTTAATATAGTAATCGACGTACTATATACTATACTATAAAGTTAAAAGGTATAAAGGGGACTAAATATAAATAATATTATGCGCCTTAATTACTTTAGGAAGGGGAAGGCGCGCTATTAACGGTATCCTACGCGGATAGGAAAGAAGGACCGGCCGTATTAAAATCGGTATTAAGGTTAGGAAATAGCTAGTTAAGTAAAACGGGAGGTTAAAAGGAGAGGTCGGTACTAGGAGTAGTAGCAATAGGAGGATCGAGCGTAGGTATTACCTCGCTAATAATAGCGGTACTCCGTTCCGAGAGATATCGTTTCTACTAGCGAAAGTAGGATAAGTATATAACGGCTTCTTACGCTTTACGCGTAGCCTCTTTAGCTTTACGGTAAGCGTCTAGGAGTCGTTTCTCGGTAGCTAGCTCCTTTAAAAATAAATAATAATACTCGGTAACTAAGTACTCGATTAGATAAGGTTAAACGGAGTATCGAGAGAGAAATAGACTAACCGATTTATAGTAATAGGAGTACCCGATACGTCGTAAGTACGGCCTCGATATATATACTCGCTATAATAGGAAAAATATTTATAAAGGTAATAAATTAAATTATAAACGGTATAGAACGAATAAAGTATAACGATAAAAACTTTAAGGTTAATAAGAGCGACTAGGGCTAAGTAACGACGGTATTACGGACTAACGCGCGGGAAAGGGGGTTGCGAGGACCTAGAAACTCTATAAGAGTTAAATATTGTAATAATAAGGAAAAAAGGAGGACTTATAAGTAAATAAAAGTAGGCGATAGGCGGTTATTTTAGGCCTCGGGACGACGGGACGTTAACTTAAAAGGAGGGGTATTATATTATAGTTAAGTTAATAGATAGGACGGACCGTATACGGGGTATAAAACGTATAGATAATCGCTAATAGAACTAATTAGGGTAAGGCTACGCGATTATAGGTAATAGACTAGGAAGATATAGTAATCGCGGTAATATAACTAATAGGAAGTTATAGAGGATTATAGCGATCATTACGATTATTAAAAATAAGCGGAATAATTACTATAATCAGGGCTTAGCACGAGGTCTATATATACGGAGGAACTGGCTATATAGATAGATAGTTCCGCAGTATGTAATTTAAGCTTATATTTACGGTATTTAATATTTACATTGAGATATCTTGTTATACACTGTTTAGCTATACCGAGCCACGATTATTCAGAAGTGCCTTCGACTAGTATCCCTTTCAGAGGTTCTGGATAGGGGTTCGTCACAGGAAATAGTTTTACGGAAAAAGTAAAGATCGTAAAAAATAATTAAATTCCGAATATAAGTCCCCTAGTTTTAAAAAAATGTAATGTAGTTTTAGTTTTATTACGTTCTTTATTTTTTCGGGTTAACTTTTAATTTTAATTAACGAAAAGACATATGCCTTGTAAGCTTCGTAGTTATTACTATATATATCGAATATCTCGATTTTAGCCCTAGTAAGGCAGTCCTTGACCTTCTCTAAATTATCCTCGAGTTCCGTAACTCGGATATCGCATTACTTAATTTTATCCTTTAAATTATTAATTTCTTCGTCTTTAAACGCTAACGTATTTTTTAAAGCCTCAACGCGTTTATCGGTTATTATATCTTATACGGCCCCCTTAAAGTATAACGCGGAGACCCAGTCGTGGATAATCTAAACCTTACTGTTAAGCAAGGTCAAGTAGTAGTACAGCTCCCGGATTTATTCGCTTATAATATAGGCCATCAAAGTACGCAGCTTGAATTCCTGCTACATTTAGTGAGGGTGTTCCTTGACCAACTCGATCCACTTGTCCTCGTGGAGCACACCCTTGAATCCAATCGGGGTCTCATCCTTGTCGTGCTCGCGGATAGCTTGGAACGGAATGCTCGGACCCTCGTGGGAGACATATTGCTCGGCGAGGGATAAGAGTCGCTCGGTCTGGTCGGAAAGGACGGTATCGTAGGAGGTGTGATACCGAAGATCGTCGAGTCGCTGGGAGATCTCACGACGGAACACCGCGTAGGAGACCTCGGCGGCGGGTATGTCTTGTTCATTGCCGGCGGCGTCGACAACGGTTTGCATTCAACCCCAACCCTTCATCCTGTGTAATCCTGTCCTTCACCAAGCCGTGACACGTCTTCCCTGCTCCACAGTAAACCCTGGATTGTAACAAATCACAGCTTGTGTTCACGGTATCCTGAGTGTTTACATTGAGACATCTTGTTGTGCACTGTTTAGCTGCACCGATCCATTATCTAGAAGTTCGCCTTCAACCGGTATCCCTTTCAGAGGTTCTGGACAGGGGATCGTCACACCTCGGCAACCCTCGGCCTTGATGAAGCTATTCCTGGAACACACGCACAGACCACTATTCCAGAACCTTCTATTGGGACGCCAAAGCAACGACTGGGTTGATCTTGTCAAAATAGTTAACCGGGCCCACTGTCAAGGAATTAATATCTTGGCAGTAGGACTTGGGCCACTGGGTCCGGCCTTTTCGAGCCACCTGGGCAACCCACCCTCGTACAACAACAGAATTGACACCTTTTTGGGACCCCATACCTGATTTGACAGATCTTATCTTGATTGTTTTTGTTGAAATACAGCACTTATTGTCACGGGTAACACAGTTTGACAGATTAATGACAATAGTATTCAGCTAAGCTACAGTCTGGGCTCTATTCCGTCGGGTACGGGCAGGCTCTATTGTCAAGACGTAGCTCAAAGAGCTACAAACAGGGCTCGCGGCAGCGAGATGCAAAATCTTCCTAGTCGCATTGGCCCGTGCTCTGCACGTGCCAAGCTCCATCAGTGGATCAACGATGGTCACGGTGCAACCGCCGGGACACTTTATTTTGTCCACCGCTTGACTGGGTACCATCAGGAGCGGGCATAAGACTACCTAGCTTCAGTCGTCGCGTACGAAAAACCATGGTCCACAGTCTCAGCAGCACGTGATGTATCACGTGATGACAAGTAAGGCAAGCTTCGTCAAACCTCCAGGCGACCTGCAGCCCTCAACTGACACACGACTGCCCCGCCACAACACATGAATTATACCAACTTGTCCACTGGCAAAAATGAATAGCATACCAATAGATATCCGAGATGCTGACGCGATAATCCGAGTATGTTCGTATTACCGACGCGACTTTGACCTCGTTGTCGTCCGTTCGCGCCCACACGACATGCAGTTGGTCCAGACATCTCTTCAGGCCGCCTTCGGGACATTGCCGACCGCTAAACTCGGGATCTTTAATTATCTCCCTATGGAACTTATGTTTCTGGTACTCCGTAACCTCGACATTCGTTCTTTCTTCTACTTCCGTCAAATTAACCGGCAAGCTCGCGTCCTATTAACCGGACTCTACGAATATCAACTGGTCTCTAAGTATGGCCTGGAGGGCCTGCGAGGTCTATTGCGCGCCGGGCTTGCTCACTGCTTTACCATTATCGACCTTTACCGGCCTCTCGTAACGGATAAATGCTTAACCTGTGGTGGTTTTGGAGGTTTCTTATTCCTCTTTACTGCTAAGAGATGTTGCTTCGACTGCCTCCAGTCTTCAGCCCACTATCGTGTCCTCCCTCCATCTACTTTCGCCAAACTTATACATATATCTCCAAGTCGGCTCCTGCACCTATCGGGGCCAACTTTGCAGACCGTGCCTGGCACCTATAATATAATGGATATACCGGCTAGACGACCGAAGTATTTAATACTTAAAGAGAACGCCACACAAATGCTTCTTGCCGCTAAAGCCATTAGCCAAGACGCAACTCGAAATCTGAGAATCCGCAGAGAGCAGCCAGAACAACGCCTTATGGCAGCGACGGCATATCCGTGCTACAGTTTGGAGAATGCCAAACTCGAGCGTGGTGTCAGTTGCAAGGGCTGCCAAGTTCGTTTGGAACTCCTCCGCGGTGATTCGCATCGGCTTGCCCGAGACCGGACTTTTTCGATACAAGGCTTCTTGTCTCACTTTACAGTATGTGTCGAAGCACAGCATATCTGGGCGGAGAGCGAAGATGGAACGCGGCCTGTCAATGAGCCAGAGCTCACTCGCCGCTGTGGTTATTTCACGCGGCTTGGCTCTGACGGGCTCCCTAGATGACAGTTTGTGTTGAAATACAGTACTTATCTGTGGATTTTACAGTATGTTTTTGTTTGTGTCTCCGAGTCCTCACAGCGGGCACCATCAATTGTAACGGGCTGAGCCCTGGCATGGACCTCGGCAACACTCGGCCCTGATGAAGCTATTCCCAGAACGCACAGACCACTACTCCAGAACCTTCTATCACCGCACACTTGCCAACACGCCCAGCCATATTAGAGGTTCATGTTGTCAAACCTTCTCTTTCTCTTTTCCTTTTCTTCTTCAAGTTCAATGTACTCGTAGAGTGGCCTAGCTAGATGCAAAAATACTACCTTGAGACCGTTACATAACCAAAAATACCGTTCTCTATCAGATCATCCACCATGTGATGGGGTTGCCCTCGGACTCCTGTCCATCGGCTCAAAAACGTACCTCGCCTCGCGCCCGGAAATCTCTATCAAGTACGAATTCGGTGCCTCGAACGGTCTATTTCTAGGGCCCCAACAGCGTTCCTAACAATTCAAGTTTTTCAAGTCAAAGTCAAGTCAAGTCAATTCAATTCAAGTTAAGGCGTTCTCAATTCAAGCTGGCCAGCCAGTCAACTTGAATTGAATTGAATAGACTTGTGTATAAGTAAGGGAACCCACTTATTTAACCCCTGGTCAAAATTCCGGGTTTCTTGCCAAAATTTTGCATAGGCCCAGCACCAACATCATTAAGATGACCGACCTTGATGACCGCTTTTCTGACGATTCGTCGTCGGCGTTGAGCCTGACGCCTAGCCAGTCGGTTAGTCAGTCTTTTGGCTCGTTCACAAACTTACCACACGCCGGCGGCGACGCGTTTTCTACTCTACGGCGAGCTCGAAGCGTGAAGGACCTCTCCGAAGAACACGCTCAGCGTGTAATTCAAGGCTTCAAGAAGTTCTTTGACGAAGATTACAACAAGCAGGGCTTTCTGGCCCCCCAGCAGACTGTTCGGACTCGACCGAATTACCTCATCGATGAAGACTTCTACGACAAGCCTGAGGATCTCCTCCTAAAGGATGAGCTTTCTGAATACTTTTCTATGTCGTTATTACCTGTGGAGGATCCTCTGGAATGGTGGCGCCGGCACCAGACTTCGTTGTCAAAGCTGGCAAAAATGGCATTCGATATCCTCTCAATACAGGCCACTTCTTGTGAGGTTGAGAGAGTATTCAGCCAATCGAAGTTGACGATATCGACACAGAGGTGTCGATTGATGGACCAGACAATTGAAATACCTGTTTGTTTGAAGTATTGGCTGTCAAAACGGGTGTCTTGAAGCGGGGTGGTTGCTTGACTGGAAATCGCGATGGCAGGGCGTCACTTGTATTCTAGCAACTTGAATAGGATTGACTGTATTCAAGTCAATCTCAATTCAATTCAATCTAACCCTTGTAATCTCAATTCAATTCAATTCTAGGCCTGAATTGAATTGAATTGACTTGTTCGGAACGCTGGACGAAAGAAGGGACGAAACCTCCTGGAACCCCGATGAGCGCTGGCAGCCAAAGTGTGATTGTTCGGATGATAAGCAGGTCCTTGCGTGGATGCGGTCCGACCTTGAGGAGGAGATCCCAGATGCGAGGGCGGAGATCCAGCAAATGAGTGGCCTGACCCTTTCCATGTTGTCACGGTCCAGATCGGATATGGAGGGTGTCGATCGGCGGAGCTTGTTTGAGGTGTATACTGAATTGTGGCGTGCGTGGGAGCAGAGCGCAACCTTTCAAACCGAGGCAAAAGGCAAACGGCGCTTATCAGTTTGCATTTCTGCGGACTTGAACTTGGCCAAGTTTGGTGACGTTGACTTCAGAATCAAGGTGGACCAGTCTCGTGGGCTGGAAGTAGCCAACAAGTTCAGGGTTCCAATTCACACCTGCACCAAGTCACTCAACCCGCCTCGAGAGAGGCCATCGGAAGCGGATAGCATCCCCAGCCCTAGTGGCGTGCTTGAGGTTCTGTCGGTGGTATGTGATTGAAGGGGGTGTGCCAGGAATGTAGGGTGCTGACACGGGTCACAGGATAGCAGCCGACTTGAGAATGATACCAAGATGTACTTCTTCAAGGTCATCAATGTTTCCAGCCCGCTGAGTATTACGCTGCACACAGACGTTAGAGGGCCATCGCGACTCGGTCTGGTCGATTGCGTTCTCGCCGAACGGCCAGCGCGTCGCATCGGGCTCAGACGACAACATCATCAAGATCTGGGATGCGGCATCGGGATCCTGCACACAGACGATAAATGAAGAGGCTGTGGGTAATCCCTTCCTCTGGTTGAACTGCTGCAGAGCCTCAGGACATTGTTCAAAATGCGCAGCGGGTTCCCAAGTATTGTCCTTGTGCCCATACCCTACCCATTTGACTAGGTACTCCATCTGCCTTCCTTCTTGGCGTGAGTCCAGAATCTCCTCGACCTGGAATTACTGATCTTCTCCAAACTCAGCCGTGGTGCTCGCAATGCAGCTCCCGCAGCCTTGTCGGCTTGGGCTCCTAGATGGCTCCGATTCCTCTCCAACCACACCCTACGCATCACTTCTTGCCGCAAAGACCAGGTAATGCTTCGCGTGTTCAGCCAATAGCCGGAAAGTTTTACATAGCAGCTTAAAGAACTGTGTCTTAACTACGTAACCCGCCTATCCCTCCGCCCCTCCATCCGCTTCTCCATCCGGCCCCTCCATCCGGCCTTCCATCTGGCCTCTGCCCTTCCATCCGGCCCCTCTCTCCGTTGGTGGCAAAGAGTCAGCCCTCAAGTGTGGCGCGAATCTCCACCTGTTCCAATGTAGCAATTGGCTGAACGCACTTGCGCCCCCCAGAAATGCCAAGCCAAATAACACTCCCCCGGGGAGTATTATCTGTCTTGACGCCAAGACCGCTGGAAGACTCAATAAAATGCTGGAGATAATCGGATATTTTCTCGCTGAGGTTCTTGTCTTGATTTTGCATGCGAGAAATGAGGGAGGTCATGGCGATGTCGGTCACGTTGCTCAGGTTCGGGGGACCAATACGGACGACGGGGTTCTTGTCGAAGAGGAAGTCCAGCCAGGAAATTTGTCCGATGGAGGCGAAGTAGTCGAGCGACTTGTCGGCGGTGGGGATGGAACCATCGAAGTCGTGGCCGTGGGAAATGTAACCGAAGGGCTTGGAGAAGGTGGCGGAGGTGATGAGGTCCCAGGCATCTGTGTTGAGATTGGGGTCCCGTTAGACGAGGGGAAGTAGGTTCAAAACGCACCAGTTAAGTGGAAAAGGCCAAGCCACTGCCAGTCTGTCAATGTAACTGTCAGATGAAGAAGAAAGGAAGAAGTGTGGGTTTGCGGCTCCTTGCCATACAACCCCAGTCGGAGCTCCGAAGTGGCAAGTGGTATCGATCAGAACCACGTTCGTGGCGAAAAGTAAATGGTACTACAGGTCTGGCCTAATGAATCATTTCTCGTATATGCTAATTAGTAATTCAAAGATTTTTTAATAAGAGTAAAGCTATGCCCTTTCTCGAAACAGCTTCATTGCAACGTCGAAAAAATCCTAGTGAAATACAAGAAGATGAACTTGAACCCATCGAAAACACTATGGCCACACATGTAGTTCGAGCTTCCCAAGGCCTGGGAAAAACTCGAGGATGAAACTAAGCACACAGTTTATGAAACTCGTCTACCTTTTTGATCAGGGTCTGTCTTCTTTTCCTGGTACGTGCCAGTCGTCGGTGTTCTTTGCGTACATATAGGAGAACCCAACATAATACCTAGCTATGAGGCTTTGAGACCAGCCATAAAGCATCCGGCCCATACAGACCCTGCTGTAGATGTTACATCCCTGGACGCTCCCTAGAATACCGGTAGATTCGTGGCTGCCGGGCACACACCTGCCATTTGTCTATCAGATCGTTAGAAAGAATTATATAGTACAGGTAGCCCTACTAGCCTTAATAGGATGTCTTTTCGAGAAAGTCTTTATTTATAGTGCCCGCACATGTAGGGCCTTTCTTTAAGATAAACGCTTTTGTAATAATTGTTACAATCTATCTTACAAACAAACTTTTTCCCATACGCTTCATATGAAAAAAGGTATTTTCGAGCTTCGTTATATATTTCTTTATATATATAAATAAGTTATACTTACGTATAAACTTTTATTATATATATTATAGAAGTATAATAAGCGTTTAGTTTTACGACGCTAGCGTAGTCTTAGCTTTTTTTATATCGGTTATAGTTACTAAAGCTCGCTAAATTAATATGTTTAGTGGCTAGAAAAACCTGTTACTAAAGGGTAAAAAAGTAGGCGTTAAAAATTAAATATATTTAGTAATCTACTATAGAAATTTCTAAGTCGAAGTATAAGTTATTATAGTTAATCAGTTAAAAATAAAGCAATACACTCGTCTCGTATAATAAGAAATGATACTCTAAACTTACGTAGCTCTAACTCCATTAGCTTATTGTAACGAACCTCTGTCCAAAGCTTCTGAAAGGGATACTCAGTTAAAAGCCACTTTTAACAATAAGTTCGGTGCAATGTCACAGTTAACCCAACGGCAGGCCGCGCAGTATGTGGGGCGCAGGACGTCCCCAGCCAATCATTAGGGAAGTCAGGAGACAGCTAATTGGGGCCGGCTAGAGAGTGCTATGGCGCCAAGACCCACGAGCACTCTGCAGGATGTAAGATGCTCGGGGTGATCGAAGGCATAGCACGACGAGCACTTTGCAGGATGCAATGTGCTAGGAAGTGATCGAGGGCATAGCACGACGAGCACTTCAGGGTCTTAAGGTCTATATTGGTTTGGGGTGCGGCCACAGGCCTAAGGGTTTGAGTAAGGAAGTGGGGCTCTCGGAGGATTCGGGAGTTCAGGGGTCATATATATAAGCGGTCTGCTTCGGACATTCTATTTTAGACAGGACATCGACTTTTATTTCTTTATATTTTTGTGCCTTACACGCGTGCAGGCAATTCTGGCCCTCTAATTAGGCCGATCAGGTGCTTATTATGTGGTCTGCGAGCCTATAAAGTCTTTTCTTTGTCCTACGTGGAGTGCGGCCTGCGAGCGAGCCACTATCACACAGGTGTGTTCATTTAGAGACCCTGTTAAGGGTATATTTGTGGTGTTGTGGTTAGTTTGTGTGTTTTCTCACCATTTCAATATATACGGAGGAACTAGCTGGCGTAGATAGACAGTTCCGCAGTATGCAATACAAGTCACAATCGTTGGTATTTAGACTATTGTGATAGAGACAAGCCATTATTGTATACTGTTTACCTGTACCGAACTAGGATTGTTCAGAAGTGCCTTTAACCAGTATCCCTTTCAGAGGTTCTGGATAGGGGTTCGTCACATGCAACTAGACAGTGCACAATAAGATATCTAAATATAAATATAAGATACTGTGGATATAAGCTGTAAATTGTATATTACGGAACTATCTATAAGCTATCTAGTTCCTCCGTATATATAAATTTCTTTTCTTAACTATAATTCCTCCAATTAGTACGATAAATACATTAATTTTCCTTACTTAACCTAATTAATATCCTAACTATACTAATTACTTTAGTTTAACGTATTTAGTTTAATTAATACTTTAATTATATTAATTATCGTTTTTTACTATAATTAGCTCTCCGAGGTATTTCCCCTATTAGTCTTTATTCTCGTAATTCTATGATTCATTATTATTTGTGTTTATCTATTAATATTATAATATAATATTCTAATTTTTAAACTAACGTTCCGGTAGCCCTATTCTTTTTATTTCTTTTAATAATAATTTCTTTCTTTAATAAGTTTTTTCGTTCTTATTACTATATATTTATAATATTTAACCGCATTAAGAAACCTACGCTAAAAGGATTTTTTAATACTATCCGCCGCTAGAATTTTACCGCGGCTATTTTTATTTTTATTAACGAAATACTTTCCTATTTGTGCTATAAAGTTTTTAATATTTTCAATTATCGCGCTTTTAAGCGCTTTTTTAGATATAACTAGTATATTAATTTTAGTCGTTCTGACTGTAATATCCTAGGCTTTACTCCTACCTTAATAGCTTCCTTTCGTTATTAAGAAAAAATTAAATACCGAAAAGTAAAAAGTTTATATAATTATATTATAGATTACTTTAAAACTTTTATAAGTAAAGATCTAGCGTCGTACTTTAATTACTAAATTACGTTATATCGCGGCCCGCGAAAAATAGTTAATTGAGGAACTAAAACGGAAAGAAATATAAACTATTTCCTTTATTAATCCTCTCTTAATCTTTTTTTTTAACTAGGCCTCCGCTATACTAAATTAGCTCGGCCTAGCTTTTCCGGATAACTTATCCTTTATCTTTTTATTTAATCCCGACTTTTTTTAAGAGCCCGCCGTTAGTCCTTTCCGGAGTTTTCCGCTCTTAGCTGCCCCGGATTCCTTTAACGGAAATCTTTTTATTTCTTAAAGTAATTAAAGCCTACGGTATTACTTACGCTTAAATTCTTTTATATTTATTATTAAAATAGGTGCTATTGAGGCCTGTAAATATAGGCTTCAAATAGCTATCGGCGCAGTACACTGAGAGCGAAGAAGACTTTGACTGCAGCATTCGACAGTTGCCGTGGCACTAAAGGAAGGAGGATTACAGGGGCGGCGCCCTGTAATATATAAAAGAGAATCACTGTAACATAGGCTTGTGTGGCACTAATGAGTGTGGTGAACCAGTATATTAATTAAACCTTATAAACTAAAAAATACCACAGTGGATAGGGTGTGAGGCAGAGGTCTTATGGGCCATCGGCCTCTTACTTGCTCCCCGAGGGTGATTCCGTTCCCGGGCCTAAACGCGCGTTTCTCGGGCCCGAACGCCCGCTAAGTGCGCTATCCAAATATAAGGTTACAAGCCACGTTGCCGCTACCGTTTAGCCACTGCAGGCCACGTTGCCGCTACCGTTTAACCACTGCAGGCCACGTTGCCGCTACCGTTTGACCACTGCAGGGCACCGGCCTTAGCGCTCGGCTTTCCGGGACCTCGGATTGCTTCCGGAGGCCGAGCCTCCGCTCCGGCAACCGCAGTCCCTAAACACTGCTGATTCAAGCCATCGTATTGCCTCTGAGGCCCTGTAATTTACAGGGCTCAGATACACTGTAAAATCCACAAACAAAAGCTGTATTTTAACATAGATTTTAAATAACTATAGTTTAACTCCTTTTTTTAACTTGATTTTATAATCTTACGGTCCTTATTTTAGAAACCCTTTAAATACTTAACTGTAAAAGCTAAGCATCTTTAATATTTTACCGGTACCGCCTTTTTTTACTTTTCTCTATATCATTATAATAAATATACTTATTAACCTCCGATATCTTTATTAATGTCGTTAACTTTATTTCTTTAATGTTATTACCTATATCGATAAAATATACTATTATTTCTTAAGCTCCTTACGATAATACCGTAGAGGATATTTATCCTACACTTTATTTTATATATACTCCTAATCTCGTATCGTTATTTAAAGATTTTTAAAGTTCTTTTAATTATAAATAATTACTATCCTTCTAATAGATATTTAAATTATAATTTTTAAATTATAATTACTTTAGGATTATATTTTTCGAAGGTCCTATATTTATAACATCGAGTATAATTAAAATTATTTTCCTTTCGACTATGATATTCAAAAAAAATAATTTTTATGAGCTTTTTATATAGGAAATAGTTTTTATATATAGGATTTATTTCTTTTTTTTATAATATTTTAGTTTAATATACAAACTATAGCGAAAGTAAATTTATTGCCGTACCTTTATTTATTAATTTGATTACCTAAATATTTTTTTAATACGTTATAGTTTAAAAATATTTATTCTTTTTACTTTCTCTTTATATAGTAGCGACCTCGTTAATAAATATCGGGTCGTTATTCTATACTTTTGCTTTATATTAATATTTCCAAAAATATTGTTTGTAATCCGTTAGAGATTACCGGCTCCCGCAAAAGGTCGTAAATCTTTTTTTAAATACTTATATTATTTAAAAGCGTCCTTCTATTCCAGATTATTTTATAACGTATAGTCTTTTAATTACTTTTGCCGGGCTTTCTCTTATTTTCCGTCTCTTACTTCTTTAATATTTTTTTATATTTATATTTAATGGCGGTTCCTTTACTTTATCGTTTCCTTAAATACTTTCGTTTAATAATATCGTTTAACTTTTCCCGTAATTATACTATGTAGTTTAAACCTAAATATTAATTTAATATTACTTTTTCCTAAAAATATATATTATCGTCTTTATCTTCACTATCTATATACTCAAGGTAGTATCCTATATACTTTAATATAAATTATACTATTTAAAGGTTATTTTTTAATTCAACAGGGCTTCAATCCTTTTATAATAAATAATTATTTAGTTTCTTATTAACCTTTTCTTACTTTACTATAGTCTTTCTAACTAACTATAATTTACTTTATTTATTTACTTTACGTACCAGCTAATACCCATATAACGTTTTACTTTAGTAATACTTTATATATTTATATATAATATACTAGAACTAAGGTACTTTCTAATATTCCAGATATTTAAAATAAAGTTGTACCGTATTTCCTTTATAGGGTATATACTATATAAAGGTAGGTATCTTTTTTAGTATCTTCGTAATTTTAATACTAGCGACCTTTTTATTTTTTATCATTTCTTTAACTTTTATACATGAGTTTTATAGGCTATCTTTACGTAATAGCAATTATATATTAACCGCATTACTTCTTTAATATTATTTATATAGGCTCTTTTTATTACGTAAAATTATTTTCCTTCTTAGCCTCCATAGTGATTTCTATACTAATTTACGCTAATTAGTTTTATAATACCTATATTTAAAGATCTCCTCTTTTATACTCCTCATTTAGTCTTTTTACTACCTTCTGTAGCTCCTAGAATTTTACTTCTTTTTATTCGGCGTACTAATTAAAGTCTTCCTTAAAGCGTATTACTTTACTTTTTTAATACCTGATAATTATAATCTTTATAATCCTTAGTTTCTTTAATATAGTAACGGTTAATATAATTTCTTTTTTTTAACCAAGTCGCTTAAATACTTTGTAATCTTTTAAAATATTTTACTTTCTATAATTATAATATTTAGGATTATCCTTACTTTAGCCTCGGCTTTACGTCTTTTACTATTAACTATTATTAACGTTTATTAATTTTAAATATATAGTACTAAAATAATGAATATTAAGGTATTTTTGTTTACGCTTATCGTTAAGGCGGTTATTATTAAAGTACCATTTATTACTACAATAACCCCAGTTATTTCTTTTCTCCGTACGTTGCTAGAATTACCAATCGTCGATCCGTATAACTATAGTAATATACTTATTAATAATATTAAGCCTTGAATCCTTAAATAACTTATCCTTTACCTTTTCTTTAAAGCTATTATAAAGGAGCTATATTGACCTTTTATAGTTAATAGTATTATATAAACTATCGATTTTAAATAAAGTTATATAATTAATTACTAAACATATTTAACGTAGGTTTATAAGCTTTTTTTACACGCGCTTTACCTTATTATATTCCCTAAATACTTTATTAAACTTAGCTTTAAAAATATAGTAATTCTCGAAGTACTTTACGGTAATCTTTTTTTAATCCTTCGGCTCTACTTTATAATAGTTATCGAGGATAAGTTTAAACTATATAAAAGCTCTATCTTTATACTTCGTAGCTGCGAAAAATATTTTTATTAATAAATTAGTTTAAATATTCACGAAAATAAATTTTATACTAAATTAGCAACCTTTGTAGCTTTATCTTTTTACCGCTATAATACTCCGGTACCGGAAACTTATAAACCGACCTAAGTACGGTCGAAATAGTGATAATCTACTCTTATTACTACTAAGCCTCATTCTTTAGCTTTCTAAGATACTTAATAACTTACTCTATAGTAAAAGCTGTAAGCCTATTACGTATGGAAGGTCCCTTGCGGCTTAAGCTAAGCGGGACGCCTCTTATTTAAACGTTTTCAGGTCCAGATATAGTAGTGAAAAGATGCTTTTGACTTATTTATAATAGAGTTAAAGTAAATATATAACGTATAACGAACCTCTATCTAGAATTGCTAAAAGGTATACTAATTAAAGGCACTTCTAAATAATCCTAGTTTGGTATAGCGAAATAGTATATATAATAAATAGCTTATCTCGATTATAATAGTTAAAATATTAACGATTATAATTATAAATTCTATATTACGGAACTATTCATTTATATTACTTAATTTCTCCGTATATAAAAACCTACTAGTTTCCTAGATCATTAACTTTTACAATTAATTTTATCCTAGATCATTAACTCATAGCAATAATCCCGCGCTAGATCATTGACTTTTGGCAATAATCCCACAGGTAAGGCTATTCTCCGTCTTAATTGGTTCTACTAACGATTAGCTATGCGTGTCGTACCCCGCACACGATCCGTCCTGCCTGTTGGCTTAGCTGTGACACTAGTGGATCATCTGGATTACTATGCTAAGCGTAATCCTGATTACTGCTCCCAGCGTTGGATCACTATGGATTACGGTACCAAGAGTGATCCTGGATCACTCTCGTCACTTTAGGATCACTTGGCTCACTACGCTCCTGGCGCTTCCAGGCGCTCTACTTCCTATTGGTTCCCTCAGCGATTGGTTAGCACCTCTTGTGCCCCACACACTGTTCAACCTGCCTGTTGGCTTAACTGTGACATTAAGGTCTATATTCCCACGGAAAAAATATACAGGAATATAGGGCTGTATCGAATAATTAAAGAAAATAAATTAAGCGGTTATACTTACTAGAAAGTAAAGTGATTACCCTTAGGTTAGACTATATTTTAGGGATATCTTTATATGTATAATTAGCTATTACCTCCCTTATCGTATGCCTAGCTATTCAATCAACCTTTACAACTATTGGGGCATCTGTGGAGTTGAATTTGGAATGAATAGGGCCGTCAAGGCGTTTTGGAACTACCCTGAGTACCCGACAGTATTTTAGGAAAAGTAAAAAGCCGACTCACAGAAAGGACATATTGGTTATGTGGGCCGAGGCATAAGCAGAGGGAGGGAGACTACTTTCGAGGACTCAAAGGCCGATAGGTACCTAGGGATAACAAACGCGAAGCCTAGACAACCCGGGCAAAGAAACACTATAGTGGTACTAAGAATAACGTTCCCACTAAGCAATAATTACGGCCCTCACCACAGTCTCTCTTCCCTCCCAAGCCCCTTTCTCTATCCTCCCAACAGCCACTCTCTCCGCCACAGTTTCCCCCTCATCTAACCACTTGATCCACATGACATTATAAAACTCATAAACACTCTTGTTCCTCGCCTCTGGCCAAAGCGGAAGTGACCACTCATCAAACACATCAGCAAGGGGATGCAGCACCAGCTCCTTCTCTTTTGCCTTGCGCGCTTTCAACTCTTCCATCAACGGCACCGGGAAAGGGAAGCTCAAGTCTCGCTGGAGCATATCGAGGCGTTCTTCCTTTTCGGTTTGAGCAGACCCGGGTGAGTGAGGCTGCAGCTCCACTTGTCCTCTCGAGAGCTCGATGAGGTCGACGGGGTTGGTGGGGATGTGGTGGCGGATGTCTGATTCCGAAGTGTTGAGTCTGAGATGTCCGGCGAGGTTTCCTGACTGGTCTAGAAGGGCAAGGATGGCGCAGTTACCTGCGAAAGCGTGGTAGGCTTTGGGGTGGAGGGTCCAGGTGGTGTGTTTGGATGTGCAGTGAAGGTAGCGTGATCGTTGGGCGACGGCTGGTTGTGGCTGGTGAGGACGGGGAAGGGGGATTGGGCGGGAGAAAACGGTGTCGGGTATAGATGGGTGGGTATAATGGCCGTCTGACTCTTTCCAATCTTCGCTATCAGGGATATGTGTACGAGTCTCGAGGGAAGAAGCGGGATGCCGAGGACTGTCCTTTGTTTCAGAGTGTTCCCAGTGAACTGTTGGAAACACTTGCCATCCACCCTCATGTTGCGAAGTAGCAAGGTAGCTCCAGCCTGCTGCCCAGCTCTCGCTTTGTACATTACCTCGATAGGTCAGCCAGCTCCAAGACGGTAATACCTCTTCTCCCATTCGGACCTGGTTCGAAGGATGGCGTTTCTCCATTGGCGAATAGGGTTGCCATAAAAGAGCAGCATCAAAGAAACAGCCCCCGGGTAAACCACTGATCAATCCGCCGGGGAATGTTGCTGCGAAATGATTTCCCGCACCAGAAAAAGCGTCATGGACATCTTCAGCGAATGTTAAGAATCTTGGGGCAAAAAGTGCTGAGAGCCGAGCAAAGCGATGAAAGCTGGGCCAATGGTCTAGCCTTGAGAAAAGAAGTTTGTTGGTTGGAATGTAGCTCAGACGCTGTTGATGTTCATGCAAAGACACACACAGGCATTCCCTAGTTCTTATCAGCCAGATCTTTCAGCTACTCTCAGAGTTTAGAGAACCCACCAGTTCACCGTATTGTTATGAAACACCACCCTCCTCCTACTGAACAAGTACTCCTGGAAGGTCCACCCCCTCTGGAACCACACCGTCCGCAACAAGTCAATAGAATGAGAGTTCATTACCTCCCTATTATTCACCGGCCGTCTCCAAGGCATATCTCCCTCCTCCTTTCTCTTTCCAATCAACCCCACCCCAGGCGCCAACGTCAACAACGCCCCCCACCATGACCCCTTTCTACTCCTCTGCAAAGGCCTCGAACTAAGCGGTCCACTAGCATCCGCGCTCTGCGCCGCAACAAGTGTAAAATACGCACCCTCATAAATCCCCGCCATACCCACCAACTGCCTCCCCTTCTCCTTTAAATCATCCTGCACAATACACAACCTGTCCACCCAGAGATATCCCACCCCCAACTCCCCAACAAGCCTCACCGCATCAGCTATCGTCCTCGGCAACCCTCCCACCTTATCCAACCCCCCAACCTGTCTCAACTGCTCCAAATTCCCCTTAACCAAACAAATCGACCCAGTGTCACAGTTTGGACCCCACACATAGCTCAGCGCTACATACTCCCCCTTCTTATAAGCAACAACACACCTCCGTTTAACATCCACCACCCAAGCAGGTTTCGATCTCTGTTTCCGACTCTGGGAATGACACCAATGACTCCCGTCACACTCCCCCAGCCATCCTTCAATCACGGCAACATCTATCGGTCTCGACAGCGAATCCGCCGGCCTCCATGCCCCGTCAAGCGGGGAATCGTCCGTCTTTTCAATGTAGGGCAGGAAGGGGACCAGGTGAGGGGTCACACCGTGGTAGGGCATGTTTTTGTTTAGGAACTCGGGCATGCCATCTTTTTATTTTCAGGATCCAGGCAAGAGATGGAAGACAGGAAAAGAAAATCAGATGGTATAAAAGGTGTCAGGAGAAAATATAAGAACCTCGGCTGAAGAGGGCGAAAAGAAGCGGGGGGTTCGGAAGAATCGCAGCTGAGTCGGGCGAGTTTGGTTAGGCAGATTTTGTGCTAAAAGGTTATGCATGCATAGGTGGTGGCTGAAAAGGGGCTAGAATTGGTGAGCTTATGCAGTGAACGTTGCACAACCCTATGCAGGCCTGAGTCCTTGTGCATTGCTTTGTTCTACACGTCCTATGCATCATTCCACTTTTGTGCATACAACCCCTTTTCGTCCCCGTTATCGGTCACAAAGCCAATAAACACAATGAGCATCAATATTTACATTTTCTCATGACTATTTACACGAATCATCCCCCCTTCGAGCTGCACCTAGTTCAAGCACTGGGAATACCACTGGTTAGAAGCACGGCACGTCCCCTGGCTGCAGCACGTTGGCCCGTTCCACCCACTGCCACCGCACTGTCCCCAAAGAGCCGCGCAGTTGCCGCCCGGGTTGCTGGGTTGAGTGGGCTGAGGCGTGACAGGAGTGGTAGGGTTGGTGGGAGTGGTGCCGCCGCCGGACTGGTTCAGCCTCGCGCGGACAAAGGTGAGGGCTTGCTGTCCGTACTTGGTGCCGTAGGCCTGGTGAGCCTGCTGGTCATTGCCGGTGCAGCAGTAGGGGTCGACGCTGTCGCAGTAGTTTTGGATCTTGCTGGCCGAGTTGGAGCCACAGACGTAGCCGCGGGCGCGGGCGGCGAACTGGTTTCCACGTTAGCAACCGCTCTTGTTTCGTGAATCGGGATAAAACTTACACCCTGAGCTTGGCATGTGCCGACGTTGTAAGAAAGACCAGCAACATATCTGGGAGAGCCCATAAAGATGGCCGCCTTGACCTGGTTGAGCGCGCTGGCGGAGATGGGAGGGGTGGTGGTGTTGATGTTGGAGCCAGCATCCGGCCCACCGCAGACGGCGTTGTCCATGATCTGACCACCTTGGGAGTAGCCAACCAAGACAATCTGAGTGTTGGGGCAGCGGGTGTGGAAGTTGTTCACAGCCGTGGCGACGGCGTTGGTGCCTTGACGAGCAGACTCGCCATACTGTACACCGCCGCAGCTGGCCTGACCGCCGCAGGCAGGATACTGGATCGCCTCGCTGGTGGCACCGGGGAAGGCCTGTAGAATGAGGTTGACAACCTGACCGGCGGTGCCGAAGCCGGGAGCGACAGTGGTCTCACGGGCACCGAAGACGTGGATCTGGGGACATTGGCGCTTGGCGAGAACAGCCGCCTCGGCTTCCTCAACGTCAATAGGGGAACCACTGACGACCAGGGAGTGGGCGAGCAGGAGGAGAAAGGCGTTCTTTGGTGATGGCCACATGGTGATTTTTTGTTCCGGTAGTTGACCGGGATGTTGTTTTCCAGCTGCAGATTATCCAGGAATAAATCAGATGTAGACGAGGCAAGCCGTCTCTTTTATACTCCAAGCGGCCATGTCAGGGGGAGGAAACAAGCACCACGATCTGCATTGACTTCCCCAGACATATTGCCTGTCCCCATCGCGACTGATACCATGACGTACACCCTCCACGACCCTTGGTAGCATTCCGTTGCTCCGCCGAGCTCGCGTACGGAGTTTATCATGCTGGTAAAAGTCGTCGAGTTGTATTCCTCTGCCAATTTGTCCCAAGAAACAACCCGTGACGCCGTCCGTCCCACCAATCGAGAATATTTCGAGAAGTATTAGTGTGTTATGCGGCCAGCTTGCCAGCGGAGTGTGGATCCACAGTGGTAGCAGACGAGGTTACATCCCAGGAGAATACCCGCGAAGAACTGTTCTGGAGCATACACCTTGTTAGCCTCATAGATCCGCTTTCCCAATTTCGTTGGACTGCCGCTCGTGAAAGCTTGGTCCTGGTACCCGGTTGTGTGTGTTGCGGTGGCTTGTTTCCCGCCCAAGGGAATGCGGGGGGTCACATCGCAAGAGGAGGGCCAGAGGTTTCGACTTTAACACATTTAGCCTGAAATCGTCAGGCCCCGGCTGCCGGCACCGTCTGCCACGGGGCCATCGGGCTGCTGCCACGCGTTGGACCCGCTATCACGTTTCAGGACACGGACTAATATCCGTATGATCAGATTGGGCTGGTGAGATGTCGGTCTTGTCCGAGACGGCGATGTCTTGAAAGGCCCAAGTCAAGACCCTGCACTTCAACCATGTTGTCGATGCTCATCTTGTCTCATCAACCTCAAACAATGGCAAATATCCGCAAATCCGAAGCGGATGCCTCTCCGTTCATGAAGCCGAGCAAGGAACAAATTCGAACATGATGATACTGGGTCGAGGAGCCTTTGAATGGGCGTAGTATGATAGGGACATTGCTTCCGTGCAAGACGCACACCAGATCACCGGCCTAGGAACCTCGGGGGCACATCTCCAATGGTTGTCTTGTGCCTGAAAAGGAACCATTCCTTGGATCAAATACCCAATCTCACAAAATGAGCCGAGGCTGTGATGATTGTCGTCCCATTTCACCCTGAACCACTGCAGTTCCGGTTCAAAATTGCTTTGTTGAATTTCAGAGGCTGTCCACGGGTTTTCCAGTATCCATTTTAGAGTGTTGAATGTAGATATCCGTTTCCCTAGCTGCTCTGCCAAAAAGCCACCGAGCCCTGAAAAGTCTGTCGGGTAGGTCGGCTGAGTTCCGGCCCAAGCTGATATGAGTATGGCCAACATTGTTCGATACCCTTTGAAGAATACGACGTCACTGAGTGGCGTGGTCAAGTCACACAAAAGTACGCGTGTGAGAGTAGGAAGGGGTGGGATTCTGCTGCTGTGTGTCCGGTATTGAGAGACAAACTTGACGATGAAGCGCAATAGGGCTGTCGAAATAGCGGAACTGTTTAACGGCAACGAACGCTCGAGGTTACTGGAATCGGGCAAAAGCAGCAAAGCACATCGGTGATCTGTTGAACCATCCGACCAAAGACTTCCAAGCAGCCGTCGGCTTAGACAGGAACAGGCCCAAAACCTTGGTCAGCGTTACCAAGCAGCCATGGGGAAGTACCAAGGGGCTTTTTCGCTATGCCGGAAAAGTGGGGAACCCATGTTGGACAGCCAACTGGGTAGTCAAAGAAGCCGATACCTGCCATAAAGAGAAACTTGAGTCACAGAAACTGGGGGTCTGGTGTGTTTGGGACTGGTAGTCTTGTCCATGTCCTTACCCATTCCGTCCATGGGCCATACTGTGGCTTGTCATGCGTGCAATCCGGGTTGATAGCCAGGCCGGTTACACCAAGCATGCCGTTGACATAGTCTTTCTCATTTGTGGCCTGGAGCTTCGCAGCGCCGTAGGCAAGGTCATAGACTGTCATTCTTGCGTTCTCGGTTGGGCCTGGTTGTTGTGAGGTGTCGGCAAAGGTAAGCCTCCTGTTTCGTGCGTGTTGGATGGTGTATACCTTCTCCCGACGGGGTGGAGTCTTGAAGATGGTCCTCCAAATCCACCGGTGGAAGAAGCTCGGGGCATGACCGCAGCACCACCGATCAATTTGGCGGACAGCATCGGCAATGGTTTCCAGCATTGAGTATGGTGTAACTGCAAGCGGGCAGGCAGCAACAAGCGGTCTGCGAGCACCGCTTCCTGAAAGATCGATATCCGATACCAATAAGGCAAATCGAGCAAAAGCCACACGGCAGACCAAATGGTGTTTCCTGTGCCTTGGCCACACGATCCGGGTCAGTTGTGCCCTACCAGCCGATGGCGAGTTCGGCTGATGCGTAGAGGGTGGCCACAGTTGAACCTGTGAGGCGCGTTCGGCATTATCACTTTGGTCGATGCCGATGCCATCAGCCCACAGCCGGAGCGTGGCGGGGTCCCTGTCGCGAAATTCGGCTTGCAGCTTGAAGTGATGTTGACATGGACACCGTTGACGAGAATGGGATCAGTCACAGTCAGGCGGAGGTCGCCCCATACATGGGACAATGCAGTGAACGAAGACACATCTTGGACCAAGGCAACTGTGTCGAGGTGGCAATTGAGTCGGCCTTCAACCTCACCCACAATCCTCAAGAGCCGTATTTCCTTTCGAGAGGGGTCAAGAGGCTGGTTGACGTCGTGGCGGGCGGCATCCATGGTTCTGGCAAGCACGCAGCTGCCTGATATTGCTCGCCTTCCAGGCTGAGGATATCAATTACCCCGCAAAATTCCAAGGCAGCTGCGATCAGCCATGTTCAGTTGCACTCAGCCTTGCACAAGCATGAACAGCCAATCAGAAATATTGGCGACATTCTGCCACTTTTACACCTGGGAGACTTGAATCGATAGTTCATATCATGGCGTCAAGTGAGTTGAATACGAGTCGCTAACTTGACAAACGGCCCATACTATTACAAGTACGCACCCGTTTCGTGAAGGCTGTCATGAGATTCCAACCATGGCGTCTGGTTGGCTACACGATAGAATGCACCACCCATTAAATATATTTGAAAGTTGAGCGATTCAAGTATTTCAAGACGTGGACCAGGATTCTACTCTTAGTGACTTGGTCTGAGGCACCAGTCAGGTTATCTTACTCGGAGCGTGACATTCTAGTGATGTGACAGTCTGGTGGTGATGGTGTTGTCAATATTGACGCAAGCCAAGCCCCGTATATTCCACCCACAGAACGTTGAAAGCGGGATAAGCACGGGAAGATTCCAACGGCATGGCTTTCAGCCCTAACGTTGCTTTGGTGGAGTTGATTGGCCGGTGCGGCATCGGGATGCCGTATGCGGCCAACAGGCGCAGTGAGCAGAGTTGAATACGAGATCAGGTGACGCGCTGGCCAATGGCAAGGTGAAGGGCTAATCGTGTTACTCATCCTATCCACCAACGACGACGTCCGGGTCAGGACATATGAAGATCACCTGGTAGTCTATAATAGTCAGCCAACGGCCACTTCCACTTCCACTTCAGCTCTGCTCTGTTCTCAAGAGCCACACTGAAAGTCACGAGTCTTGATCCAATCACAAAAATCTAACCACAACAATGAAATCAATACTCCTCCTTCTCTCCTCCATCTCCCTAGCCGCTTCAGCCTGCGCCCAAGGAAAGGACTACTTCTTCCACTATGTGGCCGGCAACTCTGTGATTAACGGCCAGCGCCTCCGCGGCAACTTCTCCATCCCATATGTTTCTCCTGGCGTCTCTCACGCGCCGTACAACCCATCCGACCACTTCAACCGCATCCATCTGAACACTTCCCTCACATCAACGGCACCCAAGGTGCTCCTGGTTGTGCCGACCAACCCCCATCCTCCTCCTGTACCTGGATACTATGGCTTGTCCAATGCGGAAGGTTTTGATTCGGCCTATCGGCTGGTGTACTCTTATCGGCCGGAGGAGGCGGGCAACGGCTTTGTGTACCGGAATTGGAGGACGAATGGGAATCTCCTGAGGTTTGACATTGGTGGTGCGAGTGATGATGGATATCGGTGGATTGCTGTCCGGGAGGTGACACAGGCCGGGAATGAGAGATGGGTGCCATGGTGGGTGAAGCCGACGGTGGCGAACTTTGCGACTTTGGAGGGTTGGGAGTACGATATTGCCGAGCTGGAGTTGGTGGAGGCGACGGGGCCGGTCAACTCACTTGCGCCTGGGGGGGTGCAGGAGTAGGCGAATCATGAATTGATGATGACAAGGGGGTAGGGTGGTGGATTTCCCCGCGCCAATGATACCAGATAACAGCCATGATGAATATTCGAAAGTAAATAAACTTAACCGTTGCTATGACTGTTTTGCCCCCCTACCACCTTTTTTTTTTTTTTGATGGGATTCAGGGATGCGTGCCTCGGCTCCCATTGCTGCCTGAATCCAGCCCAGCAAAATCGGTCTTTAGCGCCTGTCCTCTCCACTGGAGCGCCTGTCCTTTTCAAGGGCATCCTCCACCACTGCCTAAAAGCAGGGATTCTCTGTCATTTTTATATACAACAACACTACCTCCCACCCCCAAGAACGTCGCCTTTTCCAATCCAACATCAAACTCTCACAACCAAACTCTCCATTGTTTGGTCATGTCCATCATCATCAAAATGCCCCCCAAAACGACCCTCACAATGGCCTCCATCACCGCCTCACTCACCCCGCAGGACCTCGCCAATGCGAGCGAAATCTCCTCCCTCCTTCTCAAAATCTACCAAACCCTCATCCACATGCAGTACCTCCCCGTAAAATCCCTCCACCCGGGCCCTCACGATCTCACTCACCTCCTCCCCCTGTTCGAAAAGCTCCAATTGACACCCCAAATCATCTACCTCTACACCGTCCTGCCCTACGTCTCTTCCAAAGGCCACGACTTCTACCATGGTGGGTACTTTGCCGACTTTCGCAGCAAGCGCGACGTCAAAGACGCCAGAAACACATTCTACGCCGAGGACCGCCGGGAGCAGATGCGCCCTTGGATGACGCCGCTTAGCTTGTGCTGTAACCACTCGGCCGTGCTGTTTTATGATTCCAGGCGGCATCGGATAGGCATTTTTAGTCAGTGCGATGACTGGAGTAAGGATAAGGCGCTGAGGGCGAGGCATGGGGATTCAAAGTTGGGGTTGACGCCGGTGGAGGACTTGGAGGTCGACTCCAATTCTGAGCCCTGTAATGAGGATGGGGGGAGTGAGCGGGATAGTGATGATGAAACGAGGTCGAGGAAGAAGATGAAGAAACATTATCATCCGAGGTTGGGGTGCGGGAGCCAGGGGAGGAATGTGTGGGATGATATGCCTTCGAGGCCAGCAGGGGATGTGCTGAGGGATATACTCACGGAGTATGAGACTTTGGAGGAGGTGCCGTGGGTGTATGAGCATGGGTCGAGCCGAGACTGGCCGACGGGGGTGAAGCAGTTGTTCTTCAAGTATGGGTGGCCGGGCAAAGAATTTGCGAACAATGTCGAGGCGTTTGAGCTGGACAAGATGCGGCTTGCGGCAATGGGGACTCTCAGGAGGCGCGCGAAGGACATATGTGAGCAGGTCAAGCAAGCGAAGGAAAGGGTGGAGGAGAGGAATGGGCCCGACTTTCTGCTTTTGAGGCGACAGATTGCTACGGCCGAGACACCAGACGAAGAATGGATCGCGAGGTATCAACTTTGGCGGAAGGAGCAAATCATCGAGCAATCAAAACAGGAGCTGGAAGAGGCAGAGGCAACGAGGGACCGGCGGTTTCCATCTGGGCACAAGCTTAGCATGTTTAGCCAGAAGCCGGAGGATTGGATCCTGTGGGAGGTGCAAAAATGGAGGCAGGATATTGCCCGCGAGGAGGAGCACCTCCAGTCTGCCGTGGAGCAGGCCGAGATGTTCGCAGCTGGTCTCCTCGGCAATGAAGCCAATCTGGAATACATCAAAGACAACATCGAAAAAAGACAGAACAACTTGGAGCTCCTCCGCAAGGTCTTGGAAATGAGTAAGGAGGACGCGGAGAGGTTATGCCCTGGGATGGAGGGGCTCCCAGTCGAGGATGAAAGCGCCAACACTGCCAGCTTCCACAACCGAGCCTATGCCATCGGTTGCCATGAGAAAGCGATTGACGAGATAAAAGGCTTCATGGCTACCGTGCCGATACATTGTACCAAAGCAATACAGCTTCTGCAGGGAGAGATTGAAAATCACCGCGAGGACATCAAACGCAGCAATAAATGGTGGGACGGACACGAAGAAGCCATAAGGAATTTCGAAAAGAGGAAGGAGGCCCTTGCTGTCATGAAGGCCAAGCAGAAGACGGAAGGTTGAGAAACGGTCACAACAAAGATAGTCTTGGAAAGGTGAATAAACGAGTCAAATGTTGTTTCATCCCGTGTACCCCTCGCTTTGTATGCTATGCTCATCTAAGAGCCAGAGAGCCGCCTGCCAATGCTACCATGCAAGGACGCCAAAAGCCTAGCCAAAAATGCGTCAACTTTGGGTTCGTATTTCCAATTTTCATGACGAAGTGCCCGGTTTCTTGGCATAAACAACATAGCTACTTCACGGTCAGTGTCTCATTTCATCAAGGCCACATGATGCCGACTTACTAGGGTACCCAACTGTGCATGTTGCGGTCCACCACTTCATTTCTTGCCCTGGCCATCAAGACCTGAAAGTAAGTCTCATCACCGCCAAGGATGTCCTTGTAGCCCCGTGCAAAGACATTCATGATGCCATCCCTGTAGTGTGTCAACTCCAGGGCGCCAATCCTCTTGAGTCTCTCATCCTTTGGCCAGGGGTTGGTTGGAATCTTGTACATCTTTTGCACAATATCCTCGTATCCCTCCTCTTCCAGATACTTCGTCCAGCTCAAAGGCTCCATCCCTGAGACACCGACCTTGGCGGACATGTCGAAAAAGATCTGCGCCGTCTCCAGGTAGGCGCTATCCTTGGGCAGAGTGTCATCGTCGGATGAGAACAGTGGGACGGATGCGCCAAGCTGGAGGTATGCCCCCGGCTTGAGCGCCCTCTTGGCCTGGCGAAAGAGCCTCGGCCAGTCCCGGATGGCCATGATTAGTTCCCTTGCGTGGATGAAGTCAAACTTGTTCTCCCCCCAAAGCCAGTCGTTCTCGATGTCGTCGATCTCAAAACTGAGGTTGGGAGGGATGAGGTTCGGTTGGGTAGGCGCGAGATCGACGCCGATGACCTCGGCCGACGGAAACATGTCTGCCACCTCGATGGCCCAGATGCCAGAGCCCGTGCCAAGGTCGAGAATCTTCTGCGGGTCAGAAGGCACGGGGCAAATGAATAGGCGGTTGCCAAGGAGGAGGGTGAACTTGTAGTGTTGGAGATCATTGCGGTCCAGCTGTGCAGGGCGTCAGCGATTTGTCAGAAAGAACATGCAGATACCACCAGCAGAGCAAAAATACCTCCTCATCGTCAATGGGAAGCCATTGTTTGTGCATGCCGTATGCAGCATAAAGCCTCCCATTTTCCTCAACGCCGCGCCGAATGTCAGATGCGATGGAGCTCAAATACCGTGTCGATGTTGATTCCGCATATCCCTCATCGTCTGTCCACCGGTCGGGCTCGATGCTGTCGTTATCGGTGTCGGTGGCAGTGGGTGCCGAAAGACTCTCATTGAGCGAGGGCGCAATGCCGGGCTCGTCAAAGTCGCACTGTTGTTCGTTGGTATCGGTCTTGTCTGTCGCGAGGTGCTTGCCCTTGTCTTGACGTTGATCGTCGCCGGAGCCGAAGCCGGCTGGGTCGTCGTCATGATCTGTGTAGGGCATTTTGATGGCAATCGCAACGACGAAGAAGTGATGAAAGGATCATCATGATGCGTGTCAGATAGAAAAGCAAAAAGGTGGGGAAGAGAGTAAATGGCAGGTGTCCCAAAGGGCCAAAGGGGCGCTGAGATTTCCTGTGGCTTGCCTGGACCTTGGGAATCCCGACCAACTGGGTTCTTTGTTTTCCTGCCGTGTTCTGTGCCGGAGTCTTGAGGGTGGGTGACATGCAGCTTTTTTCGCATCCTGTGCTGGGTAGGTCTTTGTCCAGCCGTTCGCTGACTGGCGGCTGTTCCGGGTTCCAATCCATCGGGACACATCGCCCCGGTCCTGTTTGTCCCTCGGCTGGTAGGTGTGTCGCTGATCCACGGCTCGCTAATGTGGTCCGGTCGAGTTTGTTCTTTTTTCTTTTCTGTTTCGTCCTCCGTGATGTCGCAGAAACAGACCATCTCAGCCGAACCGCCCCCGCCAGCATGTGCCTCCCTGGCACTGCAATAATAGCAGCGAACTGACCAATGAGAAGGGGCCGAGATGCACAATCCCAACCCCCTCGTTTGTGTAACCAGGGCAGAGATAAGTCCGATCGCTGCTAACAGGTATGGATGACCCGACAGTCTGGCTCCCGGGGCCGACGGGATGTTGGGATTTTCATGACTTCCATCAGCCAATTCCACTGTGTTGCTCTTAATCTGTGGTGTGTAACAGCCTATCTGCTCTCCTCCCTGCGACCCCCGCATACTCGACGACCACGGCCCCTCAGTTGAACCCCCGCACCAATCGCAATAGTATCATGGTCGGTTGGTACTTTTGTTCGATATTCTGTCCTCCTGCAGCTTCATGACCCTGGGCCAGGCACTGCGGGGTATGTGAGCATCATCCCCGGTAGCCCCTTGTGGAAGACATCGCGACATGGTGATGGGATTGGCTAGGTATTTAACATGCCGCTGCACCTCATCCATTGGGCCACCCTTCTCTCTGCTACCAGCTGCCGCATCAACCGCTCCTCAGTGCAACCCCCAACTCCGCCATGGCTTTACCCACCAAGCAAGAGGTCCAGGATCTCGTCAAACAGCTGACTGAAGCTGCCAACGCCTATGATGATTCCGCCAGTCTTGCCGGCCATCTCGCCCGCACCGACATTATCGCAAGGGCGAAGGACCTCCAGCGTGCCTTGATCACTGCCGATCAGACACCTGCCTATCATGGCCTAAACGTGAGTTTCTTTCACTACTCATCTGCACCACGAGATATCATATGCTGACTTTGTTGTTTGTGAACAGATGGCCGAGTTGATTGCTGCCCGCACGTTCATCAAGATTGGAGCTCTCGACGCCATCCCCGAGACGGGAACCATTTCCCTCCACGGTCTCTCCAAGGCCACCGGAGCCCAAGAATCTCTCCTCGGTTTGTTTATCAGATTCGACAGCCTCGACCTTGTTGTGTGACTGACCATGAATGGCAGAGCGCGATGCCCGTATCCTCGTGGCCACTGGCTTTCTGCTCCAGCCTTCTGCCACCACCCTTGCCTACGGTCACAGCAAGTTCAGCCTCGTCTACCGCGCTGGCTCGCCGGCCGGTTACTTCTTCCTTGCCCTCTATGACCAGTACCTCAAGCATGCCTACAACTTTGACGACTATCTCGAGGCGCACGGCCAGGTCTCTGCGGCCCGCGAACCCGATGATCCCCTTCACAACCCCTGCACCTGGAACGCAAAGCAGGATGGTGTGTCTGTCTGGCAGATCATGGCTCAGAACCCGGAGAAGCTGGACCAGTTCCAAAAGGGATTGGCCGGCATTGATGTTGCCGTCCCACCCGTGGGTCATTTTGACTTTTCATTGTTGAAAAACAGCGACGAGGAGAATGCTGCGGGGATCAAGGAGCTGGTTGATGTAGGGGGTGGCCATGGAGTGGTTTTGTCCAAGATTCTCGCTGCTCATCCAGACTTGGGTGCCAGGAACACAGTGTTGCAGGAACGGAAGGACATTTGTGCTCTGGCCACTGAACATCTGCCCGAGGGAGCAGTGGCGATGGAACATGATTTTACAATGGAACAGCCTGTGAAAGGTAAGTCTGGGTCACTGTCCTGGTGGATTCTATGAATATTGCTGACTTCAGTTGCTCAACAGGAGCGAAGGGCTATTTCTTCCGGATGATCATGCATGACTATTCCGACGCCGTTGCCTCAGGGATTCTGAAGCAGATCGTACCTGCCATGAACAGCCAGTCCAGGGTCCTGGTCTGTGATATGATCTTGCCGCAAAAGGTTGGCGAGGCCGACTTTGCAGCAGCCGTAATGGATCATGCCGTTATGACCATGGGTGGCAAGGAAAGAACTGAGGAAGGCTTCAGAAAGATCTTTGACGCTGCTGGACTGGAGTTGGTCAAGGTTTGGAGGGCCCCGGGCGTTCCCGGTGGTGTGGTTGAGGGAAGGCTGAGGGCTAACTGATTTGATGACACGAGAAGATGACAACTGAGCAGAGGATTACGTTGTCAGAACTACTGTGATGTCTTGATAGGTAGTTTGGCCTTTTTTTCTCTTTCTTCTGGCTATATTAATGAAGATCTCTTTTTGGATACCTGATTTCGTCTCTGGAGTAAACTTTATGTGTCTGTGTGCTAGGAAGCACGCCGCCATCAGTGTCACTGGGCCAGCTCATGTAACTTGCTCTTGTGTGAATGATAGAGATTGCTTGATACTGGAACCTTTGGGATCTTTTGTCTACCTAATTAGTTTTAGCGCTAGGCCATATCATGTATGAGATATGTAGGATGCCCAAAGAAACTGGGACAACCATGTGCCCTGTCTTATTCATCTTATCTCGAGCCTGGAGCAACAAAGATTGGGTGTAGATCATGAAGGAACATTCCATGCCATGGTGGAGATTTTCTCGGGCAATAGCCGGCTGGGGTAACTTGGAGTTTCCAGTGCCTGGAAGCAGTAGCATAATAGGTATCTATCGTTGTGGTAGAATCACGGTGCAAAATGAAGCAATTTTGGGTATATGCAAACATTGACTTGTAAAGTGAAATGGAGGAGATTATCCTGTTTCCAGTTTATCAACTTTCTCTTCAATGGTTATTTGAATCCTGTTAGATGGGTGCCTCGTGAGTACTCCTCAGCCCAATGATGTCGTCGACCCAGTGATTCCGCCGACCCAGTGACTCCGCCGACCCAGTGTTCTCGCCAACCCAGATCTCGCCAACCCAGATCTCGCCGATCCAATGGTGTCGTCGGCCCCCAACTAGGGTGTGGTCAAGGAACTGCAGACATGAACTACGGTTTGAAGATGTGTGCATAGGGTTCCCTTGAGCCTCCAGCACAATAGGTGCCTTAGGTAGCAAAGACTGTTCTTGTATGCCTCGATGAATACCCTTCATAGCATTCTTATCACTTGTCTGTCTGCTCTGTTGGGCCATTAACTGCTCTGGCCCTTCATCCCATTCATTTCCAGCAGACTCTTCTTATCAAGCCCTGTCATCCACACCCTCGGGGCCCCTGCACTTGCCATTCTGCCCACACTTTTCGTTCACCAATTTAGTGCTGCTCTGGTGTCTATAAATTATTTCCTCTCATCC
The DNA here is from genome assembly GCF_035222485.1 of Podospora pseudoanserina. Classification (NCBI taxonomy): domain Eukaryota; kingdom Fungi; phylum Ascomycota; class Sordariomycetes; order Sordariales; family Podosporaceae; genus Podospora; species Podospora pseudoanserina. The sequence continues at coordinate 2,756,289 of NC_085924.1, forward strand.
TCGGGCTTGCTTTCGTCCTCTTCCACCACACACCACACCCATCCCTCCCGCTTCGAGCTTTGTGCCAGTCTGTTGCCCAACACAACACACATCAGATCTCCAAGCAAGCTTCGCATTGAAGCCTCATAGTAAGTCGCATCACCTCCACCACTGTCATCATCATTGTCATCTCTGCTTAATTATTCATCTTTGCTTCCTACATCTCGTGGACGCTATTCACACCTGAGGGAAGGTGACAAGGATGTTGTCACATTTCCTTCACACATTACTCATCTCTTCCAGCCCTGAGGCCTTGCTTTTCATTCACAGAACACATCTTTGGACTTCTCACCTCACAGTGAATCACTGACACTGACACTTCTCTTTCTTCCACAAGCATTTCGACTTCTTCTCATTACATCTGCCACACTTTCTCACAAATAACCACCGCTCAACCACAATGGCTGACATCAAGATTTCTCCCGCTGCCCCTGAGGGCTTTTCTGAGCGTGAACAGCGCCTCATGATGTTTGTCCTGCTCCACAGTGACATCACCTCTTTGCAGGCACGTTTCTTTCTTTCACCACACTGTTGCTTCTCTAGCAGTGCTGACACTTCTTTCTTACAGATTGACTACCCTGCTGTTGCCTCCCGCATGGGTCTCACCAATGTCCGCTCCGCCTCCAACGCCTGGGGCACCCTCAAGAAGAAGATTCTTGCCATCGATGCCCAGGATAAGGCCGCCAACCCTGACAAGGCTGCTGCTGCTGAAGAGAGCACCGCTTCGATCAAGGCCACTACTAAGACCCCCGCCAAGGGCAAGCGCGCTGCTGCCGCCATAACTGAGGGCGATGCCGATGCCGAAATCGCCACTCCCACCAAGAAGCCCCGTGGCAGAAAGCCCAAGGCTGCCACCGCCACCCCCAAGACTGAGGATATGGTGACGTCTGAGGATGGCGAGAAGGCCGAGGGCAGTGAGAATACTCCCATCAACCTCGTTACACCCACCGTGACCCCCGTCAAGAAGCCTCGTGGTCGCGCCGCCGCCAAGATTAAGGCCGAGGCCGCTGCCAAAGCTGCTGCTGAGGTCGGGGCCGCTAACACGAAGACTGCTGCTGCCAAGGAGGAGGAGGACTTGGAGTCCGAGGTCAAGGATGAATCCACCGTCACTGAGGCCAAAAAGGAGGAGGACGATGTCGAGGAGCTTGTTAGCCCCGAGTATGTCGCCCACTTGGAGAAGATTGCCGCTGATGGAATCAAAGCTATCAAGAAGGAGGATCTGGAGGAGGACGAGGATGATGGCACCATTTAGTTCCTTATTTTCGTTGACTCACGAGCACATCGACCTCATCCTCACTTTATGAATTCTCTGGTAGGGCTTTGATATGGGCAGCTGCGCGGAGTTTGGGAATACATAGGAGTCTCGGTTGCGCTTGGAATTTCTCTCCCGTCTTTGGAGCAGACCATATGAACATGAAGCCTGCAAAGTAACGAAGCAATGGGGATATAATGAAATGCCTTTTCTTCAACACCTGACCCCTGATTCATTGATGTGACTACTGCAGTGGTGTGCCAGATAACCTTTGTGAACGATTGTGCAAGTGCGGCAACGTGCCTCCATCTCTCTGCCTTGTGGCCGCCTCGTCATCTCAAAGCTATGTGTATCTCAGATCGCACTTTGGGTCACCTCAACTTACTTCTGTCCCAGCATGACCTAGAGTTACATGATGTGCATTCTCAAAGTCCATGGCCATTATGCTGATGCCTTCCCGACATATCACACCAGAGGCCGGCACACTTGTGCATAAGAGCAGTGTGAGGAAGGAAGGCATGGTCCACGATAAGATGCGCTGGTTACCGCCATCAAGTCCCAGATAAAGCATAGCTCCTTCCTTTCGGAGACCACCTGCACCGATGGCGGAGAATTATTGTGACAGCCCTGCCTCACATTTTTTATTTCCCTGCCCATCTTCAGCTTTCTCTTCTCCTACCATTGAAACTGACCTACCACGCTTATCCCAATTATCATAACCATCAATCCTCACCATGTTCGCCTCTCATGTCATCGGGATGCTGCTGGCTGCGGCCTCAGTCAAGGTAGGTCGGAGAGTTACGCTGGTGTTGAGTCGAACGACCGAGTCGCTAATTCCACACAACAGGCCATTCCTGCTTCATTTGAAGGCTTGATCACCGCCGATATCACCTGGACCGGCCGGGTCGTCGCCAATGGCTCCATGGTCAACTTCACTGGCCCCTCTCTCCAGGCCATCGAGCAGAGCATTGCTTCTGTCTATCCCGGCTTTACTTGGGCTACTGCTCCCCAGCCTAACGACGATTTTTCTCTGAGCAGCCGTAACATTGATGACACCCAAGATGTCCCCACCCCTTCGGTATGCCTCTGTCCCCTTCCTTACATGGCTCCGGGCCACATTCTCACCAATTTCCACAGTTGCTCAAGTGTTGGGATGGAGGTGTTGGTGATGCCGATGCCTCCCACATCACTGAGGGCATCAATTACCTCCAGAGCGTCCCTGGATACTGCTCGAATGATGCCGGCGCCGCCAACTGCGGACAGATCAGTTGCAGCTACAACAGCGCCATCATGTGGTGCAACAACAACAGGCGTACCTACACCACGCACTGCAAGAGCCTTGCCAAGTATGCCACAGCTATTGTCAGGGGGTGCCAGCATGAGACGCGTGATTCGGCGCATGAGACCATCTGGACCCGCGGCATCCAGGGAGATGAGCTTGGGATTAGCGTCATTGCCGCGAAGCCAGCGGTTGATTGCTGAGCAAGAAGAGAAAGGCGGGAGGAACTTTGGTTGCGAGAGATGACTGGTTATGCAATGTCAATCGATCTGAGGTAGATGGAGGTAATCTGCATAGAAGAGAGATATCGCAAGATGATGTTGTGCGTGGCCCTTGTTGTTTTCCTTGGTGCTACGTCTGCCTATTCGAGACATTGTCTGAGCTTTGTTGCCATCTGGTCATGGGAGCCTCCATGCCCCGAGGTTACAACCCCGAGGCCTGTCATGTCACTGCTTGGCATGGGTAACGACAAGTACTAAACACAAATGGGCAGCTGACGACATCACCAACCCTTGACAAGAAACAAGTCCCAAACTGAGGATCCCCCGATGGGAACGAGCAGCCCACAGACCCATTGACATTGGTACAGCACACGTCCACAAAGTTGTCGATCGTACACGGTGACCCTGGAGCGCCACACATTGGCTTGAACGGATAGGCGTAGTCATTAGACTCGCAATCGGGGTATCTTGTCTGACTCGATGTCGTGACCCCGGTCATTGCCGACATGTGGAGGCGGGGCTTTTGTCTGTATCATGGTTAGACAGACGACGATCATGGGGTTCAAGAATGGGAGGGAGCTGCGGGAGCGAAACGTGAACAAGCCGAGTCTAGCTTTTTGGGCTTGTCCCAGCAGGACTTTTGGAAGGGGCCCATGGCGGCGGGCCCTTTGCAGATTGTTTTGGTGTGCTTGTTGCAGAAACCTTTGGCAAATTGGGCCTCGAGGGCGCGGGAGCAGTTGTTGCCTTTGAGGCAGCAGGGTTTCTTGGGGGCGGCGGGACGGGCGACGGGTATTCGGGTAGCGGGGCTTTCGAGGGGGCTGTATGATGGGGGTGCGTCGTTAGAGTTGTTTAGGGAGTTCCAGACGCGGAGGGAGCCGTCGGGGTGGGTGGTTCTTTGGAAGGCGGTGGTGAGGGAGGTGGTGATGGTGATGAGGAGGGGGAGCGGTAGGAGCTTCATCTCGGGGGGTGCTACGGAATGAGGAGAAACAGATCAACGAGGAATTCACGGAGACGGTGTCGGCGAAAGGGGGATTGATGTGCTGGCTTGGTGAGTCGGGTCATGTTGAAGTGCGAGTCGCTGGTGATGGCACATTGGACAGCCGGTTCCATCGCACCCAGAGATGTTGAACTCTGGGGCCGGTTATGGTGTTGGACCATGCCACTTGTCGAACCGGTGGTGTTGTTTCTCCACTGGAAGACCAGATACTGATTCCGCGCATATGAACTATCATCCCAATTGATCAAACGTGTGTTTCTGATCCTGCATGCCACAGGATATCGTTCGGGGGGAAGCATTGAGGGGGGTTAGCTGCCAAGATATCAATTGAACCCTTGAGAGCAGATGGTGTTTGTGGGGTAACGGGGTGTGGGCCCAAGGATAGTGGGGTTGGCTCAGAGAGGGAATGACGTCACAGTACATCGTCAACACGATCATGGACGAACAACAGCAGGAAGCAGGAAGCGACCCGAGAGCTTGGGGTAGCAGTTCAAGCCCCTGCCAAGCCGATCCCATCTGAACTTCAATCAATTCATCACATACACTACGCAGTGACACCCGTCAATATGGTCGGACGACGCCCACGCGCTATCAACTGGGCCGCCGAGGACCACAAGAGCTGGCCTGCCATTCCGCGACAACGACGCCCTCCAGCCCACGGGTACCGAGACGACGATGAAGAAGCTACCCTCCCTCCCCATGGAGAGACACCCAACACCCGACACACCGACCGAGCGAGGATAACAAAAGACACGGGCTTCAAAGATGAAGCAGCACTGCTGGCCGCCGAGCATCGGCGCGACGACCTCAAGCGTAGGGTCCTTGATGGCATGCGGGGGTTCGATCTTGAAAAGATGGATAAAAGGTGTCGCCGGTCGGACGATGAGCTGAAGAGGATAAAGAACAAGAAGATACGAAGTTTTTACGAGGCCCAAAACGATACACTGGATGCGTGGCTGGAAGTGGATGCCCTGGTCTACGCCGTCGCCGACGACGTCATTGACAGCATGGTACGTCTCCAATTTTGATTTAGCCTAAGCTCCGGAGCTAACACCACACCGTCGACACAGAACCCGGACGCTGACGGCGATGGAATACCCGAACGACGGATGCCCCTCCAAGACTCCCGCGGCGCCATTGATTGCTTTCTACCACCCGAACACCGCGAGAAGCGTGCCCGAGACGAGAAGCACGCCCGCTGGGCCATCAACATCAACCTCTTGGCCAACATCTTCATGCTGGCTGCGAAGCTGATCAGCTTGAATTTCAGTCCGTCTCTTTCACTGGCAGCAAGTACTGCCGACTCGGCGCTCGATCTCTTCTGTACGCTTATAGTCTATGGCACCAACCGCGTCGTTGCCTGGCGTCTCCAGGCCCTGCAGGTGAAGTATCCCGTGGGACGACGTCGTCTGGAGCCAATTGGGATTCTGGTTTTCAGTGTCATCATGGTCGTCTCATTCGTTCAAATCTTGCAAGAATCTGTCACCAAGCTGCTGCCTGGCGGTGATAGAGATGTTGCTCCCCTCCCAGCTGTGGCCATCGCAGCCATGGCGGCCAATGCAATCATCAAAGGCCTGATCGGGTTTGCATGTCGACACGTCAAGACAACTCAAGTTCAGGCACTGGTTCAGGACTGCAAGACGGATGTCTACTTCAACATTGCCTCATTGCTCTTCCCGCTCGTGGGAGTGCATGCTCATATCTGGTGGCTTGATCCCGCGGGCGCTTCGCTCTTGGCGCTGTATGTGATTGTTGACTGGGCAGAGACGTGTATGCGCAACATCAGCAGGTTGACGGGAAGCAATGTGGGCGATGCGCTGCAGAAGAAGCTGATGTATCTCGCCTTTCGGTTTTCGCCCGTCGTGGAGGGGTTCAAATCGCTCACGGCCTACCATGCAGGGGATGGAGTCTGGGTCGAGCTGGACATTTTGCTGGATGAAAACACGCCACTGCCTACGGCTCACGATATCGCCGAAACGTTGCAGTATTGCTATGAGGGGTTACAAGAGGTCGACAGGGCGTTTGTGACGGTGGACTACTCTACGTTTGGCCCGACCGGCCACGCAGCAATGTGATGAATGATCGTGGGATGGATTAGGGATACGAGTTGGAGCTTGCGGCACAGCCAGAAATTGTTGTATAAACAGAGATACCCATGTTGCAGTAGGTTCACGCATGTAATAGTAGCTATTTTGGAACTTCGGAATGGTTTGACCCTTCCACATACTCGTGGTGGTGTGCTTGTATGTCCGACATCTCGCTGATATTGACACAGGAGCCAATGGGGTTGGTCTCTGCCACCTCTGATGACTGAATTGGGCTGCCACACAGCCCTACGGTAGGGCTCAAACAAGCTTGCCGCTGTACCTTCTGCGAGCTGAAGTGCAACGGCAGAGGGTCACCATTCCTACCATCTCCAAGCAAGTCGGCCGCTTTCCAGTCAGCCACAACCTGTCCCAACACTCGATGTGGTATCCTTCGGTGATGATCATCACCATCTCTTCAGAGCTTCTCGTTTTTGCGACGCCATCAGCGCTGCTTTGGATGTCGGTCACCAGCAATCGAGTTCCTCGCCGTGTTATCTTTGGTTAGCTCGTCGATAGCAGCTCGCCACAGCGCTTCAATATTACGCCTCTTGTACTCGGATCCCTCGCATCTTCACCCTCCTCACACCCGGGCTTGTCTACGGCAACACAGAGCAACAGATGAGACGAGGGAAATATAAAGATGCCTCCAACGCCAGTAGCAAGTCTTTTTTGGACCATTGTTAAGCTCATCATTGGCGTAAAACACCACCCTTGCAAGCTCTACAGCCTCACCATTCCAAGATCTCACCATGACTACCCTCGAAAGCATTCTCAAGAACCCAGCTGTCGCTGGAGCCTACTGGACCCTTTCGAATCCCGAGGACATGTCCCCCGCCGAGTCGACTTTCACCATCGGCGGCTATAGCGAAGCTGTCTTTGAACCTGACAACCGCACCCCCGTCGATGAGACCGACTATGCCGATGGCGGAAAATACCGGTGTTTGTCCCCCTTTTTCCACACTACCTCAGGAGATATCCATCACTGACATGTCCCAGCCATCGTCAAGATCGTCATGCGCTACGAAGGCCAAACCAAAGACGACAGGCGCTGGGCCATCGGCACGGGGTATCTCATCTCTCCCAACACCTTCGTCACCGCCGGCCACTGCGTCTATGACCGCACTGGTGGAAGCCAAGGTGCTCAACCGAGCGGTTTGGGCCGTGTCGTCCAGATGAAGTGCTACATTGGTTATTGCGGTCTTGACAGTGTCACTCGTCCCAACAGCACCGTCCAGGCTCGTCGCGCTCTCGCTACTGTCACCACCGCGGAGTGGATCACCACTGGCGATAGGCGGTATGATGTCTCTTTTGTGAGACTTGACCGCCCGTTTGAGGGGAGAGTCAGGGCGCATGATGGCGGGAGCACACTCCGGAACTTTGTTATTCAGGAGACGCCGATGAGGGAGAAGGGCGCGTTGCTGGGCGTGGTGGGGTACCCAGGGGATAAATACTTGAATAAGGAGAAGGGGGCGCAAATGTATGAGTTGTTTGAGACGGTGGACTATGATTTGGGAAAGGGGGCGGGGAATATGTTGCAGTATCGGATTTCGACTTTTAAAGGTGAGTGGTTGACTGGTTGCTTGATCCTATGGCGACTACGGTGATGTGACACTAATGCGAGATTCGGACAGGACAATCGGGGGCTCCCGTGATTCGGAAATGGGATGCTGCTCCAGACAAGGGGCAGTTGGTTGTCATTGGCACGCATTGCTACGGAGGAGAGGCGCGCAACTCGGCCAGTGTGATTGGTGGGGAGTATGGCAACAACTACAGCTTCTTCCTCGCGGCTCTTGAACAGCTCCCTCCTACAGTCAAGGATGTGACTGGTGTGAAGCGGGTAGTGGGAAATGACGACTCAGGTGAGACTGGCACCGAGACTGGTATGGATGGTCCGGTCGGTGAGGCGGAGGGCTTTCTTGATGTTCTCAAGGACATCGGCCGGGTGGTTGCTCCTGTTGTGCAAACTGCCCTTCCCTTAGTTTCACCGCTTCTTGGTCCAATGGGTGGACCGGTGAGTGCCATTGGGAGTATCGCCATGGGCGCACTCAGCAAAGCAGTTCAGGAATCTGATATGGAATCTGGTCTGCCTCCTCCGCCGAGGATCAAGCTTGCTGCTGGTGTGGCCGAACGCGCCGTGGTGGCCGAGAGTGTCTTGCAGACTGTCCTCAGGATGGAGAGATCTCCTGTCTCTCAGAGAATCGTCGACAAGATGAGATCCAAGTACACCGCTACTGGATTTACCTCGAAGCACGCAGCCAAGTTGGGTCCTAGGATGGTGCCCCTGCTCAGCCAGGCTGGCTTGAGAATCGCTGTCACGGAAGGGCTGATCCAAAAGCCAGCTGAGTTTGGAGCCACAAAGCAGGTGCCAGTCTCGCAGACCGAAGCCGACCTGACTGGAGATACCCACACCGATAGGTTCCTCGAGAACATCGCCAAGACCGAGGCCAAGGTCTTGAAGTCAGGGGCTCAGTCCGAGGCATTCTTTGACAACTTGGGGCCATTCTTGACGAGAGCACTCAAAGTGGCTTCGCCTGTCTTGCTGACGTCTGCGAGGGCTGGCTTGCAAAAGATAGATCAGATTCTGGCCAAGAAAGAGAAGCAAGTTGGCGGTGGCACCGAGGCTCTGCTGGAGGACCCAACCAATGAGAAGGTCATCACTGATGAGAAGGCCGCTGCATTGCTCGCCCACAGGGCTGTCGTTGCGGAGTGTGCCTTGCAGGCTGTTCTGGAGGCGGAGCCAAAAGAGCTGAGGGAGAGTGTGATCCTGGGAGAAAGCGCGGGTTCAGCAGAACAGGAGAGCTTCTTTGGCGGTTTGCTCAAGACTGTCCAGCGCATTGCGCCGGCCGTGTTGAAGGCTGCCCCGGCAGTTCTCAACACAGCTGTTCCGATCCTTCTTGGTGCTATCAGCGGTCCTGCTGGAGCACCCGCCGTTGCTGCACCCTCTTTTAGTGTGTCATCTGTTGAGGATACTGCTGACACTCTGAACGGTGAACATGCTGCTGTTGGTGTCAACGGCTGGAGCAAGAAGAAAGCCGGTATCAACGGGGAATCCTTCAAGGTAAGCAATGTTTCATTTGCTTTGGTTTGACAGTGCCAAAAGGGAACATACCAACAGTGGAGGTGTAGACTGTTCAACTTTCGTTATCAGCTGTTGCCCCCAGCTCAAATTTGGACCAGTTGCCCGCGAACGTGGCACGGGCTAGTGTTTCAAGCGCGTTTAGCAATCCAGAGCATGAAGGGCTTGAAGAGGAAGAAACTCAGCCGATCCGTGACTGTGGTGATGACGGGGTATCAAGCTGCGGAGAGGGTGATGACCAAAATCAAGATGGGGTTGACTGGCTTGACGATGAGGAGCTTTGTGGCTCTTTCAGCAGAAGCTGACCTGTTTTGTTTGCCTAGGTGCCTGTTGCTAGCTTGGCTTGAGCTCTGTTACAGAGTAAATGCCGCCTGCCAGGGTGGAAGGGGATAACATGGTTTGGAAGGCGGCTTGGTGTCACGTATGTTTCCGGTTATGATTGGATTATGAGGTGGATTGGTGGGGCTGGACACTGAGAACATGTGACTGAACTGATTTATGAGTAACAATATTACACCTTGTTATTGACCTGCAGATGACGTTTGGTTTGTTGCTTTTGTCACTGCAAGCTGTGTCAGCATAATAGCATTCAGCCAGCCTGTTGCTGCGAAAATGCAAAGATGTGAGTCTAATTATCAACCGCACAAAAGATTGAGGTTTCCAAGAAGATATATTGTCTGTGTATAAAGTCAGGGGCGTTGTTGGCTAGGATTTTCCATTGATCTCTCCGACTCATTGCGTCTATTTCTCTGTTTATCCGGTCTGGCTATTAGTCGATTGTTGTTTAAAGAACAAAGGATACACCTCACTGTTCGACGTCGAGAGTATCTAACTACTAACACAAAGGATTGCTACATGAACTCTATCGTCATTGAGGAAGGCAAATTACTAGCTGTCCACCTCCTTCAGAGAGTTTTGGGCTCCTAAAGTTGTGGAATCAGCCTGTCAATACTCGAAGATCCTGGACTTTGTATTGATGAGTACTCTTGAAGAATATATCCTCCCATATAAGTGAATTACAAAGGCAAATCATGGGACAAGTAGCTTACAGTAGTCTACCTCTTTACTGCTCTTCACTGCTCTTCACCTTCAACTGTCATCGGCCTTTTGTAGAGCAGCTCAACTTCACCTCATCGATATTCACTAGCCTGGAGCACACTGTGGTCCTTATACCAGCTAATCGCCGGCAGAAGATATACCAGCTGCACCTGCTCTTGTCAATACTCCTCGCCCTCGGCCTTCAGACTATATGAAACCATTGTCATATGTCAAGATGGGGACCGCGGAATTCACCTATACTATCAGCGAATCACTCGGCGCACGGTCTGTTTGCCATGGAAGCCAATGATAGGAGGGTGCGTGCACTGCCTTGAGCCGCATCCCCTGACCATATCTTACTTTTCAAGTCGTTTCCGTTCTCATTTTCGGATCTTCTCGGCTAAGACTTGCGTGAGTACTGTGGGTTCTTCGCATTACTCCAGGAAGTGTGGGTCGACTTCGACATGCGGTAATATATATATTCCTTTTCTTTTCTTCTTCCTCACCACCTCAATTTATTGACCGGGTCTACCTTGCCTCACACTTTGCTTCATCTTAGACTCCATACCCTCTCCCTAATCCTAGACCGTCTCGGTACTCGATCCCATTAGTTGCTCCCGACAACTAAACGTCCAGATATGGCGGACCTACCACGGCATCAATTGTACCTGCGGTACAAGGATGCCACCAGGTACATCACCACCTGGCTGGTGACAAAAGGTCGTGAGACACGGTTTGAACAGTGTCTCCAACCTGGCAATCTATCTGTTTCGGCACTGCAGAGTCTGGCACAATGGATCGTCGACAAGCAACTAGTTGTACCAGAGACAGTCTTGAGGTTGCTAAACCTTGCCATAGCCCTGAGAACACAATAAGGTGAGGGTATGGGCCGAGAAGATCCGTCTGAGGTCGATCGAAGACATCTCTATTTTATTGACGCCCTGAATTCCATACGCACTACTCTCCAAAACCTCACCAAAATCAGCCAGCACTTCATCAGCTTCGGCCCCGTCAACAAGGTCTGCCCCGTAAGAGAGGGGGTTCCATCTTTTCAGGCCACAGAGACTCTGTCTACAGAGACTCTGGACACGGAGGTCGAGGCTTGTTCCAATCTTCTGAGTGCTATTTGTGAGTTTATCAATGTATCCGTCAGTGTGGGGCACCTGACAAAGGGCCCGGGTTTCACCAGACCCACACCTGATTGCTCTTAAGGTGGATTTTCCTATTGTTTACTTTTGAACTGAACAACCAACAACTTACTGTAATAACCAATTTTTTCAACAAATTTCTGGCCTTTTGGCCCTCATTTTCGCAGCCAGTGGCTTACCCAGGCCACTAGCCCAACAGTCAGTTTACAAGTCAAGAGTCTCTAACACTTTTTCTGGGCAGATATTCAAGATGGCCCAGCGTACCAACTTGAGCCATCGGTTACTATTCATCAAGGAATCTCCCATTTTCGCATGCTCATTGAAGAGCACAGTCAGACCGGCCATTGAGTGGGTTGTTCTCTTGAACCCATCATACAGAAATGCCGCAATCGAACTCCTTATGAAACCTCTCAACACCACCAAAGCAGCAGTCGGCAAAATGAGGAACGGAAACGCATACTTGGGCTTCTATTATGCGCTTTTCCAGCCAGGTCATGGAGCCTTCCCGAAGCCAGATTTTCTTGCGACTTATCGTATGTACAACAGATGGCACCGTAGCCAAAAATCAGGTGTGCCCATCGAGAATCCCGCCGCAAACCAGCAACACGTCAATGATGCAGCACAGCAACTGTTTACCATGGGCTCAGCTTCGATAAAATCCAAAGAGCCAACTTTGGTGGACCACCTTAGTCGGATCGTGGCTTCAGACGTCAACGGAAACAGGGTGAGCATGGCAAGCGTCTTTGAGATTGAAACTCTTTGCTTGGCTCAGCTCAGGCTGGATACCGATAGGAAAGCCCTGTTGAAACGCTCAAGGACCTTCTCACCTCTCTTAAATCAGAAATCAAGGCTTTACCGACATGGCTTCTGAAGATGAAGGTTGATTCGAATAGGACATTAGATGAGATGCTCGTTCCCACTCGCAGCTATCTTGACAGTCTGCAAAAGGAACAGTGGGCTATCAAGAAGAAGCATGGTGGCTCCACGTATAATGTCCCTTTCTCCAAGTTTCACAGAAACCCTGTTTATTGTGGTCTCGAAGTACTTCAAATCAGAACCTTTGGCCAAAACGTTGGTCTGGCTATTGAGGAGAGGCTGGGTGGCATCACCGCTGCCATCCACCTGGGCAACGCATTGGGCCAGGAGGGATACCTAGAAGGCCTCGACAAGGGCAATCTCGGCGTCATTTACAAAGCTCAAAAGCCTTTGAGCCTTTGAGCTTCTTCATCTATTTTGTTCCACCGTCTGAGAGACCGGATTATATGAAAGGCTACTTTTTAGTAATTGATGGCTCCGCCATCAGGTCAGCACGTCATCATGGACCAGGGCCAGCGGTCTAAGCATCCGCAGCCGGAAGAAGAATCTGACACAACAGGCGCGATTCTCTACAGCCATCTGTGACAGCTTTAAGAATGGACATAAAAAGATTCACCGTCGACGACCGGGATCTTATCAAGATACTGTCAACGCACAATCAAGACATGAACAATAACTACGAAGCCGGTGTTTCCGCACAGCACAGCCCGCTCGGGGATGCCGTGGCATTGATCCAAAGTGAGACCGCATCGCTGGAAACAGGTTACCTGCGAGCTGTCAACTCCTCCTGAGCGTGTTTAACGGAGATCCAAGGGGTTTTCGGTGGACCTATGACAACACCGAATGGGCACAGCAACCACCGTGCCCATCCAAGACCAGGTCGATGATTGTGTGGTTACAGCAGGCAGGGTTTTCGACCAGACCACCCTTAGCGATAGGGAATTGATGGCACGAATCGCAACGGCATACCAGTCCGCGATCTTCCCCAAAGCTTGATCTTCTATGCGTTTCCTATGGCGAACTTTCCCTACCTTCAACCCGGCCCGTCTCCATCCTCACGCACAACGATCTTACCAAGTTGCTGCGGCTCAAGGCACAAGCATGAACAAAAATTACACGAGTAGGGACGCTCAACAGCACAGCCATATCATGGACGCTGCAAAGCTCATGCATGCAGAGGCTGTTGCGCTCGCGACAGACCATCTTACGGCTGGAACACTGCCTGGGCAGGTCTGAAGCAGCTGTAGTGCGTTATAAGTCAATCACTGCTGCTCAACGACAGGGAGTTGATGGCAAACCTCGCGACAGCTTACAGGACCTCGACATCGGGAGCCTGATCAGCTTACCTACTCACCCATCTCTCTCTTGTTACACCCTTATCAGTTCCACTACCCCAGATCCTTATTGCACCAGAATTTCTTTTTGAAGCTGAAAAGCTTCAAGCTCTTTCTTCGTAATTTTTAATCTTGATTTCCTTCTTGTCAAGTCACTGTCTTTGTCTATTCCACAGTTTTCTCTTTTGAATCTCTATTCTTTCAGCTCCATAACCTGTCACATCTGATACTCTCTCTTTCAAGACTTCTAACAATTCTTCAAGTGGAAAGCATTGTCGTCTTTTACCCGATGCAGAAGGAGGGCTGTAGATTGCTGATTACAGCAACCGGACTGCCTACCCACACATCCCATTCGCCACTTCCAAAGTTATTTTCCATCTCGTATCCGCAGGGAGGACATGCATCAACTAAAAAGCCTCATTTGATGCCTGCTATGAGCGCCATATGATTTGGAACCATAAGGAATCTTACAGTGTAGGTAGACCGGGTGGTTCATATCTCTATAGCATCACCAAGGCACCAAGACAAGACATGTGAGATATGTGCACTCTGGCTATTTCATCTACCAGCGGTAAATTACATACAATAGAATATTTCAACTCCATCACTACAACTTCCTTCTCTGTCTCCTCAAAAATCCATCACTCAGCCTCTTGACAACCTTACAAGCACTGGGAGTACCAGGGGTTAAGAACCTGGCAGGTGTATGGGCTCTGGCACGTGGTGGGGCCGGTCCACCCGTTGCCTCCGCACTGTCCCCAGCGAACCTGTTCGGGCTGGGTGGGAGCGGAGGTGGGGGTGGGCTGAGTAGTGCTCGAGGCAGAGGTGGTGCGGGTGACAAGAGTGGTGGTGGGCTGGGCGGGGTTGCTGGTGCTGCTGGAGACGGGGGGAGCACCGGTGGCCTTGGCGGCGAGGACGCTGGAGATGGAGGTCCAGGCGGCCTTCTTGCGGAACTGGGAATCGTAGATGAGGGCATCGCCGGCGCCGTTGAACGTGGAGGGAACCCAAGAGTACTTGTCGGTGAAAGACCAGACGGTGACACCAACGCAGCGGGGCACGTCGAGGCAGGACCCGACGACGTTGGCAAAGTCGTTACCCTGGGTGACCTGGGCCTGGGAGCTGGCGGGGAGGGAGGAGTGGCGGATGTCGAGCTCAGTGTAGGCGACATCGACACCGAGGGCGGTGAAGCGGCGGAGGGTGGTGGCCAGGTTGGCGCGGCTAGGCGTGCTGCCGACAATCAAGTGGCCCTGGAAGCCAACACCGTCAATGGGGGCACCGGCAGCCTGGATAATGCGGACAATCTCGACGGCCCGGTCAGTCTTGGCCTGATTGTACTCGAGGTTGTAGTCGTTGTAGTACCTAAAGATTCCCAAGTTAGAAACATAACTTCTAGGTATCGTATTCAGGCAGAATAGGGGATGCTCCACTCACAACTTGGTCTCGGGATCGTGCTTCTTGGCCAGCTCGAAAGAGAGGGGCAGGTAGTCGGTACCGAATACCCGGTAGAAGACACTGTCACGCCATGTGCCGTCGTCGTTGATGGCCTCGTTCACAACGTCCCAGTGACCGCAGACGCCCTTGTAGTGGCCCATGACGTTGGCCATGTGGGTGTCAATGACCGAGGTCAAAGTGGCACGAGTCCAAGACCCGGAAGCGACTGATTGTGGCTGTTAGCTTCGTCCAAAACACAAATTGGTTTGCAACACTGGACCTACCCCATGAGGGAAGCTGGCTGTGCCAGACAAGAGTGTGGCAGCGGAGGAACTGGGAGTTTCTCTTGGCCTCGTTGGCAGTGATGTCACCCTGGGAATAGGTGAACTGGCCACGGCTGGGCTGAGTGGACTCCCACTTCTGGCCGTTCTCAGGCACAATCTGGCCAAACTCTCTGGTGTCTCTGAGGATGGCAGCGAACTGGGCATCGCTGTTGAGAGCACCCTCACGAAGGGCAGTGCCGAAGTACTGAAGACCGGCACGGACGGCGAGCTCGTGAAGCTGGGCCGAGACGGCGGCGGGCGCAAGAAGCGCGGCAAGGAGAGCCTTGGTGTGCATGGTGGAGACGAGGAGAGGGCGAGTATGTGGAGGTTGACAGCAAGAGACTGGCCTGAGGAGCTCCAGAAACTGTGATATTCGCTGCAAGCGGGTTGAGCCGCTTTATATCTTTAGATTGCCTTGGCCAGGCCAGTGCTGCACGCAATATCGGCTTTGGGATATGAGGCTCGCGGGCCACGGTGCCTAGCGCTTGGGGAAGCATTGAGGGCATTTTACCCGGTCGATGCGAGTTGGAACCCGTCTGGGCCATCACGGAGACATGGGGACGACTGTCATATGCGTTGGCCGATGGCGATGTGGCAGGGACGTTGACATCGGGACGAGGCTCCTCTCAACGGTGGCCAGACCCGGTTTTCTTCGGAAGAGGCTCCGTGTAAGTGCGAATCGGGAAGCCAAGACGTCGAGCGATGTTGCTTGGGCTGGCGACAGGGGCTATTCTTAACGCTCCCCGCAGCGTTAGCGAAGCCCTTAAATCCCGGAATGCAGTGAATGCCTTGGTGTTGCCTCTCTGTCTCTCCACGTGCTAATTAGCCTGAATCATGCTGGAAGAATTTCGCTGCGACGCTGCCCCGGTCTTGGCCGGAGTCCAGTACCGAGTCCCGAAGACAAAAACAGCACCACCCCCGAGAGCGAGCACCTTCGGAGAGTGACGCGTCGTCGTGCGAGAACGTTCTGGACTGGCGCGACTCGAGGGTGCCATTATGAAACGCGCTTCCTTCAGCGCAGTCGGTCTGTTTGCCCTCGGCCCGGAAACCCTTACCCAGATCGTTAAAAGTAAGGTAGCTACATCATCAGACATTAATCAATTGAAATCTTGTATTGTACACACACTATTATTGCACCATTTGCTAACAAGACTTATCAAACAACCACCTTCTTCTCCTTATGCGAGCACATCTTCCCGTGGCTGGCACCTTCTTCCGCCACCCGCTTCCACCTCCTGAACTCCTGCGTGATCTTTGCGCGACCCCTCAAGTTCGGTGACGTCGTTGCGCGGGCCGGAACTCCCGAGAGATCGTTGGCGAAGCGGGCGAGGGCGCGGGCGGCAGCTTTGGTGTTGACTGTCAACGCATCCCAGTTGATGTTGTCGAGCGTGTCGCAGGCCTGGTGATAGCACGGATCCCAGGGCTCACCGGCGCCCGTGAACAGCATGGCCGTGGGAATACCCAACTCGACAAATCCGACGTAGTCCGAGTTGCCGTCCTCAAAACCACCGCGCTCGACCGTCTTGCCCTGGGCGACAAGATATTCTTCCAGCAACTGAGGACCAACGCCGCTGTTCTCGTCGGAGCCAACAGCATATATGGGCTCGATGGATCCAATCATGTCGTAGTTGAAATAGTACTTGATCTTGTCGGCCTCGGCAGACGAGAGCTGGGATGTGTAGTACAGCGAGCCGACAAGACCGCTCTCTTCAGCACCCCACCAGGCAAACCTGATCTTGTTCTTGAAGCCCTTGTAGTTCTTGACTGCGCCCATGAGCTCGAGGAGGGCGGCTGTGCCACTGCCATCGTCATTCACACCAGGCCCCTGCTGTACGCTGTCTAGATGCGCACCGAGCATGATGACGCTGTTGGGGTCGCCCTCCTTGGTCTCAGAGATGACATTCCACGTCTCGCGGGTGTCGGCAATGGCATCGACCAACAAGCTCACCACCACATCCTCACCAGCACCGAGGCGGGCAATCCAGGCCTCTCCCGCCTCGAGGGGCACAATGCCGACGGGGACGAGCTGTCCAATGTTCTCAGCACCCAGGGTAGGGGTGGCATAGTTGGTACCTGGGGCTTGGTTGTAGAGAATAACCCCCAACGCTCCCTTGGCTCTGGCAAACTTCAACTTGTCCGACACAGCACACACACCTCTCTTAACCAGCGCCAGCTTTCCAGTGGCATCAATGCCATCCCAATCGCTCTCAGCACACATGCTTCCGGCCTCGTCGTTGACGGGCGTGTTGATCAAACTGGCCGTGATGCCGCCAGGAAGGGGTGTGGCGGGGTTGTACTGGGGGGATATCACAAACACGTCTTCCCCGTCAGGGCCAGTGACCTTGATCTCGAGCGTCTTGTCGTACGTGTGGTTGAAAGGTTGAATAAAGGTGTTCATCTCGGGGTGGAACCGGCCCTGGGCTCGTTCAACAACAAAGTCTACAGAGGCCTTGTAGCCGGGCTCGCCAAAGGCACGGTTGCCGCCATTGCGGTCGGCAATGTGGTTGAGGTTCCATAAGACGCGCTGCAATCTGTGCGATGTTAGCAAGCTTCCCGAGATTCATTTGGTAACAGGCGGCACAGAGCCATACTCATCGGTCTTGATATCGGCCTCAAGTCTGTCAGCAGTCAACGGATCGGTCGCGATGGCCGTCGACGCGAGAAGCAGGGCCGACCCGGCCTGTCTAGAAAGCTTCATGATGGCAGAGAACGGGCCCTTCTGGTGAAAGACGTGACATTCGAGGTGATGGGAACATTGTGCAGATCACGGGTTATATCGTGGTTTTAATACGCGTCGTCCCATTGCTACTGAGAATGGCCTATCTGTATCCCTGCTATTGCCGCAAAATTGACCTGCCGTATTGGGCCGGGGATAGCATATACGAACAGATGTCGCAGCAGAACGAGACATCAAGGTATGGTGATGAGAGTGGAAGCTCGGGTGGTGACGCTGCCAAGACGCAGTGTCACGACGGTTCGGCACCTGCCTCTCTGGGTCGTGATGGTTACATTAGCAGCCACCCGCCAGTTCGCAGTGCTGGAGGGACGCCTGACAAGTCAGGTGAGGCGGTCAAGGTGATGGGCGACAATCTGCTCACCTGCCAAGATTGGGGTAGCTGTGTCGTAATATTGGTGATGACGGCATTCTGCCTGTATTAGGCAATCTACTCGATGCATTGAGATGAATTAAACCACTTTCCATTTCCTCGGTGCGACTTCTGATTGCTTGCACGGACGGTCATTATTTGCGCATTTCTGTATCCATAGTCGCACAAATGACAAACACGGAAATATTAGATGGCCCTTAGCATTTGCAATCCTGTCTCGTCTTTGTCACAGCAACATGGAAGTTATCGTGATAGACCCCGGAAAGTTTGATTTGGGTGCTCAGGAATTTCAGCTTGTAAAATTACATACCTCGATCGACTGTTTTGTGTCTGAGAAGGCATCAAACTCCGTATTTCCAAGGTCCAAGCCACAACAAGATTAGTCTAGCTCAAACCTTGATGCCTGCTTTCATTTCCAGTGGCCATACCCATTAAGGCTGCCTAGATAAAAAGTATGCCCAGATAAATAGAGGTGAGAGTAAAATTAGATGATGCATGTTGAATGCCATTTTCCAGAGCTGTCCACATCTCATAACTCCTATATGCCTGCTGCCAACCTCCCACCACAAGGGCAATTGATCTGGTCATTGGTATTATTTGGGTGTAGACAAACCAGGACTGTCGTCGTTTTTTATGTTGTCGGGAGGGATTATTAGTGGCTTTTTAGAGAACATAAAGGCTAAAGAACGGCAAAGGGTGGTTGATAGAACCTGGATGTGACTGACTGAAGTTATTGATGCGGTTGGTGAGCTAGGCTGTGGTGGGCAATGTGCCAAGAGCCCATGCCTGACCAACCATGCACCGCCAAGGCATGTCAACCTCCTTGCGACGACGAGGCTGCCAAAAGAACCTCAGACAGGCATCTACTCTGGCCTAACAGAAGCTAACTGCTCTCCGGCGGAGCCTATATGGCGGGGTCGATAGAGGGGTGCGGCTGGACAAGTGTCCAAATGTTTGGCATCACACTTTAGTCGCTATTGTCGTATTACTTTGGAGAATAAGCAATAATTGCTGGTAAGATTGTGCCTGAGTTGTTAATGAGAAGTGGATGTCTTGGTGGCTTTCACCTGAACGCTTTTCATTGTCTTTGAATACTTTCCCATATCTGCTAATGCGTCTTGCTATCCTTGAATACGTATTATATATATTTGAAGGCTCTTTCATTGTATCTTGACGCATACTTATTATCTTTGACAGCCGTTCCAGTTCTTTCAAATCATGCCCAAAATCACCTCAATGCCTATCAGCTATCTGTCAGACCATGAGTCAAGATACAAGAGGTGGCCTTCTGACTGGGCAACTCCCATCGTCTCTTGTCCATGGGTTCCACCGCACACCTCAGTTGCTCCTTCCGCACCAGGTCCCAGGACATTCCAACCTGACCTCTATTCACTTGGCTGTCAGCCGTTTACAGGTCTTTTGGCCCCGAGCCCTCCTCGTTGCGCCTGGCAACCAGTCGGAGGGCCCGTCAGCGCTGCTCTTCGCGCCCGGCAACCCATCAGATGGCCCAGCCCCGCAGCTTTTTTCACCTGCGTGCCTGCGACAAATTTCCTCTTCCGCATTTGTTCCAAATCTTTTCCAGTTAACGGTCCTCGATCTCAGTCTCGACTTTTCCACCCCATCCAATAATTCAGCCACACCCTTCCCATGACCACCACACTTCAACCTCAACAAGGCCGAGTTGCAAAAGGCGAACAGTTATGGCCGAAGAGGATTGTGATCACAATGGTGTCATTGTAAGTCACAGCCCAGGTTGGCGAGTTGTTCGACTCACTGACACCATTTCGACAGGTCGACCAGCACCGTGCTGCTAACACCGAGAAGAGCCAAGGCTCAACCATGCCAGAGGTATGTCCGTCATCCGGAGTCGATGTATTCAGCGCAGTACCTCCATTCCAAATCGCCCTCGCCGGAGTATGTTGATTTATTAATGGAATTATGATGGCAGCAAGCTCGGAGGGGCTGGCCGAGGGATGCTCCCACATGGTCAGCTGACTTGTTTATCGAGGATGAATCAGGCGGAGTGGGGCACTGATTGGCGTGTCGTCTGTTCCACTGGGCATACCAGTTCGCTTTCGTGCTGACGGATGGACAATCATATAGGAAGCTCTTGCCAAGTTGTGAGACCCCCGTGGTGATCACATCGACCGCGATACTGAGCAATTGAGGTCCGAGTTCGCGACATCTGCCACCACCGTGATCAAGGCTTTCGACAAGCTCGCGAATCATACCACCCAGAAGCAAGGCACCGACGAGACGCTGTCATCAATGACGACCCTGGTCCAGCAGGTTAGCACCATGGCTACGGCTCAACGTACGATCGAAGGCAAATTCCAACGAGTGAATGACGAATTGAAGGGCATGTCAGAGCGGCTTGCCAAAGTTTGCTTGGATGTTACCAATACCTAATGTCGAGTGCAAAAAGAGACCGAAGCGGCTGAAAGGCACAGTCGACAGCTTCAACAGCAGCCCTCAAGAACTCAAGCGATGTCAAAGATCTGACCAAGGTCGTCAAAAAGCCTCAGCTAAGAATTTTAATTCCATTTCCAGTCTGGACGGCAAGGTCTCTGGGAAGCTGGGGGATATTAAGATCCGTCAAAACAATTTGGAAGGTCAACTTGCGAATAATCAGCGCGAAAAGGAAAGGTTGAAGATGTAGCTGGAAGGAGTCAATGATAAATACAATGGGTTCAAGCTCTGGGTCAAGGGAGAGGTCACCAATGTCGAAAATCGGGGGAATGGCGACAGCCGGTAGAGTCGGCGTGAGACTGAAGTCACACAGTGTTTGGTTAAGAATCGAAAACTGCGCAAAGATCTCGAGGCTCTGCCCCAACAGGTTTCAGATCTACACCCCGACCTTGATTTGGTAGATGCGAAACGTTCCAGGATTGCATAAACCGAGAACAATCACACCCTTATCTACGACGCGGACAGACGATGGTTTGACTGGACGGAGAACGGGGAGTTTGTTTAGTTGCGCTTGGGTAGAGTGTGTGTAGAGTGTGTGTTGGGTGATCACAGCCCATACGGCATCCATTTCTACCTACCAAGACAAATACTACATGGATCAATAGCCCCATTGCTTGCACCAATTTCTCATCAGGTCTCCCGTCACGGCCTTCATGTTCTTCATAGTCTTGCTCCTCCTCATTGTCCTCTCCATCTCCATATCGACATATCCCTGTCCCTCCTTGACCTTCTCGTTCCAAGTCTTGTACGTGTCCAACAGCTTGACACCCGGATTCCGGCTGACATCCTCCGTCGTCGCCGCGCTCTTCTCCAGTTGTTTTACCCACTCCTCAAACGACACAATCTGCTTGATCCTGTCGCCATAGAAGTCCTTGACTGCCTTGGCCAACTCACCCCACTGCACCTTCCTAGGGTTGATGCCATGGAAATAGCCCCTGATCAGGTCGACCGGCACATCCTCCGTCACACCCGACACCTCCAGCACCATGTGGGCAATCCCCTCAATCGGCACCCAGTCCACCGTCGTCATCTGGCCCAAGCTGTTGGGCAACAGACCCATATACACCGAACTGGCCACCACAGATGGCAGCCACTCCTGCATGTTCCAGTACCCCTTTTCCGATGACGGCCCCCCAATCTGACCCACCCGGATGATCTCACTCGGCACCCCCGACACCTCCGAAGCCTTTTCCAAAATCAACGAACTGATCAGCTTCGACCGTCCATACCCGCCAGTGGAAATGTCAAAATCCCGCAGCGACTTCTCCGGCACCGGTTCCTTCTTTCTCCAGGCATCCGTCGTGGCGATGGAGGAGATAAACACCACCGGCACCCGCTTGTACGCCTTTCTGCTGAAGTCGGCCAGGTTGCGCACGCCCCGGATGTGCGGCTCGAAAGACTCGGTTGGCATGTTGAAGTTGACGGGCCACTGGTTGTGGATCACGCGGTCGACCTCGCCCAGGAGCCGGTTGTAGGTTTCCATTCCCAAGCCCAAATCGAAGAGGGACATGTCGGCGTGGAGGAACTCGGCTTTGGAGAGGTCTGTTGTGAGCCCACGCTCACGCATGCTCTTGAGCTGGCGTTCTTTGCCGTTGACGGCGCGGTTGAGGCAAATGACCTTTTTGACGCGGGGGCACGAGGCACAAATGCCTAGCATGTAGGACCCGAGAGCGCCTGTTGTGCCGGTGATGACGATGACTTGGTCTTGGTCGGCGGGAGGTGGCTTTTCGGATTGACCCGAGGGCATGTCGCGGGTGTACTTTTCTAGCAGGGCCTCCATGGCGTGTTCCTCATGATCAGGCTCTCCGACGGTGGCGTCCTTGCCCTCCTTGTTGACGACTGACCAGACATAGTCAGAGAGCCTTTTGGCTGTTGGGTTGCCATAGATGACACGGGTGGCCAAGGCGGAGGAGTCCACTGTGACGCCTGCTGCGCTGAGGCCTGCACGCAAGAGACGGGACAAATTAATCACTTGCATTGAGTCCACCCCCACAGAGAAAAAGTCGGTGCCGGGTTCGAGCCTGGGTGCACCGAGTTGGTCGGTAAAGATCTTCAGGATGCACTCGTTGAGGGCGTCCTTGGATGACAGGTCCAACACCGGCGCTTCCCCTGAGCGGACCTCGGTGACATGTTTGTAGATTTGGTCAATTTCGTCGTTGTACATCTTCATTGTGCCAACTCGCTGGATTGTTCCCTTGCCCGCTCGGAGAAAGGGCTTTTTAGGGTTTGACACAGCCAAGAACTGCCGCCCAATCTGGCCATGTGCCACCGTCTGCTTGTTGGCCTTCACAACCAGGGGCCAGACACTGTCAAGGAACTTTTGCTCATCGGCGGGATGCTCTACAGGCTCGAGGATCAGTGCTGGCTGGAACCGCCCGCTGCCTACAACGAGTGCGCCCTTGATCTTGGGATGATTCATCATGGTTGTCTCGATGTCGATGGGATTCAACTTCTCGCCGTTGGAAAACACAATGATATTGTCGCAACGGCCTTGATAGATCCAGTGATCTTTGAGGGTGGGATGAGGCTTGTACAGGTCCTTGGTGCTGTACTCTTTGAGATCGGGAAAGGTGTAAAAGAAGCCCAAGAAGCCAGGCTCTTTTGCTCTGCGGACAATGATCTGCTCGTATGCATCATCGTCGGCTGTCTTGCGCCACTCGCAGCTGAAAAGATCCGAGTTTATGATGAAATACTGCCAAAGCTTGGGATCAGGCTGCCAGTAGATCAAGAAGGGCGTAAATCTGACGGGTTAACTTCGAAATGCTTTTTTGCTGAAGGGCAAGACTCACTCTGTAGCCGAGATGACGTTGAGTAGTGTCACGCCGTTGTTTACAAGCCTGTCCCCTGGGTCTTTGGCAAGGTTGCCTGGGATCGTTAGCAACCATCACTCTCAAGAGACACTGGGAGGGTAGGCACTCACCTCCACCAAAGCCGACAAACTCCAGCTTAGCGAGAGCCTCGACAGATTCTTTGTCGTGGCTCAGCTCTTCCAGAACAGCAGGCGGCAAAATGACGGCATCCACCTCGGCGTGATGAAGATACTCCATCACTGAAACAGAACTCAGGGGAACATTTCCAATTCCTAACGCAGCGGGCACATCCCAGTAGTGAATCATGATCATGCTGATATACATGGCAGCAGCATGGTAAAGAGGCACTGCCAATGTGTTAGCGCGTCCTTCCCACATGTTGGATCAGACGCCGCTTACTGGGATGAAGAATCCTGTTGGCTCTCAGTGCCATCTCTTCAATCCACAGTCGTCTCCCCTCCCACTCCCCCAGCTCGTGGATTTTGTCGCCTATCGCCAGCATTCCATGTCTGCAAACAACCGGCTTGGGAAATCCCGTACTCCCACTCGTGTGCAGAACCAGCAAAGGATCCCATTCAGCTTCGTCAAACGTCTTGTTGTAAGGGTAGTGCTCAATGGTTTCTTGGGGGAACCACATATCGACGGGAAAGGTCATTATGGCGGCCATGTCGCGCTCTTCCAGCCACGGCTGGACCATGTTCTTGAAGGACTGATCAAACCAGATAATGTTGCAGTTGCACTGCTCAAAGAGGTTTAACTGACCTTCCTGGGAGTTGCGTGGAGAGATGAACAGGGCCTGGTACCCTGCCTTGACGGCGCCGATGGCAAAGATTGGGTATCGAACATCGTTAGGACCAATGTAGGCCACTGTGGGAAAGGAACCGGGTTCTGGCTTTCCGGTGGTACTGACGAGCTTGTGGGCTATGCGGTTGATGGCGTTAGCAGCATCTTTGTATGTGATCTTTTTCCATCCATCCTTTGGGTGAATGGACCGCGGGACCGAAATCCATTCTCTTGTTGGTTCAAATCTCGCCCGTTCGTCGATGATGTTGGGGATAAGGCGCCGGCCAAACTGAGGTGAAGACATCGTGCGGATTTGACACAAGACAGCTATTTCCAATGATGGGATGGGTTGTGTTACTTGTAGGTGATACGGGAACAGGTGCGCTTTGTCCGCAGGAGATTCTGTCCTTTAAAGAGCGCATGTCACTCTCACTATCATCCCCATCAAGCAAACCGGTTGCATCGGAACTCAGTCCCTCGCGGCGCGAACCGGACGACAGTTCTCAGTCATTCCCAATGGAGAATTCCGCCATCATATCTGGGTCTCGATGTCTGACCGCTCGTATTGCTGGAGTCAGATGCATCATCATTATATCACTGCTCCGACACCGTCTGATCTTGTTCAGGCATCATCGGTTTTGGGGTGTTATTCAGGGCCCGATAACAGTTGCCGTAGGCTTCGAAAGAAATAATGAGGCGGGCGAGATTGTCATGAGTTTGGAGCTGTCACAATTGCTCCTCCTGTCTCGGAGGCGGTCAAGGTCGAAACTAGCATCTGCTGGCATATGGGTCCTGCCGGCGCATCAAGCGATGACGACACGCGGAACAGCCCGCTAGCCTACCCGCTTTGAGGGGAGTACGCCTGGGGGCCCAGGTGCACCGATTGTTTCATATCATTCTCGAGAAGCCGCAGCGTTCCGGATGCTGTTTACTCGGAAGCGCGGATGCAGCTGTCTCGCTTGTTCGGTTTTGGAGTGGGCCCCGAAGCTGCCGCCACCGCGAAGGTCGAGATCGGTGAGGAGTGAAAAAGGCACATTTGGTCTATCATTCAATATGGATACGCCCGAACCTCGTCTTCCCTGCTCAAGTCGAGCCCCCTATCCAATTGTTCTTGGTGCTTCTGATCCAGGTACTCCAGCAACACATCTTGATACTTGTCCTTGCCCTTGTATCTACTAACATCATCACCCCAAGATCGTACTGCGCTCGCAAGTCGCCCTGGCACATAATCTTCCTCTGCGATCTCGGTGACCGGGTGAAAGTACGTTCTGATGGTAAACACTACCCCTCCCGAGTTGGGCAATCTCCTCAGGGTTTGTCTCTCGGACCGGAAATAATGATGCTGGATCGCCCTATTCTTCTCGGCCGTAGCCCACGACACATTGGGTGCGTCCTCGAGTCCAATCGACCATGACCAACCCAGCTGGTCGTCCACCTGAAAGAAGTAATTGTTGCGAGCCACCATTTCTTGTGGCTTGACACGTCGGAAGAAGTTCATCATGCCCTTTTCCAACTTCTCCTTGTACTGTGGAACATCCCCTGACTGTCTCTTTTGTTAGTTGTGGCTCTTTCATCAACACCCATCCCGACAAGACAGCTCGAACATACAGTGTGGATTTCGCTCAACCCCATCCCGAACTTGTCCTCTAGTCGCCAGAAGCCTGGCAGCAATGTCGCTCCAGCTAGGAGATAATAATTCCCGTCCTCCCTCTCAATCATGATGGCCAGATCATCCTGAACAAGCCTGGCAGCCATCTGCATCGGATCCTCGGCCAGCCGACCTTGCTCATCGCCCTCAAAGTCAAAGTCTTCCCCGCTCCAGAGATTTTTCACCCCCTTTTCTGTCTTTTGGTACAAGGATGGATACCGAGCCGGCAGGTACTCCCGAAACTCCTGCAGCAACTCCATCGCGGCAGGGTATGCCTCGGGGTGCGTCTTGCACGACTTGTCTCCCCTGAGGGCGATGCGCTTTTGCTTCTCAGCGTGGTACTTGGGGAACTGGTTGTCGAGCTCAATCCAGTCCTCGTATTGGGCTTTGCGTAGTCCCATGGTAACGTGATAGACCGGGCCGTAACGGAAGGGTCGGTAAGGGAGAGGCTTGGTGGTTTCGATGGACCAGTCGGGATATGGCTCGGGCGTTGGAAAGCGAAAGGAGGACGGGACCCAGTGGCCCCATTGTCGTTCGGGTGACTTTTCGAGGGTGGGGGTGGATGCTCGGGGAGGGAGGCCGTCTTGTCGTCGGCGGAGGCGCCAGAGCTGGAAGAGCTTTGTCCACATTAAAAAGCTCACAAGGGTGAGAACAAAATGGATCAGAGAAGGGCCCTCGGAAAGGCGAGATGTGAGCGCATCGTAAAACCCCATGTTGGCAAAGAGGTTGCGACAATGCGGAGCACAACGGTGACACAGAACAATCCCGCCTCAACAGGCCTGCTGGGAGCTGGGCAAGCAGCAGGAGATATATCTGCCATCACATCCCTCGCTGGCTGCCTTATCACTTACACCTGCGCGCGCAACTGTTGGTGGCGTACCCCTCTCAAGCTCTTATCAGTGACGCAGCTCTTATCGGGACTTTATCTCCCCATTGGGTAAAAGTGTGCATTCAGCACCCAGCCGATAGGAATGCCAGGTATCACCAATCATTATCGATGGGGCACGCTTTATCATTGTTGTGCAAATATTGAATAAGAAGTCCCTGATCTGGACTCAGCATGACTGCGAACAACACCGTGGTGCGGAGCTGGTTCGGCATGCCAGGGTCAGACAAATCGCCAAGCTGAGAGTGACAACGACCAAGTGGAACCTCAAGATGTCTATTTGGACGACATCCCTTGATTACCCAGGTACCTATCATAAGTTTCTAATCATCCCACTTTCATATCTTCCTCTCCTCTGCACTGGGGAACTTCTTGAACATGTCCATCAACTTGTCAATCGGCGCAGCCATCAACCCTGCCACTGTCTCGTATGGCGGCCTATCAGGTGCTCCAGGGTGCGATTGTGTCGGCACAAAATGCTTTGTCCTGTCAAAACTGGCCGCCATCTTTTGGGAGTCGCCCTCCTCGATGTGCTTCTCCAACAGTGGCAAGTCATCCTGTTCCTCTTCCTTGATGTGCTGTCCCAAGGTTTCCCAGAGCGAGTCAATAGCTGGAATAAAGCTGGGGTCCGAGGCTTCCATTTGCTGAAACTCATAGAGCTTCTCCTTTACCTGTGGAGTTCTTAGCATAGATGAACGTGTATCTAGGCGAGAATAGGCGGCTTACTATCTGATGCTCGCTTCTATCCTTCTCTGCCAGCTTGAGTCCGTCAGGCACATGTTTTTCCATGGCTGGGTAGACGACGAGCTCTTCCGCGATCGAGTGTCGGGCCAACTCCCAAACGAACTGATTTTGCCAACGGACCTTCTCATCGTCCGACTTGGCAGACTTCATCTTGTTGTAGTAGGACTCTAGCTCGCGGTGGTCGTGCTTAATGCGGTCAGAGACTCTGTTTCCTGCGGCGGTGGCCATTCTGGCGGCGGAGATGAAGGATGGTCTTTGGCTGGAAGATGGAAGCAAGAACACTGCCCTGGTAGATTGTGTAGATAGAAGAGTGGTCGGTAGTCTGATGCACTGGTTGAACATGGTGAAGAAAGTATTAGCGTTGTGTTGAGATGCTGTGCAATGACGGAGTTGGGAAGACAGTCAAGTAGGTTAGGCAGGTAGGTATGCGATGGTAAGTTATTAACTGGCTTCATTGTGGTAAAAGCTATCTTTCTTATGCCTGTGCTACCTTACCCGGCGGATCATTCAATGACGCCTTGATGATGAATGATGGCGGCCATTTCTTTCATGAAGCGACGTCTAGGTGAGCCTTGATTCCCATAATTGCTGGGAACCAATCAAACAGGAATAGCAATACCGTCATAGATTGCAAATTAGCTCTCTTTGAGTGGTCAACTGAGCTCGGAAATCGTATGTGATGTGAATCAATTGTTGAGGATCTAGAAGCTGTCAACCATTGATCGCCGATGCCTTGGCGTCCTAGTCAATGACCTCATCACGCTGAGTTGCCCTCGCATACGCAATCACCGACAGCTACGTATCTACTGAGATGGAACCATAAACTTCCATACATCAACATCACGGCCCTTCGTCAATTTCCTCAAACATCCAACTCAATGCCCACCTCGGACGGCAGTCCCAAGGCAGCCTCGCCGTCCTCAGAATATCTCGCATCACGCCGGGTCCAATATCCCGCAGGCTTTGTATCTCTCCGGAAACATTGTGAGCAGTTATAGCCAGAAAATGAACAGTATCGGCGGTCCAGCGGTGAAAAGGCTCGAGTTCCGAAACCTATAGCTGACCTGGTCATCTGCTGAGAGGCTTGTGGTGAACTTCCACGTTGTCGAAATATGGGAAAGTGTTGGATGCTGTGGGAAGCGAGGGTGGATCTGATCAATCAAAACAGTTGAACTCCACCAATCAGGAGGGGGTCTGTTGCTTGCAGCGCAGGCAGCTGGTTTGAGACCTTGTATATCCCAGCTCGAGGCGTGCCATGCTGGCGTCGCTGGCACGCTGGGAGAGGGCGGCCAAACCTCCGAAACGCGCAGTTCAGGTTGGGTGGGACAGGGACGAGAGCAGAGCCGGGACCCGACGCTAAAATAAAGATAGGAAAACAGCGAGTGCCGGCGGTAGGCCTGGCATAGCGTGCAAAAATCGGCAGCGCCATCGGCGCGGGGGCCAAACTTAGCGTCGCGGGTGGCACGGAAAGATCGCGGAAGCTTGGACCACAAGACAACTTGCATCGATTTCGGCCCAGGCTCGAGTTCGGCTTCTTATTCGGGTCGGCCTGTGATTCGTCGGCCCTCTATCCGCGTATCCAAACATCACCACTTCCAACGGCCTCAGGTCGCAGACGGATAAATACCACTGGCACTGCAGGCCTTGCACTGCATGCAAACCAGGCGGGTGCTACCGCCCCATTGACCACAGGTTCTCTGTTATGGGATGATAAACGCGCACCAACGCAGTTTCCCGCAGTGCCCGCCTGCTGCCCGGCGCTCCTGCTGGTTCAGATGAGCCGGCTGGCAGGCTGGCAGGCTGGCAGTGATCGGCACGGCAAATTGCCCACCCGCAAGGAATTCCACATGGAATCTGGAAGGAGCCATGGGGGGGCAAGTGAATCGTGAGCAACCTACCTATTTATCAGCCATAGTTCCCACCTGCAGTTTACCGTCTCTCCCCCACAGTACTTGCTTCCAACAGCAAACATGGCACAGACCGAGACGCTGCTGCAGACATTGGCGGCCAAACTGCCACTTCTGCTATCCACTGCTGGGCTGCTTGTGGCTGTTTTTCTGGCCCAGGTACTCCTCAAAGGGAACCCACTCGCAAATCTCCCTGTCGCCCTGGATGATCTTCCCAGCGATGAAAAACGACGACAGGCCTTCTTGACGCGGGCCAAGGATGTTTACGCTACCGGGTACAAGAAGGTAGGATACTGCCAGTGAACGACAGGTAACATGGCACCGCAATGCTGACACACACGCCTAGTTCAAAGACAGAGTCTTCCGAATCATCACGTCGAACAAGTACCATGTCATCATTGTGCCCCCAAAGTATCTCAATGAGCTCAAGAGTCTTCCCGACGACACAGTCAGCTTTGACGGCGCCATTGAGCAGACCATGCACGCCAAATACACCAAGCTCGAAGTCGGCCACAAGCTCATTCCTCACATCGTCAAGAGCAACTTGACGCCCTCGCTGGTGCGACTAAACCCCACCATTGCCGAAGAAGTCCAAGAATCTTTCCGTCGGGAGATGCCCGAATGCGACGACTGGACTCCTGTCAACATCAACTACAAGCTTCTCCGTATCGTTGCCATGGTGTCAGGCCGTGTCTTTATCGGCCCGGAACTGAGCCGTTCAGAGGAATATGTCGATGCAGCTATCAACTACACCATTGACCTCATGCACGCTCGCCAGGCTGTCGACACCATGCGCCCATGGCTCCGCCCTTTTCTTGCAAATCATCTTCCCGAGATCAAGAAGTTGAACGAGCGCCTTGCTCAAGCCGATGCCTTCATTAGACCCATTGTCGCCCATCGCAAAAAGCTCCCCAAGGAGCAGGCCCCTGATGACATGCTGCAGTGGATGCTCGATGGCCAGTCTGAGAAGTTTGGCGGTGAATACAAGACCGAGACCCTTGCCAGAATGCAGCTGGGCATTAGCTTTGCTGCAATTCACACCACTACCATGACCACGACCAACGTGTAGGTTCTCTGGTTTGTCTGACCAAGTAAAAGTTGTTTTTCGCTGACAGCTCCATCACAGCTTTTACAACCTGGCCGCCTACCCCCAATATGTCTCTGTGCTACGTGATGAAGTCCGAGAGGTCCTCGCACAGAACAATAACACGTTCACGTCGGCTGCTCTTCAGGGCATGAAGAGGCTGGATTCTTTCATCAAGGAAACCATGCGAATCGACCCCGCCGGTTTTGCGGGGTTCCAACGTCGCGTATACAAGCCCTTTACCCTCTCCAACGGCCAAGTGATCCCCACCGACGTTATAATCGAGGTGCCGGCCCACGCCCTTGCGAAAGACCCGGACGTATTTGAAAACCCAGACCAGTTCAATCCTTGGCGGTTCTACGACATTCGACAGAAGGCCAGGGAACAGGGCGCAGTCGAGGAGGCTGCTCAGAACCAGTTCGTCAGCGTCAACCCATTGGTCTTGACGTTTGGGTACGGAAGACACGCCTGCCCAGGCCGGTTCTTCGCCGCAAACGAAATCAAAATGATTATCGCCAACACCATCTTGATGTACGATATGAAGCTGATGGACGGGCACACCCAGCGGTACCCCAATCTTGAATTTGGACTTTCGGTGAGTAGCCCATTCCGTTTCAAACAAGCACTGATACTGACCCGATGCAGTCTATTCCTGACCCCACCAAGGAGCTTCTTTTCAAGCGAATCGAGATTGCTTAGACGTGAGCAGAAGCACACACCCAAAGCCGGTGTTTTGGGGAAGCATCAGCAGCTATTAGGTAGTAGAAACAAATTAACCGATGCAAGAATCACTCCACAGTTACTTTGGGTAATGAAATTTTCAGTCGATGGCCTCCAGATCCAGGGGCCAGAGTACTGGGAGCCAATATTTTGAACACATGACTATGAGCCTTGCCATATCTAGCCCATCAAGTCGTCTATGGTGAAATTGTGGCCCCCTGGGCCAAAATTATGAGTTCGAACCAGAACTGTCTAGTTTGTGTGGCGTATTACCACATCAAAAAAGGTCGGCTTGGCCATGCCATGTAGATGCGTATGGACTACCAAGCTGTCTTGCGGCCCATGTCACACGTCAACTCCAGCCCTTGTAACACCCCAATCCTCCCTGGGTAAATGCCAATGAACGCCATTCTATAGATGCTGCGAGGCACTGTCAGATGCTATACCTGGAGGGGGTCCGTACTCTACCCGATTGCTTCTTCCACTCACTTTGTAATGTTGACCATTCTTCCAAGACACTTTTTAGCCTTTATCTGCCTAATGCCCCCTGCAAAGGCAAACATGTTGCAGGTTTCTAAGCAACCCGTCTTTCCAGAGCAGACGGGCCACGGCTCTCTGCTGGCTCCGTGTTCTGCACAGGATATATGTCTTGGCTGCCTTCTTGTCTTGTAGCTCTCTCTGTTTGTGGACCCTTCAAATTTTTGCCACTTTTTCCGTCTTGTCACATTGTCTACCTGTGAAAACATATCTTCCGTAATGTTTTCAAACACTGATAGACATCTAAACCTTACGCACGTTGGGCATGACCCGAAAGATACAAAGTGCAGGTCTTTCATTTTATACTGGCTTCAATAAGGTAGCTTACCCAGTACCCAAACCTCTCGCTTCTCATCCTTGGGGTTCTCTAAACAGCTGCGTAACCGTACGTCTAGTCTCCCACACGCAAAGCAGAGATACATGAATCGTAGGTTTCCAGGGCCCAACCCAACCACAAGATCAGACTCGACGAGACGCGGGGTATGATTTGATCCTGTTCATCTTATCCGAACCCTCAAGATTGCTTCTGCCCCAAGGGTGCTGTTCCGCTCCCAACTGAACTCCATCTTTTTGGCTACCTGCAAAGGCTCTCTGTACCTATCTCGATGCCTTGCTTCTCGTTGCGCAAGTATATATGTGCAGCTCCTCCTGAGTCGCGGTGGCCGGCATCGTAGCTATTTCCCTTTGACATCTAGACGCTGAGAGGCTGATCAGCTTCATGGCGGCAACGTCGGTCTCGTCTCCTGGTTGCTGCTTCGGGGCTTGCGCAAAACATCGCTGTCCGATATCTCGAGCAAGCCCTTTCGGTTGGACTTGATACCGTCGGCTATTCTAACACACTCATAAAAGAGAATTCCGACACGAAACAAGCCCCCTTCAGCTTGGTTCAGTGAGTCACCAACCTGTCAAGATCGCTGAAACAATGCCCAGTGTTGTTCCCATGGGCCGAGTCGCTACCAGTAAGGCGTCTCCCTATTCCCATCTAAAGAAGCTTTGATACCGAATTGCCCAGACTGTGTTGCCCAATCGTGCAGCAGGTTAAGCAGATCGGAATCCCTTCGAAAGCTTGCGTGGTTTTTTTCTGTCATCTCGATCGCCAAGTTCACCCTCGATGTGGAAGCCAATGATCTTGTGATGCTTGATAAGCCTTGGCACCATGCCACCCATGCATCTTCATTCAAATGATCAACTTCCAAGCATCGCAGCCAAGCCTTGCGACAGGAGACTTTTGTTTGCATCATTGAGATTCCCGATAGCAAACACGCCCAACAGCTTCTAGAAAAGAAAAAGAAAAACAAGGATATCACGTCGTTGGGCTTTAACACCGAGACGGAAAAGAGTACCGATCGCCTGACAAGCCAAAAACAGGGGAACTGGAAGCAACCGAATCCAAAAGCTCCTGTGCTGGTACTCTTGGCCCCCAAGCCTTGGAACTCTTGGGAGATGGAACAACCAAGAAGCTGATACTCCTCCCAGAACCACTTTGCCAATCCTGCCAAGAGGCGACAAAAAATTCTCCTCATGATAACATCAGACCTGAACCTTGAGCTGGGATTCTTTTGCGGCCAAGAAGGAGCAAAAATGGGCATCTGTTGCTTAAAAAAGACACGCATCGCGATGATCCGAGAATCCAGTGCTCAAAATGATCCAGAACCAGACAATTGCACCCGTGAAGATGGCAGAATTGTTTGACAGCCCTGTGGAAAGGCCGAAGATCCGGCATTGTTTTGCCGAGAAAAGTGGACCCAGGTTGAAATAGGGGCCCCCTTGCTGGCCACTGTGTCCCCCCACGCAACTGTAAACAAACTGGCACTACTATGAAAGTCTCGTGAGCGCTACTCCAGCTACTAGTTCATCATGTGCAGTTGCCAGCAACCTCTTACCACTTCGCTCGCGTGCTGCCGCGCTCTAATCAGCAGAGGCTCTCTTGATTTCGACAGCCCAAAGAACAACATCCAACGACAGGATCACCAACAGCCAAGACACTCGGCACAGAAATCTGGATGTTGCAGTTCTCCAGCCAAGCCAGCCAAGTGTAGCCAAGCAGAGGCCGAGACTTGGTGAGACGACTGCACACCAATGGGTTCTTGATACCAAGACTGATCAGACACGAATCCATCTTCTTATCTCGCCTTCTTTCCCCCCAGGTGAGGGCTCTTTGCCCTCGCTGGGGCTGTCACTCTTTTGGTCATTGTCGTTCTCAGATACCACGGGATTACTCCAGGGACGCGAAGGAAACGATGGTTCCCACGGACCAACTTCATTTTGCGGCAGGCCGATGTTTTACTCCCAGGAAGACATACCAGAACCAAGGCTCTTGGCCTACGCATCAAGACCCTTCCTCAAGGGGAAATGGGTATGCGAGGAGCCCCCGCGACCCGCACAAAATGCCGCCGAGTGTCTCCCCATTTCTCGCCGGTAATGGAGTGATTTTCCATTTCTCCCTTCTTTCATTCTTTGAACAAGTGTTGGAGGATATCCCGGGCAAATTGTGAAGCGCAAGTGGGATGATGACACAGCTGGCCTGCGTCTGGGATAGCAAGCTTAACGGTTGCTAGTCGATCCATTTGCGCTATTTCGCTTCCTGCTTGGGTGCCTTTTTTCATAATCTCTTATTTTATCTCTTGGTCCTCCTTCCCCTTCCCTCGCCCTCTTTCCTCTCCTCAAGCATCAACAGTATCAACAACTCGAACTTGCTGGCCAAGCAACGCGACTTCAACATACACCCCCCTCCCCTCCCATCAAGGCTTCGGTGCCGCCTAGGCATCCCGTCTTGCTCATCATGCCTGTCCTAAACGTCAGCGAGCTCAATATTGTATTGACAATTATTGGTGCTTTCATCTTGGGATTCGGCGTCATCTCGGTCCTCATCAAGAACCGATGGCTTCTCGGCGAAGCTCGTAGGTTTCCCCCAACTACACCAAAAGAACCATGATGACTGACATCACTCAGTCCCTGCTATGACCCTTGGTATCATTCTTGGTCCACTAGCGGCCAAATTTCTAGACTCTTCGCGATGGGGCTCAGCCGAACCAGGCCAAGTATCTGATATCACGCTGGTTTGTCTTGCCCTGCATCTCATCACCACTCGTGCCTATCACTAACACTGTGATTCAAGGGCATTACACGAGTGGTTATCGGCGTCCAGCTTGTCATTGCTGGTTTTCAACTGCCGGCCAAGTACCAAAAGCTTCGGTGGAAGGAGATGCTCATGCTCATGCTTCCCGTCATGACAATCATGTGGCTGTGCTCGACTCTCTGCATGATGGCCACCATCCCCAAGGTGACCCTGCTGGCGACCTTGGTTATGGCTGCTTGCATCACCTGTACCGATCCCGTTTTGTCACAAGCCGTTGCCAAGGGCCCCTTTTCCGACAAGTTTGTCGCCAGAGACCTCAGAGAAATCATCTCTTCGGAAGCCGGCGCTAACGATGGCTTTGGTTTCCCGTTTTTGTTGCTGGCGACCTATCTCATGCGGGCCCAGACCCCCGAGGCATCGACACTCGTCGCTCGGGCCGGAGAGGAAGTGGTGAGACATGGAGGAGGAGTAGGCCAGGCGATTGGCAAATGGTTCCTCGAAACATGGCTCTATTTTGTGCTCATGTCGATTGCTATCGGTGTTGTGGTTGGATATGCTGCTGGGAAGGGGCTGAAGTTTGCCTTGCAACGCAAGTGGGTAGACTCTGAGAGTTATGTGCTCTACCCCACTGCGCTCGGTGTAAGTCGTTGGAGTCGTCCGGTTTTGAACTGACCCGTGAGCTAATCAATCTCAGCTGTTCTTGCTTGGTGTCTGTGGCATGATCGGGGGTGACGATTTGCTGGCTTGCTTCACCGCTGGCAGTGTCCTAAACTGGGATGGTGAATACATGCGTGAGACATTGGAACGACACGATGAGGTAAACTCATCCGTTGATGTCCTCCTCAACTTTGGAGGCTTCATGTACCTCGGCACCGTGATCCCATGGAGCGAGTTCCATCAGCCAGACACGACCGGCATCACAGTTCCCCGCCTTATCGCCCTCGGGTTCCTCATCCTTGCCTTCCGCCGCATCCCTGCTATTTTTATCATGTACAAGTTCATGCCGAACGTCATCAAGAACTGGAAGGAGGCCTTGTTTATGGGATACTTTGGCCCCATTGGCATCGGAGCTGCCTTTTACGTCGAACACACCAGGCATCTTTATCCGAAACTCGCCGACGCCGATGAAGAGATGGGCAATTTGTTGAGGGCTATCGGGCCAACGGTGTATTTCCTCGTCTTCTTTTCCATCGTCATTCACGGTCTTTCCATCCCCGCCTTGAACGCAATTTATGGCTGGTACGGTATCCAGCCAATCCAGGACGATGCCATGCTTTTCGAGCGCAAGTCTATCCGCGTCCCGACCCCCGTCAACGCCGAGGTCGGTGACGATCACACGTTTATCGCCTACAACCGCTTCTCACGCCCCGTTTTCGATGATGCCGAGTTGCCGACATTCGACCGCACCATTTCCATGGGTCGCAGGTCGATGAGCCGCGTTTCGATGGGCCGCCGATCCATGAGCAGAATCTCGTTGAGCCAATACCCTACCATCAGCAGGGCCCCCACCATCAGCAGAGTGCCTAGCCAGAACCGTGACCGTGACCGGGAAGAGAAAGACGATCCGGCCGATTCACCTGGCACCTCTAGCTTTTCCAGCTCAGCGGAAACCAAGGCGCCCGAGGTTGAGATCCCGTTGACCCCCGCTCCCCAACCTGCACAGACAATAGAGACGCCTGGGTTGGGACGTCCAACAACTATAAAGTACGCGGTATAGAGCGTGTGCTTTTTTGCTGGTTTTCCTTCTCTGTTAGACTGTAGATAGTGTCTGGATTAATTAGACGCGGGTTGTACATACTACTTAATATACTGCGGCAGGCCGTCAGTGCGCTGCAACATTTCATCACGATAGTTTTCACATCAAACCAGTGGTTTGGGATAGATTCTCATCTATTAATGACGGAGAACTACGGTGCTATTCCAAGGTGTCGCCAGCAAAACTCGCTCTCTTGCCGCGGTTCTACCTCTGTGTCTATCCCAACCTCTATCCCGTCCCCTCTAGGTACATCCTAGTCGTACACGATCCGCCCGGTCCAAAAAGAAAATCAAAAAGCCACCAAAGATCCTCTCGGCAACTATCCAAAAGAGCGACAAGAGCTTGTCATTAACCACCAAGCCAGAAATCATGAAATCAGAAAATCAATCCCAAAGAATCATCCCTCAAAGAATCATGCCAAACATCCCAAAAGATCATGTCGCTATCCCGCCCAACGTGTCGAACAAGCACTTAGACTCTGTTCTTGGCCTTAGCCGTGGCGGCGGCGGCAGCGGTGCTGCTGGACTGGAGTCCTGGAATGTTGATCTGGCGCTTGTTCTTAGCCTTGGCAGTGGCGGCGGCGGCGGTGGTGCTGCTGGACTGGAGTCCAGGAATGTTGATCTGACGCTTGTTCTTAGCCTTGGCGTTGGAGTCGGAGTCGGCAGCGGCTGTCGCGGAGGCGCCGGCCGAGACGACAACAACACCAGAAGGCAGGGTGACGCCGCTGGGGATGCTAACACCGGAGGGGAGCGAGATGGTGACGGCCGAGACGGTGGTGAAGATGGCGGTCATGGCGACAAAGAACTTCATTTTGACGGTTGGGTTGGTTGTTGGTTGATTGAACGGTTGGGTGATGTGTTTATTGAGATGTGAAGATTTAGGTAGGGGGGGGCGGGGTTATGTGTCTTTTTTGTTTTTGTTTTTGTGCGTAAACTTTTCTCAAAGCGAGCGTGGGTGAGATTAGTGTAAAGGGAGTATTAGTGATGAATGTGAGTGCTGGGTGATGAGAAAAGAAAATGCTGTTCGGGTGTTGGGTGAGGTCGAGTTATATAGAGGAGCTTTCTCTGGTTCAAGCAGATGTCCTGTCCACGATTAGAACGAACACGCCAAACCAACTCTAACCGGCAGCGTGGCTTCGAAGTATTGGGCTTCTAGCACATGCCGCCGAACGTTGCATTAGACAAGCGGGATCAAACTCCTGCGCCGCTACCACCGATGCGTGGTCTGTTTACTTAGTTCTGCATCGGCCGGTTCCAACATGGCGGGTCAACGAAACCGCCATGAACGGGTCTATACGCTAGAGGCGAACCACTTTCTAAGTGTGTCTCACGAGTCGGATGGTCAGAATCATCAGCATGCTCGGGCTATCGTGGCAAGGGACTGCATCGTCGGTCTGTCCGGCCCCTGAGTAAAAGAACCACGTGCGGAATCACATGCGAAGTCGAGAACAATCATGGTATCAATTTCAAGCGTGTCGTGAACACAACACAAATCACAAACCGAGGAATAGATTCTTGAACTGAAACGTTGGATATCCCCCCTTTTGGCTCTCCCCTCAAGCACCCCTTGCCTTGGCCGTCACGTAAAAGTCGATCGGCCGCACGTTGAACCACCCATCCTGCTTCATCACATACTGCTCGTCCACCGCCTGAAAATCAACTTCTTTGATCAGCTTGGCCGTCACCACCATTAGAAACTCCCAAGCCCAGTGTTTGCCGATACATTCTCGTTTGCCATTTCCGAACCACTTCTTGACACCGGCCGGCAGCTTGGTGAAGTTGTCGCCCACCATTCTCTCTGGCTTGAACTTGAGAGGTTCCTCAAACACGGCTGGATCTCTGTTGACTCCAGCCAGAACAACGATCATGGCCTGGTTGTGCGCAATCTGGTACTTGCCGCCTTGAAGCAGAATGGGCGACTTGCTGCCATTCTTGGACGGAATTGGCTCGATGTTGAAGCCCGGAGCCGCGCAGCTCAACCTCAGCGTCTCCCTCACAATCCCCTGGATGTATTTTAACTGGGCGATATGGTCTTGCCTCAGCGCACCGTCTCCAGCCACGCGGTCCAACTCCTCTCTGGCCTCGGCCACCACTTCTGGATTCTGCAGCAGAAACAGGATGGTCGCCGTGACTGAACAAGGGGCCGTTGAACTGCCGATCGGCATGCTGACAATCTCATCAATCACCTGGCTGTCTGTCAACTTCTTGCCTGTTTCCGGATCCGTGGCGTTCATCAACGCCCAAAGCAAATCCTTGCGTCCGGTAGAGTGTTCGGCCCGGTATTGGATGAGCTCTGCGGCAAAGCCTCTCATCGTCTTGGTCGCCTCCTTCCACTTGCCGTTGTATAGCAGCCAGTTGAGGAGCTTCGGCCTGTTGGGTCGCCTCATTGCTTCTGAGGTAGCATCCTCCATAGCCTGGATCATGGGATGCTCCTCTCCTTCCTTCATTTTGATGGCTCCCAGCTTCTTGCCAAACAGTGTCAACATTGTCGCCTCCAAGTTCAGGTTGTTGAGGTCTTTGAGAGGTTGGAACTTGGTCCCAGGCTCGAGACCCTTGGTCCACTTGGCGATCAACTCGTCGGTGCACAGCAAGAGCTCGTCGAAATGGTCAGCGACTGATTCCGTGCTCAGGTGTGGCGCGATGATGCGGTGAGCGATACCCCAGGATTCCTCGTGGTCGTATGCGGTAAACAGCGCATCGTGTACGGCGTATCGGATCTCGACGATGGGCCCGCCAACGAATTTGCGGAACCGAGTCTCGTCGCAAATCTCTTCTGCTAGAGCAGCGCTGGCGACAAAGACAATTTCATGCCCTAAGACCTTGATCTTGAAGATCTCGCCATACTTTTCAGCCAGCGTGCGCAAAGACCACCAGGTGTTGCTCGGGTTGACGTCCATGATGTTGCCGAGCAGGGGAAGGCCTGGAGGGCCAGGGATGGTGAGTGGGGAGGACATTGTGTAAGCAGTGTCTGCAGTTAATCAATGTAGAATTGAGGGAATGGCGATAGGAGAGGGGGGAGATGTTCTCTTTAAAGGCGTCCAGGAATGAGGTTTTGCGTCATGTCGGTCAAGGGAAAAGACGTGGCTGGCAGGGTGAGACAGCATCTCTCAAGTCCCACCATGAGCACCGTCCGCCATTCCGGTCATGGGGATCATTTGGTGAGTCCAATGAGATTTGCTGTGTGGTGTAAGCCATGTGGGTGCAGCGACCTTTTGGGTGCGCCACTGAGCAAGAGGGAGCTGAGACATGCATGGATTTCTGGCCCTGGCCAGTGTAGTTAGAGCGGCTTGTCTCGCGGGCGGGTCGTGATCGGCGCTCATCCGACCAATTGCTGGCACATCATTTGTCAATCTCGAGGCGGTTGTCGCGGGATCCTACTATCGATCTACGAAGCTTATTGGCACCTTTCCCAGAGCAGTTTACTGCGTGCGTTGTCACTCTCTTGAGCACAGCTCAGGTTCTGGATAACGTAACAGAAGATGTCGGATATTGTATTTAATTTAATCTCCAAGCCGTAACATCTTCAGCCGTGAAACACTTCCAACGTGGTGTCACAGGGTGCAAAGTCTCACGGTGAAAAGAATTGCATAGTTAATGACACAATAAGACTTAGCGAATAGTTTGGATAGGTTCCGCATGCAACTTGTACTCGGCAGCAATAAGCCCCTGTCACGAAGTATCTTCGATCGATACATTCGTACTTCTAGTTATGGGTGCTGTCAGCTGCGGCATGAGCCTGCTCGGAGGTCAAAGAGGTCAAGGCAGTTACGGTACCTTCTTATTCCTCTGTCATAATGGCCATATCTGGAGTAATGAGGCATGATAGAAGTTTGGAATGAAACTGTCTGCCAGGACCTCACTTGCATCTAGCAATCACAATGGAATTGTTATGAACCTACTTTGGGATTCTCGAGGTTCAATGTTTATGGCTTTTCCCCTGGAGTACTCCTTATCGATAAGATTGGATCGCTGTGATGGTTAGTTAGCCCTGAGGTTGGCAGAGGAAGGTATGTTGGATTTTATTTGTTCACGTTCCTAGTAGCCTGGGTCTTACACAGTCGCATGTGCACTAGGTAGCTAAGAAGGTCTCAAAAGTAAACGCCAGAGTGCATGTGAGGATGGTGAGCACTGCTGGCGACGAGGGAGAGATGATGGACGCCACCTTCATCCACTATATGAATATAGAGCATTTCCTTGTGGTCTTTGTCACAACTAGTTTCCTTTACACGACAACTCAAGCTTATGCCAGAGACAAGAGCCTGGTTCAGACGCTCCGCATAGACAGGACGGGGCAAAGAGATAGAAACGAGATGAGTACACCCTACAAAATTCGTGCTGAACATACCTTATCTGGCTTGATTACGAACAGGGATGGTGTTCAGGCGATGGGGCAGGTTCCTCGGGCATAAATCCTGGTGTGAGGGCGCATATATCCAAGTAGGTAGCCACAAGTTCCTCTCAAAATCGCCGGCTCTCTCTAACGTTGGGTGGATAGTGGCCCGTAACCCGTCCCCGATGTGTCTAGCATCAGAGCAGAGTTGTTGACATTGCCCCTGAGCCCCTTTTGACACCGGCATTGACACGATGTCAGCAGAGTAGATACTTAGCCACTGCTGGACCTGGGCATTCACGTGATGTTATGATTTATAGCTTAAACACGTCGCGGGTGGAGGAGCCAAAAATTAGCGGGTTGAGCTCATGGGTTCCTGATTCCATTCCAACAAAAAAAGTGATGATGTGGTCATGCTTGGTGCGTTCTATTCGATCGAGGTGAAACCTTGTCACCACCCCGCATGTTCTCAACGGATCAAATTCTGAAAGAAAAACAAAACGGTAGGGAGCGTTGAGGGTTTCCCCACCGATGGATTGGCGCTAATCGAACATCGGTTCACGCCGGGTGAGGGGATGAAGGGACCCACGATGTCCAAGACATTCTGACGGAAGCTGAGATCGAAGCTTAGCGCGCGAACGGATGGGGCTCGTGCGTGACATGATTTTTAACAATTAAGAATCACCAAGCATGACTCGTATTGGACTGAGGAGGAAGCAAGGGAGGGAAGAGAACGACAAGCGATATGCCTGGCATCAGACAATGCCAAATGAGGGTGTGGGGGATCTGATAAATGACAAGTCGTCGACCCTCCAAGCGAATGACAGGCGTCTGCGCTGGGCCGAGTTCGAACCTTTTTGTGTTTTTGTGCAGGAGATAGGGCGGCATTTGCAGAGTATTGAAAGAAAAAGAAGAAAGAGAAACCGACATGACATGTCCCAAGATAAGATGCTGAGAGGATGCAAGTGAGTACATATGGTCGCCGACTACCACCCAAAATGAATATGCATGTCTCACAAAACCAAGTTCTGGCCACCATTCACATCTCCCCCAGATGCATTGTGGCTTGGCGAGTTCCGATGCATTTCGGTGGTGGATAGCTCGGATTGGTGCGGTCTCATCCACACATCCTGGCATGCATGCCCGTGCAGCAGGGCTGGCCCCTCTCTGTTGCAATTGGTGACGGCACTCGGAATCCACAAGCCCACGATCCTGCTCGTTCTTTTTCTCCATCTCAGCCTGGACCCGCGGTTGTCTGTTTCATGGCATGCTTGGCAGATGGCGAGTCTGTGCAGAGAAGCTATGTATGTACATAGGAGTGATAGCTCCTGATCTCCTGGTTGACCCGACCCATTGGGACCACCTCTCTTCCATCCTGCGGGCGCCCGGGTCCGTTGTCCTTGTTGATCACTCAAAGCCAGCCAGTTCCTCAACTCCAATGTCGACCTAATCTCAAGTCGCGCAGCTGCTATGTCGCCTGCCATGGACTCGGCAGCCTACGATGCTGGCTTGGCTCAGTACATCGGCCACCCGGTGCCGTATCAGTTTGATCCCGCCCTCCTCACGCTCAGCTATGGTGTCAGTCTCGTCGGCGCCGCCTCGACCCTCGAGCTCATCAACCGACGGACCTCGAGAAAGGGGTACTACAACAAGTACGGGGTCCCGTCGCCAGACCGTCGCGCCTGTGATTGCTGACGGAAACACAGTCTGTTGCTGCTAGCCGCCTCGGTGACCATGGGTGGCGTTTCCATCTGGTGCATGGTATATTATCTTCTGAGCGCCATTTCGATCAAGTCTTTTTTACTTACGTTGTGGTAGCATTACATTGGCAATCGAGCAACAAGTCTGCTCAACGGGCAGCCCGAGCTTCAGGTTGTCTATTCGGTCCGCGTTACGGTAGCCTCCTTTTTCGTACCCATCCTCGTCTTGTGCGCCGCCTTCTTTGTCGTGACCAGCACCCGAAATGCCAGTGGCGTCAACTGGTGGCGCATCGGGGTATCTGGCATGTTATCAGGGGGAGCCATTTGCGGCATGCACTACCTCGGCAACGCCTCCATCAGCAACTATCACTGCAGCTACCGCCCTGCCAACGTGGTTGGGTCTGCCCTCATTGCTGTTGCGGCCAGCACCGTTGCGCTCGCGCTGTTTTTTGTGTTTAGGGCATCTTGGACCAATTCCTGGTGGAAGAGAACTGGATGTGCCATCGTCTTGGCTGGCGCCGTCTCGGGCATGCATTGGTGCGGTGCTGTTGGTACCACATACCGACTGATGCACCTCCACTCGAGCAGTGAGATGGATACGAGAAATGTCACGGTTATTGTGATTTCATGTCTGGTGAGTGAGGAAAAGGTACAAGTAACCCTGCATTACTGACGACGAACAGTCGGTTGCTGCCTGTGCTGTCATGGCAGGGACGGCCATCTACTCAGCGCGAGTGCGCCAAAGCTACGCCAGCAAGGCCCAAAGAATCACTCTCGCCGCTGCTGTGTTCGATCATCAAGGCCGAATCCTCGTTTCCCCTGATGGAGCTCTGCCCAGTGAGGAGATTACCAGCAAGTTTCTCCAAAAGGTGTGTCTCTGCTGTCCGACTGTTGATCTGAGCGCCCTCGCTGACCGGGCGTGGTAGACCCAAAACGACGTCTTCTCTACCGCACACCCCCTTTTCCACTGGGTCTTCCAAGCGTCGAGGAATTGGTCTAGCGTGACTGTGCTGCTGGGAAAGATGAGAAACCACCTGGCCGAGCTTCCGCATCGTGGTCGCAATGTGCGAACAGGCATCTCTCTGGTCGATGACGATGGCCATGTGATTGACAACTACGACATGATCTTCCGCGAGTTGTTCTGCTTGGCTGCCGCCGGGCTTGCTGACAAGATGAACGAGAACTTGACAGACGCTGGTATTCTCTGGGACGAGATCTTGTCGACCGGTGGCCAACCGGATGCTGTGTCACTTCGCTCAAACTCGACGGGCAAGACACAGGGACCGGTCCCTATCACGTCACGAGATGCCGACATGGCTGAGAAGGGAGTTACGATTCACCGCCACAACCACGGCTCGCTCATGTGCTTGGTACGTGCTGTCGACAACCCTCGAGTCATGGACCGGCTCGAGGCCTCTGGGTATTGCTTCGCCGACCCTCATCAAGTTGCCCACATCATCGGCGCCAAGATGCAGATTCGAACCGCACATCTGGAACAGAAGCTGGCGAACATGAAGGATTATGCTCACGGCACAATGCTTGATCCCGGCGTCCATGTTGGCTTGTTTGCTGTTCGCACGCAAGTCGACAGCCACCACGGCCACGGTTTCGATCTTCTTGTGCAAAAACAGGCTCGAAATCTGCTTCCTAGCGTGGAAATGCCGCTCGACCGCCTTGAGCCGTCTCATTTGGAATTCCTGCGCCAGCTCCACGGCCATTCGGTCCAAGCTATCCTCCAACGGCTGCGGCGCGTCCAAGACATTGCACCACGCAACGCCGCTTTCGCCGCTCTTCTCAGCGACGCTGTTCGGGATCTGCGTAGTGCCACCAACGACAAGATTTTGGACGATGCCAAACTCATTTCTCGGG
Organism: Podospora pseudoanserina; assembly: GCF_035222485.1. NCBI lineage: Eukaryota > Fungi > Ascomycota > Sordariomycetes > Sordariales > Podosporaceae > Podospora > Podospora pseudoanserina. The sequence continues at coordinate 2,800,758 of NC_085924.1, forward strand.
TGGTCCAAGTACCTTGCCGATCGCCAGCGGGCTCCATGGCCACGAGGTTGGCGACATGCACGATGATCACCTTTAGCATCATGATCCCGATCCACATTAAGGTCAAAGTTCCAGACCATGCGTTTGTCCCCTTGTACTTTTTCAAAACCCTGCAGCTCGTGTACGCCAACTCGCCACACGCGGCCGCCTTTGCCCGGAATGTGCACCGGGAGCTGAGCCCCGTCTTGAACTCTGCCTCGACCTCCCCCCCGAAGTCCCTCTCCTCCCAGCTACCCTTCACGATGTTCTCTCGCTTCAGGCGCCACAGAAGACCGTCGTTGGAGACGCGACAAGTGCGAGCCAGCAAGCTCGTTTCTTCCAGCCGGGAATGCATGGCCCCTGCTACTCCCTCCAACAACCCGAGCGTTGTGTCGTTGGGTTTGTACCGCGGCGCATCGTCCACCAACGGACAAGACCCGGATACAGATCAGCTCTCAGACTCGACACTTGCCCCGGAAAGACCTCAGCATCGTCACCGCCCGACGTACGACCAGCAGCGAGCCACCGGTCCAAAACTAAATGTTCAGCCCAACAACGGGAAGCAACACAAGCACAACAAGTCGTTTGGTGGAATGGGCATCATGATTTCGCAGGAGGTGACTGTCGATGTAGATGCTACCACCACCGCTGTCGGACCCAAATCGCCCGCTGTGGCTCTTGCCGCCAAAGAGGTCGAAATGGTCGATGAGGCCAAGAGGATCCATGAAGCCGATGAGAATCCTAGCCCGGCATCACCACAAATTCCTGGGAGAAAGAATGGAACCTTTGTTCAGGAAATCGAGTTGGAGAACGTGACGAGCGTCTTGAACTTGAACGGAGGTACAGGCTTCTCCACCACCAGGGTGGAGGTGAAGAAGGATGGAGACGCAGCCGAAACGCAGACCTTTGTGGATGAGTTGTTTTCCGGCTGTTTAGCCCTGGCAAAGTATTGAGCGGCTGGTCATGACCAAAAGGTGACGGTGTAGGATTATGATACCCCTCTTGTGCGTATGTTTTCATCGGTTCATGGTTGTGTTTTGGCGAGCATGCAGAAAGTGCTGCCCTGTACATGTCAATGATGGAATATGCGGAACCATGTAATAGTATATAGTAATGAATATTGCTTGAAATCACACTTTGTTGATGAGCAGTGAGGCAACACCACTTGAAGCGAGCAAAAAGGTTGATTACATTACTGATGCGAAGAAAAAGGGATATTATAAAAGCCTATATCCACTGTCCACTCTCACCCCTCGTTCCGGTCAGCGTGTTCATCATAGCCGGGGCAGTGTAGCCCGCAATGCCATTGTTCATGGTAGCATCCATATCATTGAGATGAGGTTGTTGGTAGCCAAACTGCAGCTGGGCGGGATCAATGTGTATTGTTCCGTGGACATTGGGGTCCGCACCACCCGGAAAGAAGCCGGAGGCAGGATCGTTGGCGGCGATGTTGCTCAGGGTAGCAGGGAAGTAGACGAATCCAGGGGTTTTGTCCACCGAGGATGTAGATGTTGGGAATGGCAGGCTTGTGGCATAGTTTGCATCAAAGCCACCCCATCTGCTTTCGGGTTGTACACAGTCGATGGGCGCATTTGGCTGCAACCGCTGTTGTGAAGGAGGACATGTAGCGCCAAGTTGAGATCGAACACGAAGTGTGGGCGGCTTTGGCTCTTTGATACTGGCAAAACCTGAAGACAGTGATCGATCTTGTTGCCCTCGCCGTGTCGTCTCCAAAGCCACGGAAGGGTATCTTGCGGAAGTCCTTGGTGTCGCTGTCTCAGAAGAATCAAGCCCAATGCCAGAGTCACGGTCATGTACGTTACTCCAAAGCACACGTGCCATCGATCTCGAAATGCGGTTGTTGGTTCGGCTTCCTTGCCTATTGACGTAGTCCATCTTCAAGCCAATGTGAGTAAGATCGTGAACAGCCGATTCAAACAAGGACTTGATGATGACGCAAAGACTCTCAAACTGCTCCTCGTCAGGAACATAGGACTGGACGACAGGCTTGAGGTACTCGAGCTTTTGAACAAAGGCGGGCTCCAGTTCATGGTGTTCGAGAACTGGAACAAAGTGGAACGGTTCAATCTTGTTGTCGGGGTCTTCAGGGAAGGCAAGCTGCCAGAGATGTTTCCACTGATCTTCATCTGATGGACCACAATCTCGGCCCCTGAACCTGATCCGGGAGGCTGTCTCGCTATTGATTCCGTCCTCTGGGTCTGAGCGCTTATAGTTGCAGGGTTCTCGTTCGCAGTGCAGCTCAAGCGCATTTCGAGAGGGAAAACCCTTTTTGCATCGCTGGCATGTCACAATCTCCGAGTCAGCCATGTGTTTGTTGAGAATGTGTTTCCTGGGCCAGTTTTAGTAATACTCCAGGTTGGTATTTCGGGGGGTCAGGGGTGCAGGGGCTCTGTGGTTAGTTACCTGAGGTCGGAAAATTTGGTGAACATGGTCATGGCGCACGAGGTATGGTCCCTGACATTAAACCGAGAAGGATTGCGGGCACGGAAGATACACCGTAGCTTTGAGGCAGTCGAATTGCGCTCCTCTCCAGAGTCCCTTGGGTCTCCCATGATGCTTCCAGACTCCTCTTCGTCATCCTGGTCATTTTCCTCGTCGCTCAGTTTTCTCTTTTTGTTCGCTTTTGGTTTTTCCTTCCCCTTTCCTGTGGACTTGTCGATTTGAGATGATGATGGGCGTTGCGGCAGAGTACCAGCTGCTCTGGACGAGGGAATGTCCGTCTCAACTGGGGCTTGCAAGAAATCTTCAAATGAGTCTACAATCGCCGCAATCTGTTCTGCATACGCATATGTAATGCCCTTACATGCCTCGAGAATCTCGCGAGGGACGTCACTGCTGTTGATCCCGCGAAGTGTTGGTAGACTGAAACTCAGAATATGATCTGCCTCCTCCACCGTGACGGCATCATTGTCGGGTCCAGCAGTGACCTCACTGTGATAATCAACGTCATTCATGTCCTGCTCAAGTTCCGTGGGTTCTGCCGGCAACATCAAAGAGACTGCTCCCATCCCTTCCTGAATCTCTTTGACTGATGCATCTTGGCCATCCTTTTGGCCAATGCAAATATGGTCCCATTCATTAGACTCGTCGGACTCGCAACCAGGTGACGATGGAGTGGATATGGGGCTGCTGGGGCGCTCTGGTGAGAAGTGAAAGCCAGATAATCGTGATAGTGACCTTGGAGTAGCGGGTGGTGACTTTCCCCGAGAAGAAACCTCGTACGTAAAAGAATTGTCTTCAAGAACAACAGCAGAGTCGATTGAGGTGGATTGACGATGTTGCATGGCTGCTGAATCAGGCGTAGGGGACGGAGTAGGTGGAAGGCGGCCCATCTTCTTCAGGTTCCAAGGCACCCAGGCGTCTACTGTGGCATGACGTTGATAATGGACGGCAGTTCCCTCTTTCGGCGCATCCTCGTTGTCGAACTCCATTTCAATTGTAGGTGCTACAGGCCCGGAGCAGCGGTGAGTTGGACAAACGAATGGAAAATGACTGTGGCATGCACGGCATCATGCAGAATGTCAGGTAGTGGGACAAATCTCTGGGACAAGATTGGCAGAAAGTGTGGGAATGACAATTTTTTTGCATGGAAATCCCGAGAAACGAGGTCTCCCGCGATGCTGGAGTCTGCCTGTAGCAAGGCACCCAGGGCAGGGTGCCTCTTTGGGATGAACGGGTGATGATTGGCTCATGACAAGAATCACCAAACATATTTGATCTCGAAGATCTCTGATTGGACTGTGCCGTTGGACACTCTCTCCATGTGCATCTTGGCAGATGTGCCCCTGCATTAGGCAGAAGATCTGGTTAGTGATTGTGCCACACCTCTTTGGAGACGACGTTCTCTGGTGGAGGGTGGTAATCAACCAAAATACGCGAATAGGATATGTGATAGTAAGTGAGGCTGCGACCGGGGTGAAGCGATATTGGCTCCTATTGGCTTGAGACTTTGAGGTACTACGTCCCAGGATTTGTTGACAGTATCTCATGACGGCAAGCACAAGGGAGCTGGAGATTTTGGAGATGCAGGCTGGTTGGGAATTCCCATTGAGACAGGGAGTCTCAACTTCCAAAATTCCAGAGAAACGGTAGATCCTTTATATCCATGAGCAGGTAACCATCTTTGGCTGGTGTCAAGCAATGCCAACAACCGTCAGACCGTCTTGACTTGACTTTTATCAAAGCAGCGTCAAGTTTGAATATTATTGAACCGCAGTCCGAACATCTTCAGACCATCTTGACTCTGGAAGCTGCATCATAATGTCTAACAATAAGAGTTCAAATCCGCAAACGGCCAGCGAGTTGTTATCCAGCCTGTAAGTACCTGTCATGGACACCTGCTTCCCATACTTGGCCGTACACTTCAATGTCGATAGCCTGACAAACACCAAGGACACGGACACCCCCAACGCCATCATATATGATGACACGCTTTTTATACGACACCAAGAATTGGCACAGCCGAGTTGTGGAAATCTCGACGACTCCATCCTGCACACACGAGGATTCAAGAAGAATGAAGCCAGGACACACGAGACATGGGTATCCATCGGAGGTTCAGATATAGGTTGCTGGTCCAATCTCTTTGTCGTACAACCCGTACATAATTTGCGTAGCACACATGCAACCAAATCAAACATTCGCAACCCTAGGCGCCACATGCAATTTGCGAAACGCGCGGAGAACTAACCCCAAGGCAAGGCAAACAAACAACAATTCAGTTTTATCCGACCCATCCATTACCAGTCCATAAATCACCAGCCCTTCCATCAACCCACCCCCTCATTATCCATCCGCTTGTTGGTCAATATGTTAAGCCAACCCCCATGCCGAGTACAACGCCCCGCGATTTCACCTCAGCTAGTTGTCCGCAACAAGGCTGCCCAGGAACGAACAACGCCATCAGCTTCTGTCCCGCGCCAAGTCATATCTCATGCCGGCAAAAATGTGTAAAACTCACCCGGGGTAGCAAACTCGCTTTTGTCCATCCCGCTGAGACCGCTTTCCTTCCTCTGCTGCTGCTCGATGGCAGCCCGCCTGTTGTCCTCCTCTACCTTGGGCATGATTTCCTGCAGAATCTCCCCCAAGACACCCACATTCTCGGCATCGCGAGGCACAATGTGACCAAGACCATGATCGTACATGGTTGCCTTACTGGGCTCGCACACATTGAACAGTGCGACCGCCGAGCTCAAGAAGGCATCGTCACATCCAAAGATGTGGAACGTGGGGATGTCGATGACGATGCCGGCCTCGTCAAACAGCTGCGCAACGATGCGGTCCTTGCCCTCGAACTTGAGGGGAGGGGCACCTGAGATGAACATGGCGAACTGTTGGTGTCGAGTTGATCAGCCCTGGGTTTGATTCATGAGGATTTGATGAGGGGGCAGACAAACCTTGATCCTTGGCTGGCACCCGCTCTTCTTGGCCCGTTCCGCCTCCTCTACAATCAAGCTTGCACCAACCATGGCCCCCTCACTATAACCGATTATGCCATCAATCTCGGGGTCCTCGTCCAGCGTCTTGAAGACAGCGTCCAGCGCTTCTCTCCAGACCCTTTGATGCCAGTCTTCACCCTCGCCGGCTTTCTGAAACATTCTCATGGTGTCTTCGGCAGGCATGGAGTGGGGCACATGCCTGAGCCTACGAAGGGTCTCGAAGGTATCTCCCTGGCGGGTGTCGAGGAAACGGTACAGGGGGCGGGCGCCGAAGTAGTCCTCCCATCCTTGAGGAGGGTCGACCTCGTGAGTGCCTTGAGAGTAGGTAAATGTGCAGAGACCGCGTCTCTCCAGCTCCTCGGCGAGGGGACCAAGTTGAACTTGAAAGTTCTGGACGGCACCAAGTCAGTTGGAGTGCATCCGGGAGAGAGGAAGGATAAACAAACCTTGGCACTGCCGTAGGCACCGGGGAGGCAGAGAAACTTCATCTTGAGAGTTAGTGGTTAGGTTCTTGACTGAAAAGACGGTGAAAAGCGAAATTAATTTGAAAACAGCGTTAAGAAATGACAGGGTGGATTAGGTGGAAGTCTGTGATAAGACTGAGCGAATGGATGGATAGATACTGGTATGAATCGTCGGAATAGGATTGGAACAGGGATGTCTATATCTCCCAGTTTCCGCCGAGCTCACCGTCCCAGCCTTCTGAGAAGCCCAAAATAAACACAGACGTAAACACGCGCATATCCGATTTCGCAACGTGTGCAGAAGCGCGTTTAACCTCTTCTGCCTTTCCTTGGATGTATCTAGCGTGCATCAGTACTGCCTGAAGATGCAGTTAATAGACACAGAGCGAATGATAATGACGCACTACCCTTACCCTCCCATCACCCGGTGTTTCATCGTATGACTAACTGGATCGTCGGATGGTGTGGAAGTCTAGACCTATCCTCGGCGTGCTAGAGATTGTAGGGCTCGACTATTGCATCCCACCTGTGAAACATAGGCAGATACAGAGGAATATGGAGGACCGTGGGCTGCTTGGCGAGAGGGTTTACCTTTAGCCGTTGTTAACAATATACAGGTGAAGCATCTACTGCCCAAGTGGCCAATGTACACCAAGAGCAGAAAAAGAACCCAACTGCAGTCTACCAAGCGGAGTTCAAGCTTCGACCGGACAGAACTAACATGCAAATCCAAAACTGGGTACCTACTCAGGAGGAACCCCAGGCGGCATTAGACCAGCTCCCATCCAGTTTGCCTTTCCATTTCTCGGAAGGTGCTCCCCAGGTAGAACTAGGTACCGGCGAGGTGTTTGTCAGCCACGATAAGAGATGGGAAACGCATGTGATACCTACAGCTGGCATTTGTCTCTGGAAGACCGAAGGACCTGCTGTGCATGTGGAGAAAAGATAGGTGAGGGCTGTTGGCACGTATGGTCTCGCCTTGCATCAGATTACACCGATGCTGCACAACATACTCCATGCTGTCCCCAGAATTCCTCCAACTATCACGTGTGTTTCTTCGTGTTCGGTGCGGGCCGGATTCACACCGGGCCGAAGCCAAGTCTTCGGTCCAGGCCCAGTCTGCCCCATTAGCATGTAGAGGCATGAGAAGCTTATCACGGAGACTGATTACCCCCTCACGTCCCATAGCCACCGAAACGCGCAGATGGCAAAACCGTTAGCCCCTGAGGTGCTCTCTAGGACGGGCCAAACCTACCTCGGTGCTAGCGTTGAGTCGGCAACCTTGCTGTTATCTCATATTTCACTGCACGGGTAACATTCCAAATGCTTCACCGGATCGGCGATCAATAGCCCTTTCCAACAGAAAGCCGCCTCTGCAATGCCGTTGAGAGATGATGCGGAGGTAGATATCCGAAGAGCGGCCGGTGCAACGCCTAAGACCGTCGGATGTATAGGCACACAGACTGTTGCAGAAAAGAAAGGGACGAAACGCGTCTGGTGGCGGGATGGCGTAGCCAAGAGAGTGGGCGGCTCAGTAGTCCATCGTTGGCAGAGCTGGTGTCTGTGTCGCGTAGCCTCTGTGTCATGACTCTTTCCATATAAGTGTTTGGCACCCGTTTTCCCGCCCTGATTTGCAAACCCATACCGCCACACACACCTCCCATAATACTCCCTCCCCTCATCCAGCATCGGTCAACAACGCCATATTCCCTCGTTTATGCAACGGTCGTCTTGTTGCAGAATCATGGCGGACCAACAACCGATGCCCATCGCCATCGTGGGCATGTCCTGCCGTCTGCCGGGGGATGTGTCCACGCCCGGGGAGTTCTACCGTATGCTCTGTCGCAAGAGAAGCGGCTGGTCCAAGGTTCCCAAGGACCGCTTCACCGCCGAGGCGTATCATCACCCAAACCCCGACAAGAAGGGGTGCTTCAACTCCCAGGGCGGCTACTTCATCAAAGATGACATCTCCATGTTTGATGCTGGGTTTTTTGACATCACAAAGAAGGAGGCCGAGTCTATGGGTAAGCACTCGGGTTCAATGGGTGAAGCATGTGAGAGTTACTAATCGGGCCGTGGCAGATCCTGCACAACGACTGCTACTCGAAACAGCATACGAAGCATTCGAGAACGGTGGGTTTCCCAAAGAGCACATCTCGGGCAAAAGGGTAGGCGTCTTTGTTGGCGCCAACTATACTGAGCACCGAGTCGGTAATCTTCGAGATCTTGATCATATACCAAACTTCGACGCTACAGGAAACCAGGGCGCCTTCTTGGCGGGCCGGCTAGCCTATTACTTCAACCTTCGAGGCCCAGCGTTCACCGTCGACACGGCATGCTCGTCGTCCTTACACGCCCTGCATTTGGCGGTGCAGTCGATCAGGGCAGGCGAGTCCGAATCAGCCATCGTTGGGGCCTCGCACCTCATTACACATCCCGATATCTGGGTGTCGATGGCAAAACTCCGCCTTTTTTCCGACGTGGGCAAAACATATGCGTTCGATGACCGAGCAAAGTCAGGATATGCTCGTGGTGAAGGTGCAGGTTGCCTTATTCTCAAACCCTTGGCCCAAGCTCAAGCAGACAACGACCACATCTTCAGCGTCATCACACATTCTGGCATCAGCCACAACGGCCGGACAGTTGGTATTGTTGCCCCGTCGCCAGAGGAGCAGGAACGCTTGCTCCGAGACGCGTTTGCCGAGGCCAAGATTGATCCCAAGGATGTCGGCTTCTTCGAGGCTCATGGCACTGGGACAAAGAAGGGGGACCCAATCGAGGCGACCGCCATCTACAGGGCAGTTGGAAGACACTTTACCGCTGACCAGCCCCTTTATATTGGCTCCGCAAAGCCCAACGTCGGCCATTTAGAGGGTGTGTCTGGCATCGTCTCGGTCATCAAATCGGTGCTGATGTTGTACTATGGCTTCATCTTGCCCAACACCGAGTTTGAAACGCTCAATCCGGCCATCCCTCTTGACAAGTGGAACATGCGAGTGGCCACGGACCAGAAACCATGGCCCAGCAAGAGAAAGTACGCATGTGTCAACAACTTTGGCTTCTCCGGTTCCAACTCGATGTGTGTGCTCAGCGCAGCACCCATCACGCGCGAGATCGAACTGGGCAAGGACGCTGGCTACACACCTCAGCGCCTCTTCGTCCTGTCAGCCAACGACGAGACCGCCCTTCGCAACAGCATGAAGGAGCTGGGAATCTGGCTCGAACAGCACGCCGAGCTGTACCAGACGACAATGCCACGTAATTTGGCCTATACGCTCTGCCAACGCCGGTCTCATCTGCCATGGCGTGTGGCCGTTGTTGCCGGCATGTGCTCGGCCGTCGCCGGCTCGCTCAACTCTCATGAGATGGTGCCTGCCCGCGCCTCGAGTGAAACACCCAAGCTGGCATTTGTCTTCACAGGACAAGGTGCCCAGTGGCACGCCATGGGCCGTGAGCTCATCACAACCCATCCCGTCTTCAAAGGCGCCATCATGCGGGCAGACAAGACGTTGCGGGATATTGGGGCCGACTTCTCCATCCACGAGGAGTTGACTCGCGACAAGAAGAGCACCAAAGTCGGCATGGCTCACATCTCACAGCCCATTTGCTCGGCCGTACAGCTCGCCTTGATTGACCTCCTGGAGTCATTCGGGATCCGTCCAACAGCGGTGACAGGTCACTCATCAGGAGAGATTGGTGCCGCGTACGCGGCCGGCGCGCTGGACTTTGAGTCGGCCATGGCCGCTGCCTACTACAGAGGACAGGTCATCATCGAGCTCAAGAAGACCCACACCCAGCTCAAGGGCAGCATGATGGCCGTGGGTTCCGGTGCTGACGAGCTCGCCCCCATGCTCAAGGCTCTCAACCAGGAGGGTGGCCCACAGGCCGTCGTTGCATGCGAGAACTCTCCGTCCTCAACGACCTTGTCCGGTGATGAGGAAGCCATTGATCGTGTGGGCAAGATGTTCCAAGACAAGGGGGTCTTCAACCGCAAGCTGTTTGTCGACGTGGCCTATCACTCTCCGCACATGAAGCTGATTGCCGAGTCCTATCTGGCCAAGATTTCCCACATCCAAGTGCCTGACAATGTGTCATCATCCAACGTCGAGTTTTATTCTTCGCTCCGTGGCCGCAGAATTGACCTGCATGAACTCGGCCCAGAGTACTGGGTTGACAACCTCACACAGGCCGTGCGCTTTTCCACATCTCTTCAGCACCTGTGCAACGAGCACAAGCCCGACATCCTTTTGGAGGTGGGACCTCACGCCGCTCTGAAAGGGCCCATCATGCAAATCTTGAAAAAGGTTGGCGCTGCTGCCACCAAGATCAGCTACATCCCCACCCTCGTGCGCGATCAAGATGCCACCACGACCTGCCTCGAGGCAGCCGGCCAGCTGTTCGTCCGCGGCTATCCCCTCGACTTCTTCAACATCAATCACAAGCGCCAGGAGAATGAGCACCCAGACCTGGTGCCCATGCTGTACACGTACCCATGGTCGAAGCAAAAGTACTGGTATGAGTCGCGCCTCAGCCGGCAACATCGGATCAAGCCATTTGCCCGCAATGACTTGATTGGTATCATGGCTGACTGGTCGAGCGAGCTTGAGCCGACTTGGCGCAACGTCGTGCGCACCGAGGACTTGCCCTGGTTGAAGGAGTATGAAGTTCAAGGTCGCCACGTATATCCGGCGTCGGCGTTTGTGTCCATGGTGGTCGAGGCCGCGGCCCAACAAGCGAGTCTCACAGGGGCTGATGTTGAAAAGTTTGATCTGAGAAACCTTAAGATCAAGGAGCATCTCTTCGTCGAGGACGGCAAGGAGTTTGAGGTACTCCTCAACTTCCGAGCCTTGGACGGCGAGAAGGGCCACGAGTTCCGCATCACTTCTTACGAGGACAGTCGTGGATGGCTGGTGCATTGCACCGGTACTGTGGTGATGGATGCCGCTTCAACGCGCCGTGCAGCTCCCAGAGATGCGTCTGTGCCCAGCGCCAGGACCGAGGCCATGAAGAAGCTCATCTCGGAAGCCGACAGCTCCTCGGCCTGCTCATCGGCTGGATCCTCGCTTCCTTCATCAGCTACTTCCGACGCCGGCCATGGCAGCCACACCCCTGCAACGCCCACGCAGGACTGCAGTGATCAGGTCTGCAATACGTCTAGGAAGCTCAACGCGTTGGCGGGTGGTGGTGCCGAGATCTATGAGTCCCTGTCGGCGCTCGGCATGGGGTTCCCCAAGTCTTTCAAGTCTGTTGTCGATGTCAGCATCAACAGGACCAAGATCGTGGCCAACTGTTGCACCCGTGATACCGCCGCGGATATGCCCGTGGACTTTGAGACGCCCTTCCAGATTCATCCCTCGGTCTTGGACGCTATGCTGCAGGTGCCACTGCTCAACCTAAAGTCGACAGAGGACGGCATACCCACAGCCCATCTTCCCGTCGCCATCCGTCATGTCACTGTCCGCACGCCCTGGAAGAAGAGGGCTAACGACACGTTTTGCATTCACTGCAACCTGGAGCCAAAAACGGCGACATTCATGGTGGAGGTCTTCAGTGGCGCCAGCTCGGGAGCTGCTGCTATTTCCATGTCAGGTCTCGTGATGAAGGCGGTCAGGACTGGCCAGAAAGACACTAAAGCGCCCAGGGAGTTGTGTTTCCAGTATAAATGGCAGCCGTTTGCTCAAGCCAAGTGCAAGGGGCATTCAAGCGACGAAAAGACGGAGAAAAGGTCTGACTCCGACGTCGTCATCGTAACAGAAGGGGAGAATGACCCCTTAGTTTCGGCACTGTGCCACGCCATCGAGGCCAGTACCGGGCTGTCTCCCAGGGTTTCTTCCATGGACAGCCTGTCCGACTTTGGCTCCAAGTTCCTGGTTCTCTCAGACCTGAAGGGCCCCGTGCTACCCAATCTCTTACCCTCGCGTCTCGAGCAGATCAAGTCACTTCTGACCATCTCGCCTGGACTTATCTGGATCACCCGTGGCGCAACACGATTCCCCACGAACCCCGAAGCCAACATGGCGCTGGGTCTCATTCGTACGGCGCGTTCGGAGAGGAGCGCCGTGGCTTCCAGCTTGGATCTGGATCCCAAGAGCAAGCTGTCCGCTGATGAGCAAGCCAGCCTCATCTTCGAAGCACTGAGGGAATCTGTCCTGTCGGAAGAGGAGGGAGAGAAGGAAATGGAGTTTGCGGAAGAGCAGGGCCAGCTCGTTGTTCCACGCATCAAGGTCGACGAGAAGCTCAACCTGGACGTGCACCGCAGCCTCGGCCCTTCAGCCTCCTACCTCCAAAACTTCCACCAACCCGGCCGCCAATTACGCCTGGCACCGCACAGCTCCGAGTCCTTTGATGATATGTACTTTGAGGATTGCCCAGAGACAGCCTTGGGCGAGGACGAGATCGAGATTGCTGTGGTTGCCTCGGCGCTTAGCAAGGACGATGCCGACAAGGCTGAGACTCACGATGCCGAATCCAAGATTGTGCGCAGCTGCAGTGGCACCATCACGCGCCTCGGAACGGGCGTGAGGAACTTTGCGCAAGGAACCAGGGTGTGCGCGCTGGCATTGGGCCCTTTTGGCACACATGCCCGAGCAAGAACATCAAGCGCTGTCGCCATCCCGGCTGGCCTCAGCATGGAAAACGCGGCCATCATCCCTGCTGCCTACGCTGCTGCCCATTATGCCTTGGTAGATCTCGCCAAGCTTCATCCGAGCGAGAGAATCCTGATCCAGCTGGCAGGCCCGGCGGGTCTTGCTGCCGTCGAAGTGGCCCGCCATTTGGGAGCGTTGGCCTACGTCTTGGTTCAAAACGATGACGAGGCCGCGACAGCAAAGAGGGCAGGTGTCCCGAGGGAGCGTGTGTTGAATTCTCACAGCATTCATCTCCGTCGGCAGCTGGAGGAGGCGACGATGGGTGAAGGCATGGACGTTGTCCTGACACTATCCGGCAACGAGACAAATGTTGCTTGGGAATGCCTTGCTGACTTTGGACGCTTTGTTGAGATCCGAACGTCAGCCACCCATGCCAATACGAGGCCAGGGCTTGGGGACAACGCTACCTTCACCTCGCTCAACATGGCAAGCGTGGCAGCTGCCAGACCAAAGGCAATGGAGCGTACTCTCAAGGCGGTTGTCGACAACATCGCCAGTGGTGTGATCAAAGCGCCTTCGGATGCCACCATTCTTCCCGTCTCAGAGCTCTCGAGGGGCATGGAGATGGTGCACAATGGCGCGGCGCACCCCGTCGTCGTGGTTGCCGGACCCAAGGAACAGGTCAAGGCCATGCACCAGATATCCAAGACCATCTTCCGCAGGGACGGCACCCACGTCATCGTAGGTGGTACTGGCGGTCTGGGCCGCTCCATGGCCAAATTCATGATCCAGCATGGCGCTCGCAGCATAGTGCTGCTATCGCGCAGTGGGATTGGCAAGGAGATGGTTGATCAGCTCCAGAAAGAGGCCAACTGCCCTGATGCGCGTGTGTTGGTGAAGAAGTGCGACGCCAGTGACGAACAGCAAGTGAAACATCTTGTGGCCGAGTGCTCCAAATCCCTCCCTCCCATCTGCGGTGTCATTCATGCAGCAATGGTCCTTCGTGTAAGTAACTCCAAAAGCCACTAAACTCCTCTGCACAAGCTAACAACAACGCAGGATGTGTTGCTGGAAGGCATGACACACGAAGACTACACTCAGGTCATCCGGCCAAAGGTAGCAGGAACCTGGAACATCCACAACGTGCTCCAGTCGCAGTCCATTTCCCTCGACTACTTTGTCGTCCTCTCATCAGCGTCTGGCATTCTTGGATCTCGTGGTCAGGGCGCTTACGCCGCAGCCAACACCTTTCTCGACGCGTTTGTGCAGCAGAGACAACTCAACGGTCTGCCTGGCACCTCGCTCGATCTGACAGCCGTCACGGGCGCAGGATACCTTGCCGAGAATGCGGAGCGCAGCGAGGACATCATCCGCAACTTTGGACATGAGACGGTCTCAGAGGAGGAGGTCCTTGCCCTGCTTTCGGCTGCGGTTCGAGGAGAATGCCCGGCGCAATGCCTGACTGGTCTCAAGCTGCACCTCGGCGCTGATGGCGGTTGGCCCTACTATGCTTCGGATCCGCGCTTCACCGAGCTCAAGGCCGAATGTCTTGCGGCCGCCGAGCGTGAGGGCTTGATGCCGAAGCAGACCATTTCCCCAGGAAATGCATTCCGTGCGGCTAGCAGTGACGAAGAGGCGGCCAACATCGTCGGCCAAGGTATCCTACAGAAGCTGTCGGAAGTGCTGACGGTTGACATTCAAGATCTCGACGTGGCGAGGAACATCACCAGCTACGGACTGGACTCACTGACTGCCATTGAATTGCGAAACTGGATCGCCAAGGAGTTCCGAGCCAACTTGCAGATCCTAGAGTTGTTGAGCAGCGGGACCATCAACGACCTTGCTGCGCTGACTGTTCAAAAGACGAGAACGGCGTGAAGATCTTGAAAACGAAATTGTTGTCGGTTTTGGTAGTGATATTTATCCCATTTTATTGGTCTTGGGATTTAGTCTTGTATTTTCCTCGACTTGTTGTTTGGTCTCTTTGTATTAGCGTTGATTCGTACTGGCATGTTTTGTGGATATCATGTTGACGTGAAGGAATTTGAAGCCGGGGAAATGGGCGAAATGGATTCAAACCAACCATCGTGTATGTTGTAGACTGCCTGCCGTTGAGCGCTGGACGCGCCGCTTGTATTCGGTCGTTATTGCGAGAGACATTTCTAATACATGTAGTTCTAATACATGTAGTGCTGTCAGCTGTGAATGTGATTCTGATGTTTGACGACGTTGCGGTTCGAGGTCTTGGCGGAGGACAGAACCCAATTGGGCAGCGACACCAAAAACCAAGCAGCCCGCTGAATGGGCCCAAGCTCCACGGCTCCCTCACTGGGACCGACCCCACTGGCGGGACTGGGGCAATTTTGGACGCAGTGGACAGTGGTGCAAAGATTCAGATAAAGCAATGAGCTGTGGGTTATGACTCTGTTCTAAGGGACGGCTTTTCTGGAACTGTTTTCTTTATGTCCCTTGGATGCAACAGGATCCATCCGCTTTCTTCACAACACCAGCCCCAACACCCAACACAGCCCCGTGGTGCTTACTTCTAGCAGTGGGGGGGTGGGGCAACGTCACCTCGTCTCTCCACGATCCAGCGCCCCAAGTCTACCACATCAGGAAAACCACCAAAACACCAGGCCGCTTCCCGAACATAGGTACTCGAAAGTCATGGCGGCTGGACCGCGTGCCGAGGCAAGGTCTCTGGCCGACATCAACTACATCGCTGCAAATCCTCCGCAATATCCCCACCATCCCGAAGTCAAAGAATCCCTCACGCTGTACATCTCCAGAGTCCCCGGTACACAAGGTTTGTACGGTTTCTTCTTTTATTGTGAATGCTTTGCTAATCTGGAAACTTGCCTCTTAGATGTGGTACTCTCTACCATGAGGCCGCATAGGAAAAATGTGACAGGTGAAGACATAGCGAATTCTCTCTATTACATCCACATGGAGCGACCAGAGGATATGCCACCACCCATGCCACCACGACCAAAGAGTAATGTGTTGAGTTCTACGAGGTCCAGTGGGGAGAGTGCTAGGAGCACGATTCCGAGGAAGCCGTTGCCTACATCCGCGAGAGTTCTGAGGCCGGAAAGCTTGTCGTCAACGGGGGAACCAGGTCCAGTTCCAGTGCTCTCACCAACCCCAACTCCCCATATCCCTCAGTACAAGCCTTACCGACCAGAGACTGGCCCATCTCCAATATCAGAAAACCAAAATCCCGCCGACAAGTCACTCGATTCATATAGGCCAAACCCCATGTTCCAAAAACGCCTATCGGGGGGCTCGCCTGAGCCGCCCCCGCCCCCTCCTCACTTGACGACAGTGTCTTCATCCTTACCACTAGCGGGTCTCGATCATGATGAAGATAATGTTGCACCCCCACTTTACTCTTCAAGTGCAGCCCGACCAAGCACACCGAGTCAACCTCCTGCACAGCAACCTCCGCAGCGAGTGGCATCTCCCTTGTCGTATAGCCAAGGACAACATCCCACGTCACCTAGGCACATGCATCGGCGACCTTCTTCGGTTTCTTTTTATCTGACCATAATTCGCAGAGATCCGAGTTCTGGATCCCAGGTCAATGTAGGACGGGTGTCGTCTTTTGCCACCAATATTCCCCCACCGTCGCAGGCAGACCCGAGCCTCAACCCAGAGGACATGGGGCCCGGGTGGAAGTCTCAAAAAATTGATATTCGCATTGACACTTCGGGATATGCAAAGTACAAAGGGATGCCCAGCCGGGCTGCTGCCGAAACCCAGGCTCTCCAGGCACTCACTTCAACGGGCCAGCCGCATTCGTTCTCACAAATGGTGCAGAGTGGACAGAGAGCGCGCAGTGACAGTAGTGCGCGGGGGATGGCTCCTCCCCCCCAAGACGGATTTCACAGACAGGTTGTCATGGCTTATGGAGCTGGTTGGAAAGTGGGCTTTAAAAAGGCGTTCCACCGACGAGAGAGGCGGGAGAGCATTAGCCCAGAGGGCGTGCAGTCGTCCGAAGAGCCCAGCGCACCCAAGGCATCCCATACCAGGCAGGGGAGCTCCTCCACGATTGGATCCAATCACTCTGGGTCGGGCGAGGAGCAGGGCGGGATCATCACTCACCCTGGACCAGGGTTGCGGCCCAAAGGATACACCTTTCTGTCACCGTGGGAAGGGCGCTGTGAGTTCCGCACCAGCACCAGCGGGCGCTCCCTCAAGCTCCGCCATGTGCTCGACTCTACCACCAAGTTCCAGTTCGATCCTCGGGAGGTGGCGCAGAGCATCCAAAACGCACAGGCAATGGGCCGGTCGAGGGGCGATGAGCTCCAGGCTGCCCTTTTGGGCACGAAACCGGTTAGTGAGTTGAGGTTCAACCTGCCTAGCGGGGGCGACTTCTTTGGGGCTCGTCGAAATGATGCCGACAAGGACAACCGGGCAAGCCGACTGTCGAAACAGTTTAGCAGTCTACTGCACCATCGAAATACAAGGAGCAGCGACGAGGATGAATGGAGTGATGAGGATGAGATGGATCTTAGCCTTGGCAAAGAGAACGCTGGAGGTGGGAGCAGTGGTAAGAAGGTCAAGCTTGGGAAGCTGATTATCCATGATGAAGGGCTCAAGATGCTGGATCTGGTGGTGGCAGCCAACATGGGGGTGTGGTGGACAACGTGGGGCAAGATTGATCAATAAAGGAACTTGGCGCACAGCGAGACATTTAGACAAAATATACCCCTTTTTACTTCCATCATCATCATGCATTGGAAGACTCACGTGAGACGCACGTGATTTGACCTTCGGCGGCCGGGCCCCCACATACTGATGGGGCAGCAAATCACAAGCTGGTAAATGTAATCTTGCGGTGGGTGGTCCAAGCGCCGGCAGCTCCAAAATGTCAACTCCCATGACCCAAAGCTCCAGGGATATCGAGACGACGTCAAGCGCCACCGGGGAGCTCTGTCAACCTCGCCTCCGCCACCCCACTCTCAATACTTCTGCTGTCGCTGTCGCGACCGCACTTTTTGCAGCAGCGTGCAGGCCCAATTGACCTGATCGCCAGTCTCCTTTCGGCACCAGCCTCTTAGTCGTCCCCGCGACGGTCTCTCGAAGCACCAAAAGTCCCCCCCAGCTTGCCAACACCCCTCGAACCCAGCGACCGAATCGACGTTGACACCATGCTTCCCAATACCACCATTGCGGCCCGCCCTCTGGTGCGCGCAGTTCGCGCCGTCGCCCCCTCTTCCGCAGTCATCTCTCAGGTTGTCGCCAGGAGAACGTATGCGACACCGGCTGGGCCCCCGCCCAAGAACTTCCGTCTGCCGCCCCCCAAGACGTGGGAACAGGAGTCCGAGAACACCTTCGACAAGCTCGGAAAGTACTTTTTGATGACGGAGATGATGAGGGGGATGTACGTGCTCATGGAGCAGTTCTTCAGGCCACCGTGAGTGTTTGTCCCTGGACGGGTAGCTGGGTGTGGGCAGCGGGGCTGACAGAGGTCGACTTGAACAGGTACACGATCTACTACCCATTCGAAAAGGTGCGTTATACAGTTTGCTATCAAGAGGGTAGGGCTTGGGAAGATACGATTAGAGAATACCAGAGCCTGGGCGGTCATGGATGAGAGCGGGAAGGGCGATGCGCATTTCAGGAGGCCAGACCGGCTGACAGCAGCAGGGCCCCATTTCTCCCCGTTTCCGCGGTGAGCACGCTCTCCGGAGATACCCCTCGGGTGAGGAGCGTTGCATTGCCTGCAAGCTTTGCGAGGCTGTCTGCCCGGCGCAAGCCATCACCATCGAGGCTGAGGAGCGTGCGGACGGTTCCCGCCGCACCACCCGCTACGACATTGACATGACCAAGTGCATTTACTGCGGTTTCTGCCAGGAGTCTTGCCCTGTCGACGCCATTGTCGAGTCTCCCAATGCCGAGTACGCCACCGAGACCCGCGAGGAGCTGCTTTACAACAAGGGTGGGTTCCTCCTGACTGTCTCATTCAAGGGAAAGCTTGGGCTAATTGTGCACAGAGAAATTGCTTTCCAACGGAGACAAGTGGGAGCCGGAGCTGGCTGCGGCTATCAGGGCGGACTCTCCCTACCGGTAAAGATGGGTGTAGAGGAAATCAAGCGGCTCTTGCGGATGGTTAGATGTTGGCTCAGAAGACCTGTAAATAGTGTTATACATACGTCCCACCACCCAAAAGTTATGTTTTTTGTCCCGTGCTGTCCCAGTCTCAAATGCTGAGGCCATTGCCCAGCCGTCATGGCACATGTCACGTGATGCAGTGCACAGACCGTGTGCAAAGCTGGAGCTGTCCGTCCCGCAGTGCCGCAGCACCGAAAGCTGCCAGAGAGTTTAACGCATCCCGACGCTTGCCATTCCCAGGCGAGAAATTTATCATCAAGCAGACCTCTAACCGTCACACCACCACCACCCCCCGCCGAACGTCTCCGCCGTCAATTGCCTCGACCCCCCGGCCCACTTCCACCGGCCACACCAACTCCCACGAGCTTTCACTCCTTTCCAGTCCAACCAACCTCCCGCCAAAATGTTCCGCACCGCCGTCCTCCGGTCCGTCGCTCTTGCGTCGCGGACCGCCGCTGTTCGCTCTGCCGCTGCCCACTCCCTCAGATTAGCCGCCCCCTCCGCGGCCAAGAGCTTCGTCCCCAAGGCCTCTGCCAGCTGGGCTCTTCAAATGCGGGGTTATGCGTCGGGTGGTGGTCTCACGAAGCAGGAGGTCTACGAGAGAATCAAGGAGCTTCTGTCTGGGTTTGACAAGGTGCTTTTGTCCTGCATTTCGGTTCTTGTTTCTGGTCATGGAGAGGTGCTAACAGTGGCTTTTTTGCTGCAGGTTAACAACCCCGAGAACGTGAGTGCTATGGCGGCAACAACCCATGGTTGTCGAAATGTGTGGAGGAGTTGGAGGAGAAGGAGGAGGAATGATGTATGGCCTTGGAGAATGGGAGCTGACGAGTGGCTTAGATTACGGAAACCGCCCACTTCGCCAATGACCTCGGGTTGGACAGCTTGGATACCGTTGAGGTTGTCATGGCTATTGAGGAGGTATGGATGACCCCTGCCCCTCTTTGCTGTGACGTGGGAAGGGATACTAACGACATGGGCAACAGGAGTTCAGCATTGAGATCCCCGATAAGGATGCCGACACCATCCACAGTGGTATGTAGCCCATACCCACTCCAAAGCTGATGATTCTAACCTGTATGATGTCAACAGTTGACAAGGCCGTCGAGTATATTACTTCCCAGCCTGATGCCAACTAAGCAGTTGTTGCCGGCTTAATAATGGATGGGGGGAAAACAACCACATAGAGCACCAACAATTGTATTTTGTATTTGGGCCGTTCTTGTCGCCGCCATTGCCGCCTGTCCCGCCTTGTACCATGCTCACAACTCATTTCATGTATCACGACAATACAGTTGCCAAGTCTCGAGATGGTACTTACATAGCATCTATGGAACAGAGGACCTGCTATTGCCTGGGGCTGGTGAGCATCAAGCCATGAAGGGGTAGGAGGAATCTGTCCAGTCGCATGTCTTTTGCGATTCAAGTCGATCAGCAAAGCTGCCAAAGGATGTCTATCTTGGACATGTCTGTTTATGTCTGTTCGATTCTGTATAAAATATCTCTAGGTATCCAACCTGCATGGCAAGAAACCCATGTTGGCATCCATAGGGCCCAGACTCTACTTCACCGCCAACCAGCTCTTGGTTATTCTCTGCTTCCATGTACTGAGCGATCGACTGCCTCTGTATACATATACTGCCATTACATTTATCCTTGTCGATACCTGATCCTCGAAGTTTCTCACGTGGCCACACCAACACCGCAACTTCAACCAGAAAGGAAACGGATTTGGGAGTCGAGATGCATGTGTGATATGTTTCCTGGGAGAGCAACGACAACGTTGTGGTAAAACACTCCTGAAAAAGAACTCGAGAGCCTGCAAAGAACGAGTAAAAACAAAACACCGCCCCGACCGATTTCCTACACCGTTCATATCCAGACAAAAGAGAGTGATACAAAGAAACAAGATGGCTATACCCACAAGTCAAATCCTGACAGTATCAGGCAATTTGTGTCGAGATGTATGCCTCCCTCAAGAGTGACCTAACCACACCACGCTATGCCCCTTGAGATCCTTGCTGCAGCTATATATGTAAAAAGTACGCTGCAGACGATGCAATTCCTTTGTTATCATGCTCCGCTTCAACGTTGGTCTATTCCCTTGCCTTTTTTTCTTTTGCTCTTTTTGTGCCTACCAACCCAAACTCCTGAAGCCAAAGCACTATCTTCCACCGACCGCTTCAACAGCACCAGTGCCGCTGTTGCCTTCGCCATTGGTCCCGGCAGATCTGTTATTGGCAACAACCGTGGCGTAGCTGTTGGACCAGGCAGCGGCACTCAGAGGGCTGGCAGTACTGTTCACTTGTTGGTTTCCGGTTCCACGCTTGCGAGCCCTCGCCTGGGCATCATCTTCGTCGTCCATGCTGAACACAAATGCGGCCTCCTCTTCATCCATTGGGGACTTGAAGCGCCCAGTAGCGCTCGAACCTATTGAGGTGCTGCTGACATGTCTTGCCAGCCCCCCATCCTTATCCCTGGATTCGCCAATGACGCCTGCTCCGTTGGCATTGCGTGGAACATTGGGCCGGATATGGGGGCTTGAATCAGCCGAACCGTCGTCGGACAGCTGGGTGTCTCGAAGCTGCTGAGTCAGGGCCGACACTCCCACCGTGTTTCCATCCAGCCCTGATGTGATGGCGCTGGCAAGGCTCGAGTTTCGGAGCGGGCTTCCCACATGGCCGAATGCCGAGGCGTGCTTAAAAGACCGGCCCGTCTCCAGGTGGCCGTCATCCTCCTTTTGCCTCCCCCACAACGGACCCCAGCGGCCAGGGCTGGAAGGTTGTATGGGAGTGCCGAACTTGGTGATGGGGGCAGGCGGGCAGGATTCGGCGATTGTCTCACGGTTGAGAGCGTCCATTCCACGGATTGTGTTGGTTGTAGAGCCCCTCCTCGCCCTCTCTGTCGGCGTCAGCACCTCGTTGGCCAGCGTGCCTGGCACATAATCTTCCTCAAAGAGGAACTGCTCGGAATCATCCCAATCCATGTCGACTTTAGGCACGCTGCTGCTCATCATGCGGATCTTGGCGAATCGCGAAGCGTTGCTGTGCATAGGCCGCTTTCCAAAGTACTCATCACCACCCAGCGCCGAGCTGAATCCAAGAGAACCGGAAGGTGGGCTACTACCAAAGCCTGAGATGTCCTGTGTTGCAAGTCCTGACGGTGACAGGTGGCTGTTTCCAAAGGCAGACGCGTGCAAGTGCCTCAACGCATCCGAAGTACGACCACTCTTGGCGGCACTGAGTGAGGAGGAAGGCGAGTCCAATCCAAACTGGGCCGGGACCGAAGATGGCCAAGGACCGCCCCTGGCCGCATGTGAGATCCCGTTGCTGTCGAATGACGCCGGGAGAGGAGCATCCAGCACCGAAAGTCCTTTGATGTTGGGAGAAAGACCCAGTCCAAAGCGGTTTGGCTCCTCGTCTCGTGGTGATCCGTAGGCGGATGCAGGGTTGGAAGTGTACGAGGTGGTGTCGATCGTGGGCACGCCGCTTTCGAGAGCCAGCTGATGGCTGTAGAGTTCATCTTGTAGCGCAAACGCCGTGGCGTTGTATGGAGAATCTGCGCGCATAAAAGAGTTGGTCAAAGCACTGCTGGCCGGCTGATGGTATGTCGTCGGGTTCACGCGGGCACCGAGGGCGACTCCGGGGGGAACACCTATCGTCACACCGTTCTTGCCATAATTGATGCGGCGGCCATCGGGGAGCACATGGATATTGGCGCACTTTGGGCCAAACTTGCAGTTGCCCTGCAGTCCGTCAGCTTATCAGTCCTCCCAAACACAAGTGTCGAGGGCGTACCTTTGCAAAGTACTTGCAAACGTTTTCGGCGGCCGAGCTCAGGTCGTGGCTAAAGGGGCATGCATTGCCTGCCTGGCAGGCGCCTTGTCGGAAGAACTTGCATGGGACGTGCGAGGTGTCTGTCAAGAGTAAGTTGATGGGTCAGCAAGGGTTTGGAGGAAAGTGCTTCGCCATCGCAAAACCTACTGGGTGGGCTTCGTGATGCATCGAAGCGATGGGCGGCGGCGGGCATGGGAGCCATTATCCCACCACCACTCGAGTGACCGGCTTGTGGTGGAATGTTGAGACTGCCGGTGCGCATGTGGCGAAACTCGCCCAGGTTGGACGTCGACATTGTGTCGAGCGCCGGTGAGGTTCGTGGACAGGCTGCGGCGAGGAGGGAGATGTTGGGCCTCCGCTAGGTGGTGGTGCAGACTGCGGCGCCGGATCGATCGAGGGGTCGTGGTCAATCAGACAGGGGTGGGCACGCGACGAAGTCGCTGCCAAATCAGAAAAGACAGCTTCAAGTCTCGGGGTGCGGCCGAGGGGTGTTTTCAAAAGAGAGGGTATTTCGAACCAAGCCCGGGAGCGGAGACAGCGGGTGGTGAGATGTTGCGTCGTGTGAGACCGAGGGGGGGGAGCTTGAGCGCAGATAGCGGCATGTATGGATGTGGCGAGCCGAGCGAGATCTCGGGTGTTAAAAGGGCTGGAGGGCGGGCGGGGAGAGGGCGGTGGGATCAGTTGGCGAGGCGCTTGGCACTGGTGGGGAGCCGTGGATCTGAGGTGTGCACTTTTCGGGTTGTCCACCGACCGCCTGATGCTGCAAAGACGTCTAACTTTTGTTCTATTTGGAACCGTCCCTCGAGTCCCTGACTTTTGCGCGCAGAGCTTCTGTCACAGCAACCCGACTGACTCAATATGCAGTTGAAGCGGTTTGTTGGTGTGGTGTAGCAGGACTTGTCAGTTTTTCTTATTGACCAGCTCATGGTCTCGCGGGCAGGTGCGCGCACCTCACCCTCCCCCATCATCACCTTCTCGATATTACTGTCAGATGTGCCGTTTCAGCGTGGGGGTGCCGGATGTACTGTCGTGACTATATAATTCTCAGGACCGTTTTCTTGACCAAACACAACGGCCTGAGTGACAATGCCAGCTTCCGGTGTGCAGCTACCTACTTAAGCGGGGGCGCCGTTGGAGTCATCCAAGCCCTCGGTGAAGAAGCCAACCAACACTTCAGCCCCTCAACTGCCTTAAGAATGATCACAAGGTTTGAAAGTGTGCCAGCGATTCAGGTTGAGCACCATTCACCGACTTGAAAGGAATGGAATGCGCCAAGCTACGGCCGGGGTTAAGGGAACTCCTTGGACTTCCCGCCAGCCATCGAGATGGCGATAAGAGATAAGCACGGGGTCGGAAGGAGGGGCATGAGGGGTAACATCCAAGGAGGTCACTATCTTGAACAATTTCACCGCCACAAAACAATCCCAGCAAAAACATTTTTTTGCAGGGCAGAAACACCTTTCCGGGAAAGGCCGAGTTGAAGATTGGATTGAGCCCTCTGCCGATAAGGTGACTGATACCTACCCGGTGGCGCCTCATGGACATATGCACAAAACACCCTGCACCCCTCGTCATCCCTACTCCCCGGATTTGCATGATGCATTTCGCAACCTGCATGCCAACGTTGTTGATATTCAACCACCTTTTGCTTTCCCCACACATTCCATCTGACTCTTGCTTCTTTGCCCGGTGACTTTGCTCCGCATCAACACCCCCACTCCCGTCCGTCCCCTCACCATCTCCCTGAACATCGCACATCCGCTGAGAAGGCCGATGCGAGAGCGGTACTGCAGTGTCCGTCCATCTTGCAGCTGCTACCCTGCCTACACGAACCATGCCTTGAATCAAGTTGGACGTCCCGCAGAGACTACCTCCTTCTTGCGCGTCCCCAGCCATCCATTACTGGCTGCCGAGTGTGGGGAGTGTGAGTGTGATCCGTCTGGAGTGCTCACCAACAAATCAAGGGGCAATACAGACCACCCCCAACACAGATGCATGCAGCTAGGACACCCACTCCCTCCCCAGCCACGATAGTAGAGGACGGTTGACGCTTATTCCACGCTTCACCGGTGTCTCAGCCGAGCCCGCAGCAGCCCAGCAACATATCGACAGCAGGCCCCTCCTCGTATTGGGCCTGGGCCTGTCGTCAGTTCTCACATCGCGCGGAATAAATCACCGTTTCACAGCTGCCCTGATACCTTTGCAACAGAGGTCGAATGGCCAAATATCCAGGTAGCATCCGTGGTGGCCCTCTTCCTGTTTTCTTTTTGACAGAAAGATTGGCAGCTTGATCTCATCTGATCTGATTTTGTTAGCCGCTACATGTTCCGGTCCACCTCCATGCAACACTCTTCATCTCAGACATCACACCATCAAAGCAGCTCCTGTTCAACCACACGACTACAAGTTTGACTATGCTTGATCCGGACAACAGCTTACCTCGCCGCCTTAACTCACCCACCCAATTTGTCAACATCCCACGTCGCATGGGCGGACGAGACGCAAGACTGTCGCATTTTCTATCTGAGCTGAGCTGATCATGCAGGATTCTGGAAATCTCATAACCCATGACCCCCCCAAAGAGCATCACCCGCCCGTCTCGCGGTTTCTATTGCAGGACGGTGACGTAGTGTGTGCTCGTCATGATACCAGATATGTGCAAAATACAAGTTCACAAGCACCAAGAACTTACCCTATACGTTTCGCCCAAGTCCAATGTGCTTTGCTACATCTTTCCTACCTTACATGGCTTCAAACGCAGAACCAAATATCAGATGGCAGCAGTTAACAAGGTAGGTCGTGGATATCATTCAAGAGCCTTTCTATTGATGAAGACCGTGAGGGTGGTGTGCCTCTCAATGAGATAGGATATCATCATATCAGCTGAGCTAAGACAAGTCTGCCAATATTCTACTACATGTGCATGAGAAAGCTATCTCTGTCTGGTTTAGCACCGTATGGCCTAAAAACGGAGTTTTACGGATTCTTTGACGATTGTCTCGTGATTACATTTCGTGTAAGTATTCCTCGACGCCTCACAACGACCATCACAGTTTCTCGAGAAGCAACACAATATCATCAATTCCGCACACGTGTCTACCTCTAGAATATAAAATCACACCATCATTCATACCAAAATGTCAGATGCTTGGCCGTCAAATGGGTAGATAGTCTGAGTTTTCCTCCAGGCCTTCACAACCGTGCCCCCACGCCCTGCTTTCTGGTGTCTCGCCACTTTGTACAGGACGCCTGTTAGCAGCCGCGTGTCACCTACCACCTTGCGTGTCCTCGGGCCTATCCAACTGGTGACCGAGACCTGAAAGGGAGCTCTGCACATATCTGGACACACCTACTCGTGTAGTACTGGACCGATGCCACGCACGCTGTTTTGTTTTCTATACAGGACATCAAATTCTGCTCACAGCTTCAAAATCCCTTGTATCATGAGTGTACCTGAGGCAAGGTAGCTTGCAAAGCCAATCTAACCACGCCTGCATAGACAAAAGGTCTCAACGAGTAACAGGCGGGAGATATGATTACCACATCCCTTCTTCGTATTGTAAAATCATTCTACCTGTTTACACATACACGTAGCAGAAGGGCGCCCCACTGACAGTGTTCATGCTGTCCTTGATCTTGATGGCCGGTTGGTGGGGCAGGACATCAATAAAGTCCTCCACTGTGACGTTGGGACTGGGAGGGAAGTTGCCCCAGGTGCCCGTGCCAAAGACATCCTTGCGGTTATTGAAGTCGAGATTCTGCCAAATCCAATAGATTCGATCCAACTGATTGTGATGGAACCAAAAGGCCGGATCATAGGGTGAGATGATTGGATCACGAGTGATGCCGCCGACGCCCCAGTGGCCACCTCCGTGAATGCCGATGGGCTTTTCTGTTGTCACTCTGGGGTCGCCCTCCTTTTTGTCTTGTCAGCAACTTCAATCGCCAGGTTGCCCAAAAGGACAAGGCAGACTTACCAAGAACCCTTGGAACTCCCGTATGTTGTCATAACCGAGGATAAGCTCAGTGCTGTTGCGGAAAGTAGACCACCTTTGGAGAGGGTTCGTGTTCAAGTCTCTGTCCAAGCACCTAGGATTATTGCCGTAGACCGTCTCGTTGGTCCAAGGCGTCCCATCGAGAGGGAAAGGCCCGAGCCTGACCACCGTGTCATTGAACGGACCCCTCTCGACGCATCCGCCGCCAGTGCCTGGAGGGAACACAACCCGAATGGGTTCGGGATCGGGCCCGCCAATGATGTCCAGAATGAAGTCTGGTCTTCCGGGAACAAACACTCCGTCGCTGCCAATGGAAGTATCGGAGCCGTCGAAAAGGGGGCTGCCTCTCATGTTGTTCACGTCCAGGCCCCACTCCCAGTAGGGTAGCCCTTGGGTCCACCCGCACTCTGTCTCGAGGAGGGTCTCGTAGGTGAAGAGAAAGTAGCGATGCCAAACCAAAAAGGTGGCACTCATGTGAACGAAGAATGTACGCCATGCGTGAGCATAAGCGAGGTCATCCCAGAGAGTGATGGCTCCCGGGACGGTGCCGTCTTTGGGAAGGACAGAGGGTTTGCCTTGAAGGCACTTGACCGCGGCAACAAACTTGCGTCGGTCGGCCTTGGAGAGAGTGCGCCATTCCCGACGGTACTTGATTTTGGTCGGGGTGCAGGTGCCGCCAGTCCGAGTCAGGGCGCTGAGAGTAGCGAGGGCATTCAGACCCTTGAGGGCAAGACCGGAGTCAATGGCAGCTTGGGCATAGTTGGGAATGTTGAGAGGAGTTGCTGTGGCAAGGCCGGCGGCGAAAAGAAGGGCGGAGAGGAGCTGCATGTTGCAAGATGCTTGAGGGATGAGAAAGAAGGGATGGAGAGTGCAAAGAAAACACAAACAGCTGGAGAAGACGGTCTTGAAATACTATTTTTGCTTTCGTCATCCAAAAGGCAAAAGTGGTGAGATTCAGGGGTTATTCTGACAGGTGGGCCAATCCTTGCCCAAATTCTCACCAGGTATCCCAGATATCACGTCTTCTTGCCGGCCGCGGCAACTTTCTTTTACATGTTCTATCTTGTCTATTGGCAAATAGCGTGGCAGTATGCCAGTTGTGGTATCCTGCTTACTTCCAAGAGATGCAAAGAAGGTAACATTACCTATTTGTTGGCCGTTAGTGGACAGCCCTGCATAGTATTTCCTGCAAGGCCCGACAAGCGAGTCCACAGAGAAGACCTAACCATAGTTGCATCCCAGATGGTAGCGGGCGCATCGCAAGCATGGGCTGGAGTAGAATAAGATGCATTGCTGGTAGTGTGTGCAACCAAAATAGACGTTACACGTACCGACTGTGCTGTGTCTTTGACGGCATGTTAGGTAACACACGTACTCTGCTTCGGTTTAGATGCCCGATAGGTCGCAGAATGCGTCCCATGTCACCAACCGACCTTGGCCCTCTTTTTCGTGAAAAATTTTTCACGTTCGGTTCTGGTGGTCAGACAAAACACATGGTACGCACGGCTCGTTGGGCCTCAAAGCAGCACTATTGTTTCCTGGGCGTTCTTGTGTAATGGAGACGATGTGGTTGTTGATGAGGTTTATCTTCCTCCCAGAGCTTCAACCATGGCCTTTGTATTACTTGAGCGTGGCGGCTGACGTGCAACCAACGAAAAGGACCATGATGATCACAGACATGACCAGGTTTTGGAATCATCGACAGGAACTTGAGAAACCTCAAAACATCTTCTTTTTTAGATGTTAACATGAGGCAACAGCAGATAGACTAAGGTATAGAATAGAACATCGGTCAACTCGTGTCAAGTCAGGGAAGCGAATAGGCATCTAGGTAGCTTGACACTGCAAATGAAGAAAAGCACCATGACCAAGGACATGCTGCAGTTGAAACGATTGTGAAGATATCAGTACAAAGTGGTGTAGGTACCTAGGTAGGTAAAGACTGTGAGAGAAGAAAACCGAAAATAGTCCAAAGAGAGATCATCAGACCCGTCCAGCTAAATACTTGTTGCCAATTAGTTCGCCTGCAATGTGTATTGTGGCCAGTATGAGACTGATCATAACTTCTTGTCTGTTGTGTCGACACATGATCATGACCATTGTTTTCCACTAGTAACCAGTGATAGTAACAGAAAGACCACCACACAGGATGCTGGTCCAGAGCCTGAATGCGAGAATTGTTAGCAGTTGTATCACCTCATCGGCTCATCAAATATATGGAAACATACCACCAGTTTACACTCCCTGTGAGAATATTAGCATGGCAATACAACTTACCAGGAGCTAGTTTCAATGAAGACTCACAGGATTCGCACTCCTCGGCGCTAGCAACAGCGCAACCACACTGTCCCGTGTCGCCATGGACACACGTACGTCCGATTGCTGCCTGATGGCATCCACCACCACGGCTGCAAAGATCAGCAAGTCTGCCGCTGGGCTTCATGGGATCATCCAATGGCCAGCATCATTGTTGTGGACGAAACCGCAGGCCAAGAGAGCAGCTTCGGCCGCGGCGGTGGTATTGAACTCGATGTCATTGGCTTCAAGCTTAACCTCGGTGGCGGGCATGGCCATCGCAACCTGTGCAAAAGCAGCAATAGACAGCCAGGTAGTCTTCATGTTGATGGTTCAGGGGTTGAAATCTTGAGTATCTAACTGTTGCAATGTTGGGTTTTGGGCCTGCTGGTTGACCTTGAGTTGACGAATCCACTTTCTGAGGAATGATTAGGGCTACTCATAGAAAAGCCTTGGGCACCAGTTCTTGTTTTCATCCGTTATCTAGGAATTGTTCTCATCAAGTTGTTGGCATTTTCGTCCAGGCTTCATGATCCTACTCAATCTTGATCCAGCCCACCCATCAAGTCGTTTGACTGAATTGCTTGATAACGTCAGGCCTTTGTTGCACAGAGCGAGGTGCTGTTGGAAAAACGTTTGCTGCAATTAGAAGGTGATAGACATTTCCTGTCCCTTGTGGAACCATGTCCTTAACTCATACTAAAGACGGTGCTGTGCCGTTGGCAATTAATAATTACTAGCTTGTTCCAAGAGAGGATCAACAGTAATAACACACTGTCATGCTGAGGGATCCTGCGCTTGTACTGTGTATGCGGTGCCACGGTAAGCCCGAATGTCAACTACCTTGGTCTCCAATCGATATACATGATGAGCAACATTGTAAAATCACACGCTGACCTTACCACGCATGGTCAATATCTACTTGGTCAGTTGCTTTCTTCGCTTGTACTACCAGCTGTTGGAAGACGCATCTTTCTAAAGTTGTGTGTACGCCTAGAGTTTAGGTCTAGCTAAAGATCAAAGATCAAGAAAAGGACAGCACTGCCAATCTCAACTATTTTTTTTAGGCACACTAACTGGACCAAGTCAGTACATGCGGTTGGACAAGCCTGGCGGAGAATGCCGACGGGAATCACTGAAACCAGCTGAGAATTTGCCATAACCAACATTGGGGATCAAGAACCATGTGATGTTCAGGATGCTATATTTGCAGACAGGCCATGATCCTTCTCTGTAGTACATAGCACAGAAGGATGGGGACTCGAATTGCAAGAAAACGAAGGAGAAACGTAAGTGTCATAAACTGAATGCCCTTGCATGATTTGATGGGGACGGGTCAACCAAGGTACGTGGAAACAAAAAGAGTAGCAGGCTGTGGCCGACTGCGACTACAACGTCTTTTCCTACGTGATCGCACTCAGTGGAAGGATAGATAAAGGACCAAGCGTGGAAGGCAGAATAATTCGGAATATTTATTTCAGGAACGGGAAGAGAGTGATGATCCATAGACACCTTACCTGCCATATGTGAAAGCAGCACAGAAGAAGCGAGGCTAAGGGTGGCTAAAGCTTGTATATCAGTTGACCCGATACTAAACAATCTTCATCCTTCCCGGAATCTTCCATCTATCACGTCTTATTCAGCACTTTGAGCAGAACCGGGAGCTGGGAACCAAACATGCGCAGGGTCACCCCTGTTTCGGGAACAGTCTTGTCTCCACCCCCTTCTTCGCCGGTCCAACGGGTGTGGGGACAATGCGACGTCAAGGCGGAATGGCAACAACCTCCCCCTTCAACATCTTTCGAGATTGCATCCACAACGACTTGGCTAAATCTATCCATACTAAGAGGCACTGACAGCAGTTTCGGCACGGTTTGCAAAACTCGGGAACCGCAAAATAATATCGGAGCCTCAGTTCAACATACCTAGGTATTCAGTCTATCAACTGCTTCTGCCAGATTGTTGTTGTTTTCTGGGTGTCCGTGCGGAGTGCAAGATCTCCCACAAGACATGACATTCCAGGGGCTCCACGCACCACATCAGACGACGGGGTTCGGTGGACCTGTGGTTCTCGTGTACTTCATCACTTGTTGGACAGATATGTTCCCCATTCAGATCGCCGTGCAGAACGATCTCCTTCTCTCAAACATTTCTTGTTTGGCTGCGCATGTCAGATCCTTGCCTTGGCCGATGCTCCAGCATCTTTTTCGTTATCTGAGACGTGGAGCTTGGGTGCAGAACATGCCTGGGGCCTTTTGACAATGAGTAATTCAGATGAATGAACAAGAGTTGGAATAGTTTAAAGCTCTCGGAAAGTCTACCCGAGCCGTGTTTTCTTGTCTCAGTGTGCTTTTCTCTCTGCAATCAATCTCCAAGCTCAACCCGACTCGATCTTCCTCTTCCGGCAAATTGTTCCTTGTCTTTG
This sequence comes from Podospora pseudoanserina, assembly GCF_035222485.1. Classification (NCBI taxonomy): domain Eukaryota; kingdom Fungi; phylum Ascomycota; class Sordariomycetes; order Sordariales; family Podosporaceae; genus Podospora; species Podospora pseudoanserina. Next base: position 2,831,951 of record NC_085924.1, read on the forward strand.
ATCTTGAATAATCCCTCCCGTCAGGCTCCATTTGATCTGATCTGTCTCCACCCATATCAGCCACAATGAACCAGCTCCGTCTTGAACCCAAAATTGACTACGGGCCCCAGCTCAACGTCACCGTCTGGCTCCTTATATCAGTCTCGGCCATCTTCCTCTTCACGCGTCTCTACCTAAAGAACTGCCAGAACCGTGGCCTGTGGTGGGATGATTATTTCCTGCTAGGCTCCTGGGTCCTCCTTGCTGCCCAGGCCGGTCTTATTTCTGACGTTGTCGGCTTGGGATACGGACGCCAAGTCATCCCAATGGAAAAGTTTGCTTTCTTTCCGATCAGAGTGAATGTTCTCTCAACATTGTTGATCATCGCCAACTTATGGGGCAAAACGAGCTTTGCGTTGACACTGCTTAGAATCCCCGAGCGCTGGGTGAGGGTTGGTGTCTGGACCATTCTGATCTCGTTGACGGGGATGCTGGTGCTAAGTGCAGTCATGGTGTGGATAAGCTGTCTTGATATCAACTTGAGAGGGAGGTGTGTTCCGGTAGAGGTGTCGTTGCGATACAACATTTTTTCGTGCGGTAAGTGAACCCCCCTCAAACAGAGCAGCAGGCAATACTGACCGAGTTGTTCTCATAGTATTTTCAGCTACGATTGACGTTGTACTGGCGTTCTTACCATGGAAATTCTTGTGGGGCCTGGAAATGAGTATCAAAGAAAAAGTTGGCGTTATGATTGCAATGAGTATGGGAGTTTTGTGAGCACCCCTCTGCCCACAGAGAAAAGGCATGACTGACAACCACCACAGCGCAGGCGCAGCAGCTGGTATCAAGTCTGCCACTCTCCCTGCCGTTCATAATGGGATCGATCCAAGTAACTACCCACACCTGCTGTTCAAAGCACCCATAATTGACTGATAGCCTTAGCTGCCAGTGTGCCATTGTTGATCTGGGGAAACGCCGAAGCAGCTATCTGCATCATGGCTGCATCCATTCCCATCCTCCGAGCACTCGCCAGAGGCACCTACCGCGGCCAGGTACCCCACGGATATGAGACATACGAATATAGGTCAGCTGGCATGTCAGAGCCCAGGCTTGCGCGGTCAACATTCAGTAGAACTGCAGTCATGTCTCTGGCATTGCCAATCCAGTCGCCACCCGCGTTGTATTCTCAAAAGGCGCCCCATGTTAAAGAGGCCGATAACTTGGACGACACCCTGACAAGCGGAAGTCCCGTGCAGTCATTAACGCGCAAACACAAGTCCGAAGAGGACGATGCTGACAGCTTCGAAATGACCAACTACGGGCAAAGCCGTCCACAAAGTCCACAGAGCATACATACTACCGATAGGCTGCAGAGCCCGTTGGACTTTGTTGGGCGGAACCCAGTTCCGCGATGAGCGGGCACGATGACAAACCGTGCGTAAAAAGGACGAAGAAACTCGGCGCACGCTGCTA